>NC_079161.1:50021737-50356237 GCF_947563725.1 Argiope bruennichi | reverse complement strand
TTAATGAAATATTTTCATTACTATTCATAAAAAATCTCATCAAGTAATTTCCACATTGAGTAATTTTACATATATTTAGCGCCGCTTTATAATGATGAATATAAGAAATGATTTTTAAAATCCTCAGAATTTATAATAATGATTTCTAATTTAACGATTTAAAATTATAAAATAGATAAAATTAATCATTAATAAAATTCTCAATTGCAAAATTTTGTAAAATAATAAAACTGTGTTTTTAAAGATGGTGATTATTAATTCATTCACTTACATATTACATCGATTCCACAAACCTTAATAATAATTTAAAGAAACTTGAATTTTGAAAATAAAAATAAAAATTGATCTCACTTTCTTTGATTCATTTAATTTTTGCCAAATGCAGTGCCGTAAATTTTGCATTAAGTAAAAAAAAAAAAAAAGAATCATGGATGAATTGAAATAAAATGAACCACGTTGGTGTGGTGTGGAAGTTTGGAGAGGATTTGTCAGCTCAGGTTTCGTCCTCATCATCTGAGGCAGTTTTAAAATTACGAGGTCCTTCCCAAAATAGCCCTAGTATTGCTTTAACCCTCCAAGCGGCAACCCCGGAAAAAGACGGAATCTTTTCTCCCTTCAAAACGGCGGACCCGTCTATAGACGGAAACAAAAACTCCCTTAAAACTGTCACTGCCCGTATTTTTACGGGTTCCAGTTTTTCCCTACCCCCAATCTCAAGCTGTGAGATAATGAGAAGGGAATGTGAGATAAGGAAAAGTGAATCGTTATCAGTGGACGATATGATTGATGTCTTCCTGCTCGCGCCCTTTTAAGCATTTTAAAATCTCGCTTGCGTTCTGAGGCGTTACTATTGAGATTTTGATAATAATTACGTATCCAAAATGAAATTTAAATAACGAGAATAAAATTGAAAGTATGAAAATATATACCTGGAATAAATACATACATAAACGTATTATTATTAATAATTTGAAACATAAGATTTTAAAGCTTTCTAGCATAAGAAAATAGTTAATGTAAAAAATAAATAAAAAATATATAATTAAAATTTGACAAGTTTCTTTTTTATAGCGTGCTTTCATTTAAGGATTTTAGAATTGACATTGCTTATGCAACTTATTTTTGAAAATAAGACACTAAACTTATTTACAGAATTTACTTAACGAACGAAACTTTTTAACTTTTAATGAATTATTTTTTTTAGTGTTCATTAATAAGTGTATTTCAAAACGGGGAGATATATAGAACCAATATATTAAAGCGCGATTTTTCGGAATGATTAGTATTCGTTACATTAAATACTTATTTTTATAACGTAATAAACTATATATGAAAATTGAATATTTGTTTCATTCTTTAAACCTTATAGAATTTCACACTCTTTGACGAATTCGAAAAAAAATGTAAGCATTGTAGAGATATGTTTCATTGTTTTTATATTTTTCCTCTGGTTTTTAATAATATTTTCAAAGTTAATATAAGCGCAGTTTTTAAAGGTTCTATTTTTTGTATCGAAATATTAATCTTGTTTCACTGTACAATCTTATATATACATCGCACGATTCTGTTTACATGAAAGTGGTTTATATTGACATTTTTACTTTTAATGCTGAGTAATTTAATCCACGAATTTTAATCCACTTGAAAGTGAGTGAATGTGTGAGTTAAATGTGAGAATAAATAATTTTAATTTGTTGCCATTATTTTAACTCCTTGATCTAATTTTATCTCATATGTTAGCATTGAAAAATTTTTTAATGCGTACAACTGGCATTTAGACTATTTTCTTCTCCTGTTTGGTCAGTTCGAGTTCACTGGATGTGATTTTTAACAAACAAGACGGGATATGATCTTTGTTTTATTTTATTTTTGATCACGAGAGTAAAAAAAATTCGGAAACTCTCACTTCCATGTAATTTGAAATTCTTTATTCTTAATAACCTTTAGCCTCACATTTTCATTTTTTAAAAACAGAACTAGTTTGAACAAGGGTGTCAGACATGAAGGTCGCTTGCGAATATTTCTATTAAAGTAGCGAATATCTCTAATTATAATGAATATGAATGTTCGTATTGGCGATCTCCAGATCAAACTGTTTGGCTTAGAGCGAACGCCCTTCGCCATTAAATAATTAGAAAACTGTTAACGTTCACCTCGAGAGGAAATTTTCAAAATTTTAATTAAAACTTCTGTTAATTAAAAATTATTTAAAATTTTACCATTTATCAGCGATAAAATACGAAATTATTCTAATATAATTTATACAATGTGTCATTTATACATTTGAATGTATCACCAAGAAAAAGCATTCTTTGAGGTAAAATTAAAATCTTGAACTTTTAGTGTCTTATTTATTGAGATGCTAATTATGGAGCATTCTCTTCAGCCACATGGTTTATTTGTATTTCAGTAAAGAAATTTTTACCCCTTTGCTTTTAGCTTAGATCTTTTTAACCTTTTAACTAAATCATCATCAATGGGTAAAAAGCCGGAATGAAATATAAGGATAACAATGAAAACGTTTAGTTTCAATTCAAAAATAAAATATATTTTTAAAATATGCTAAAATATTTTTAATTTAATTAAAAGTGGGGGAAAAAATTTGAATTCACAATTAATGTACAAATTATTTTTCTACCGTGATATTTTCGAATGAACTTTAAAATTTTAATAATTTTTATTAACCCTTTAAAGGGCCTTTTTTTCCTAGTCATGTTGGAGTAAAATGTTTTTAAAATTAAAATTGGCCTAAGAAAAGTAATTCATTCAACTTATTAGATCAGTTTAATCTGATTTATTAATTAATTTTTTCCAATTAATAACTAAGAAATAAATCAAGACACTTCATTTTATTTGAGATAAACAATTGAAACCTCTAACCTACAATTGAAACCTTACTGAAAAATTCGTAAGAATTTATGCCAACTTACATAACTTTATTCAAAAATTGTTGAATTTGGTGATGAGCATACTTCCCTTGTCCCTTGAAAGGGTTAATTAAAATTTTAAAGAAATGATTCCCACTGTCCAATGTATGTAGATGCAGATTTTGGTAATTCTATTTCAAATTGTCTGGTCTGAAAAGTACCAATACAACCAGACAAGTAATGACACACACGCACTTGTCCATCTTTATTATTAACTTAGACGAATTTTTGTGCGTGGCGTCTATTAGATCTTCTATATATATATCTTAGTGGAATATGCATCTTAGAAAATAAAAATGTGTAAAATGTTTTTTTTTCTGAAAATTTTTAAAAATTATGAATTAAAAATAAAATGAGATTTTGAAGTGTATTCCATCATAACTTTCAAAATTATTACAGAATAAGAAGGAATTTTTGGAAATTTTTATTGAATAAGAGATATGAGAAATCATCCGAGTCATTTCAAAAATTAAAAAGAAATATTCAGTATATACATAAAACTTTATTGCTGAATGATTCTATTCCCTGTATTTAGAAATTTAATAAGCCTGATTGGTTTCAACAAAAAAGGTTTTGCATTAATTGAAGTTTATTCACTCCCGTTTTAAATTAAGGAATTACTATCAAGGAGCTGACAGAAAATTAAAAAAAATCTGCAATATAGAATGGTACAATGAGTCTGCAATAGTATGAATTATATGACTATCAAAATTTGAAATTTCAAGATGTTTTGCTGAAGAAAACATTTAATTAAAAATTTTATATTGGCTAGTAACCTCGACGTAATACATGTGCTGATCACCAAAAGCAATAAATAATGTAAAAGTAATAAGTAAAAAAGATCAATGCAACTGTATTTGCAAAGCTTTTAAATTCAGATTTTTCTTTTTAATGATTCGTTGACCCCACGGTTTGTCGTTATCCGATTGCAAAATAGTAAGAGCTTTGATTCTAACCCGAAAAACTTAAAACTGAGATTTTTCAAAAATTGTAATTTATTTTAAAACAGTACTTAATATTCTGTAGGAACTTTATTTGCAGGTATTCAAAAAATTCCAGTTGCAAATGGTTAATTATGAGTCTAAATAATCTGTTTTATTTGAGTCATTTTTCCAGGCCAAATTTGTATCATGAATATTACAAAGAAATATTTTGACAATTATTTTTATTTGTTACAGTCATAAGGCACATCGACCAGTTATTTCAGCATTACTGAATAACTGGCCAATTAAATATTGTACAGTATATTTAATTATAAAATTTTAATCATGCAGATAAATACTGAAAATCGATATATTTGAAAGTGAAACATTGCATGAAATTCCCTAATTACACAATTATTTTTTTTGAATACTGACGAAACAAAGTTATAACGTAGTGTTACTTATCACAATTAATGTTTTAAACAAGCATTTTAAAATATTAAAATAAATTAACAATGCGCTGAAAGGGTTTTTTTTTAAAATTAAATCACTTGCAGGTAATGTCGAGAAATAATTTCACAGTACTACGGAATAAAATAATTTGCGAAACATATTGCAATGAAAAAAATATTAGACGAGGACTTTCATTTTATAAAAACCAGACTAGTATCAAAATAAACATGATAATAACTTATACCTAGCATAAATTTTATGTATTGTTTTATAAAATAATCGAAAAACCTCTAAAAAAACCAATCACATTTTCGCATTTTCAATCGATGTTATTGTCAATCTCTTCCTAAGCACTGAAAGAAAATTGCTCTTCGAAATCGAAAGACTACGAAAAGAAACACCTGCTACTCACAGCATGAAATTTGCTAATCACTTCCCGCCTGCAGCGCTGAACTGACCGCAAAAGGGGAAAGCAATCCTTTTGACCAAACCGCGACAGTTTTAAGGTTGAACCTGTTATTCCGGCGTGCCGCTTTCGGTAAGGATAGCAATCTGAAAGCCGCCGCCAGGAGGGTTAAAACGGATCATAAGTTTATTTTCAATAACAAAAAAGGAAAGACAGCGCCTTACTTTCAATGATTTGTACCTTTAAGACTTTTAGTAAAAAAAAAATGAATAGTTCAATAAAATTTTGATTTTATGTAATAAAGTGCTAAAACTTTTATATGCATTTCTCGATCAATAAAAAATTCTTTATTCTGCTGTAGCAAGAAAAAGAAGGATCAGATTAGGCTTCCATTTACTTTTTTCTTAAAAGGGGCCACTGTCACGGAGATGATTCTGACATAAGGAAACGTGTCTCTTATAAGCACATATATCAAAGAGAATTTCAAATCACAAAGGAACTGTTATCACAAACAGAATTAAATACGAGTGCGGATCCTTTAGCATTGAACCTCCTGGGTTTTTTCAAAGATTTTCTCTACGGATTACCAAAGAAAAACATTCTGTTTGGAAGGCAAATAGGTTTTGTATCAAATTAGATTTGGATAAAATCTTTTTTTTCCAAGCAATTTAAAATTAAATTTTTCTTCGCCAACTGATGCACAGAATAGAAATGGGTGAGAATTAGGTCAGGCTCAGTGTCAGTTGCACATGTCAAATATTTTTCACTTGACGTTCCATATGGATTTGGGTTCTTTTCGTGTTTAAAATAGAAATCTGTGCCTAGTTTTTTTCTAATCAGAATATCTAAAATAGAGTAATATGAGGGAATGAATGCACAAAAGTTTATTTTATCATCAGATTGTCTTAGAAAATAGGTTAGAATTTTAAGAGAATTTTTATAGTGAAGCCCAAAGAAGTTGAAAAATTATCATTTCGAAATAAACGCGACAAAATACAAAATAAAGATATATTTATTGTTTATTTTATTCAAAGGTTTTAACATGATTGTTTTTAAAAAAATCAACAATTTTACTTTCTTGTTTATGTTGTAAAGGAAAAACATAGTAATTGTCAAAAAATTTGAATTCTACATTTTGAGGATTTTCCACGATTTAGACCATCGTAAGTTAGATAAACAAATTTTTGGAAAACAGCCATCTGTCCGAGACAAATATAACTCTAAAACTCTTTTATCTATACGTATGAAATTCTATATACGGATTCTACATCAAATGTGTTGATTTTTAACAAATTTGATATTTACCAAAATTGATATTTAATAAAAAACATCCGCTGCAGTCTGTCTGCCCGGATGGAAAATAATGTAACGCGATAGCTAAAAAGCGAAGAGAACTTGACAGATAAAATTCGTTACACAGAATTAACATCTATAGTCTAGACAACTTTCAAAATCTTGAGCGAAATGAGGCAAGGGAACAATAACCACATGTCGGTCTATTCTTTCAGAAAAACGTAAACTAATAAATCAAAGAAGCAATGATTTGAATATATCAAATTTTATATGGAATTTTAGGACTTGCTCTAGTTTTTTATCAAATTTTTGTATCAATGAGTTGCGGAAACCGCGTCTAAAATAGAAATTCGATTTTCATATATTATTAACCGTGTGGAAAGGATCGCCAAAGCAGTCTCCAAGGTTGGCAATATAGATTCAATAAAAAGGCTATATTCATGCCGAAAGTTAATATTTCGTAACTATTGTACGCCAATGCCACACAAGGCCTTCTCTGGTATAAGACATTCATTAGAGAGTCGCCAGTAAGTTTTGTGAAGACTATCCCAGCTAGGTTTTTTATCGTAATTTTAATACTGTCAAAAACATGCGGCTGAATGTTTTGAAGGAAGAGCTTGAATTTCATCTGTTCTATTTTGAATATCAGCAAGAATATTCAATGCAAGAACATGCATCATTTCTTGATTACATGTCATTTCTATATTTGAATGCATTTATCTTTTAACTAGGAATCCCTATGCGGCCGCAAATAATCGACAGGATTTGTTTTGCAGTTTGTTTAAAATTCGATCCATACTGTTACGAAATTTCCAGGTTCGTTTGGGTAGCGGGAGTTATATGGTGTGGAGAACGCTCAATCAGCAGGCGGCAGTAGAAAATAAAACAACGACGTTTATTTACTCGAAGACACACAGGACAGCACAAAGACGGCAACTATATACAGCACAAAAGACGATTATCTTCAGCCGAAACGTGCAGCATACAACAAGACGTGCAGCATACAATAGAATTACAATAAAAATTCTACTATATGTTGTAGAGAACGTTAAATGAACAGGCGGCAGTAGAAAATAAAACAACGGCATTTATTTACACGAAGACACACAGGACTGCACAAAGACGACAACTATATACAGTAGAGACGTGCAGCATACAACAGTATACACAATAAGACTTTACTGCAGGCAGTAGCATACAGCTTAGTTCAGCACTAGCTTCACTCCGTCGCTGCCCCGCTTATCACTGGAAGACCAGTTCTTTACCGTCGCTTTGGACGACTCTTCGACTCCACTGGTCCACGACGAATCGGCAGCTGCAGGCTGCTCCTTTTATAGGTCTCAAGAGGTGGGGCTAGAAGCCTCTCAACCAAGCAGGAACGTTCGAGTTGTAACTCGGTTCCTACTGGACGGATCGGGAAAATTCTCGATGTTTCGGGTATAATCTATTTTTGCGCCAAAGTCGCCAAATTTGTCGCCCCAAGCTCTGGGACCTCCTATGGAATCAACTATGCTGGGAAGCCGCATCACAGATTAGTAACAATACTTACGAATCATAGTTTGTGAATGACTCGTACACTATTCGGCTTGAAGTGAATACTGAGTTTTAGAATAGATTATAACTTTATTAATTTATGTTAGTGAGCGTGAGTAGGATAGGGTATATCAATACTTTGATTTTCGAACGCTTCTAAATTTTTCAATATTTGCGACAATCCATGCCTTGCAAAGTTCAACATTTATAACCACACTTTTTAAAATTTTGAAAATGTATTTTAAATAGACATTTATTTTCATATAATTGGTTAATATTTAATGATTGTAAATTTATTATTCTTGATTGTGATACAATGTTATCGTAGGGAAGCGAATTCTTAAATTTTTTAAAAAGAAATGTGTCGAGAGTTATGGAAACTAAAAGTTGTATGTAAAAATGATTTGAGTGTACATAAACAGTCTAATAATCCTATTAGGATAGCAATTATATCCAAAAGACATAGAATTATATAAAATACAAACCTTATTTATATTCTTTAAATTTTTATCAGGATTAGAATCGTACTTTTTTCGTACGTTCGATTTCCATAATCATAAATATATCACGCATAATTATATAAACTATATTCGAACTCTGAATATGAATTATTGCTGAAATCTGAATTTTGTTTGGAATTTATAAAAAATGAGATTTGAGATAATTTTTTTTTATTGAACGACATAATTTAATTTTTTTTCCAAAAACTCAAAATTACCCAGATAATTTATAAATTAATTTCTTTTTAAATATTATTTTTCTGTATTTATAAATATATTTTCACAAAGCGTATATATTGTATATGGATATAAATATATTTCATTTTATCACTAAGTTTTATATATGCAGATACAAATTGAAGTAACTTTATAAAGAATATAACGCTCGCATTTTATAAACTTCAAAAAAAAAAAAAATGGCTTACTTTATATAATGATTAAGGAAACCTAACAGTAAACGAAAAGCAATAGGGATACATATACGTGTTCAGCTAGAACGATTAGAAAAAATAAGATATATTTATGCGACCCATCATTCCATGATTCGTCCTTACAACAACAATAAAAATCAGCTAGACATCATGTATTTACTCTAGTTACAAAACACATATATTACATTTGGATATAAATATATATTTTATAACAACAGTAATTTATGTCAATGCAATAACAAATTTAAATAACTTTTTAAAGAATTTAACACCTTTATTTTATAAACTCCAAAAACACAACCTTAGTTTATTTTAACCCTTTAAAGAGCCATTTTTTTCTAGTTATATTATGTTAAAATATTTTTAGGCTTGAAATTAAAATAATAAAAGAGATTCATTTAGCTTATTAGATAAATTTAATTTGATTCATTAATTAATTTAGTTAATTAATAATTAAGTGACAAACCAAGACACATCATTTTGTGTGAGATAAAGAAAAGCATCTAAGTTTCTGTCTTTCTAAAAAAATTGTCAGAAATTACGCCAACCTACATAATTTTATACAAAGATTGATAAATTTGGTGGAAAGCATACTTCCCACGGCCTTAGAAAGTGTTAAATAATGGTTGAGGGAACCTTAACGTAAACGAAAAGCAATAGAAGATACATATACGTGATCAACTACAACGATTAGGAAAAATAAGATATCTTTACATGACCCATCATTTCATGATCGGTCCATACAACAACAACAAAAACCGTCTGGATATCAGGTATTTGCTCTACCGGTAATGCAAATAGTTTATTCGAACTATCCGGCTTCCGTGCTTGCAGTCATTTATCAACCTTCACCTGCACGCACTGCAACACTGTTTGTTTATCTTTGAACCATGGAGCACAGTGATCGCAAATGTATGTTTAAATTGCGTGTAAGAGTTCATCAAACTGTTTCGACTCGGATGACGACAAATACAGAATTTTCCTCAATCATTTTGAACTTTAATCTTAAGCTGGATGATAAGATATTTCTGGTAGGAGTTTTATATTTATCTTACGCTATTTCGATTTTCAAAATTGTTTTACATCCAGAGGCATATTTTTAAAGAGCTGTCTGTATCTTTATCTGGTGTTGAATTTCTTGTTTTTATAACTTTCTTTCTAACGAATTATTGTTTATTGTTTTTTAAATATAATTTAAAAATTTTAGGAATAACATGATTCCCACTACAATAAGTTAATTACATTTGTTCAGCGAATTGTAACTGACGTTAAAATTATGTTATTTTAATAGCCTTACATAAACTTTCCTAAAGAAGTCAAGTTCCAAGACATCTTAGTTTTTTTAAAAACATAATTGTTTGATTATCTATGCCTTAATTTCACGCTGCCATTATTGGTATTGCCTCAGATAAAGTTTTTGCATAATATATATAAATCTCTAAAATTAGCTTTAAGCAGGAATTTAAAATGCCATGATTAAATATTTGATAAGCACGAGGAATTCATTTAACTGCGGGGCAAAAAAGGTTTTTGAAAATTATAAAACATTTAAAAAAATGTTAAAATTTAGGGAAAAAATGCATGATATCTAAAATGATATTATTGTTAAAAAATGAATTTTAAAACTAATTTTTTAAATTTTAATAGTCCTTCTGCAGTATTTTTGAAGCTACTACGGAACATTTATCATTAATTCATTAACATTTTTTACTGCCAAACTATGAATACGATGAAATTATTTACTAATAATTATTCTAATTAATTTTTAAAATATTATTGTCTTGAAGGGCTACCTTCAAAGCAAGGTAGGTAGCAAAGAAGGGTCATTGCTACCTTCAAAGAGTATTTATTACCAATTCTGTAATGTTAATTCCTGACACCTATACTGGGCTCAGCTCCTTACTAACATTACCCTTTAATTAAATGGTTATATTTCATTTGCTTAAAGGAAGTATATTTTAAATATATTAAATAAAGAAATACTCTTATTTAACCTCTTACGCATTTACATCTCTTAAGTTGTTTTTCAATTTCAATTATTGTCTAGATGTCTATTTCCTCCCGGGAATATGCATCTGCTCAATTATATTTACACACATACACATACACACACAAAACGAAGCGCCATTTATCAGAAATCTCAATATAACTAAATATCCTAAGTATATTACATTTTTGAAAGGAAATATTTCCTTTATAACCGTTTCATCGATTTTTTTTAATGAAAACGTTCAGAAAACATACAGGATATACAGACATGCTAATGTTTCATACAGTATAATTTGCTTCTGTTTACTAAAGCCTTTTCTAAGTTGGGACAATTTATTTTATTTAAAAGCAATTTATTATTGCATATTTTATAGGGGTTACTGTCTGAAAACGGTTAATATTAATGATAAATTCAAATCCATTAGAAACATAGCAGAAAAGGTAATAATTATAAATGCATATCAAAGAGGTAAAAAACTGGACAAATTCGAGCAACATTTTATAAAAAAATCGATGTTTATACATTTTTTTAAATAAATTTCATCGATATTTTTAAATAGATGACCATAAGTCATTCAAGGAAGAGACTTTTTAACATTAAATTTTCATAGATGTTAAAACATATACATTTTTTTTCTATTTCAATACCATTACACTTTTCTATTTTTTGTGCGCATGAAAAAACTTAATGGGGTTAAATCCCACGATATTATAATTGCATTAAAAAAATAAAATCCAAATAACAAATCGTGAAATTAAAAATGTTTTTTAATGCCACAATTTTTTTGGTGAACTGAAGACTGGTATTTTTTATTTCTCTTTTAAATTGTACGTAAGAGCTGTGAGATAAAAAAAAAATCCCTAATCGAGTAGACACTTTTTGACACTTATATTTAAAATATTCAAAATTTAGAAAAATTGTAATTCATTTAAAATGAAAACAACAAAAATACGTGTTTTTTTTTGTTGTTTCTTTAATTTTATACTGGTATAAAAGTTACTTTTGTCCAATACTGCTTACAGATGTTACTGTTGAAATATTCTAATAATTGCTTGATTTTTAATGAACTATAAGTTCTAAGAAATGTATTGAAACTGCTCATTCTCACCCCAAATAGAATATTTGTGCTCATTTTTAATAGCTCCTGTCGAATTTTCTTAGCAGTAAATCCTGAACACACCCTATGTGCCTCACACATGTACACACATTAAATATATTGCATTATTTTGATATGGAATAACAAATAAAAGAAAAAAAATCGAGACAATTTTATTATAAATAATTCTCATAATGCAGAATATTGAATTACATTAAAAGTAAAATAACCATTAAAGCAAACCTTCAACTTATATAGAATGTAATACAAGAAATCTTACAATTGTTTATGTGTAGCGGAGTAAATTAAGAATCATTTTCATTTCACAAATACATTTTTTTAAAGATGCCACATTTCTTATTTTATAGTTCACAAAGTTTCTAGAAGTTAATTATTTAACTACACTTATAAAGAGTATTTCTTTGGCGTGACGAAAAAGAGAGTAAGAAAGGGAGAATTAGAGCGCCAGGAAAGGCTTTACGAAAAGAATCAATAGATTCTTATTGTTAGATACATTTTTGCCAAAACATCAGTCAATAATCACAATATACTGACCACGAAGATCTTTTCTGATGTATTTGGAAGAAGCCAATAAAGCTCCTTTTGTGATTTCTTTCATTTGTAAATAATTTGTGCATCACTGGTGTAAAGACATTTTGTGTTCTTTTAACTATTCTGTTCACCGAAAATATTAAAAATATTTCAAATATTTTATTTTAGTTGTTCCTATACTTATTTTCCGTGTAAGTTTTATTTTCTTGAAAAAGAAAAAGTCGATAGTTTCCTTTAGGAAATATATTGTAAATTCTCTTCGTATATTCCATTAATTCAGTGATTCTTTTAAAAGCTGTTAAGAGATTTTATTATACTGCAGTTTCGTGGAAAATCCATACTATGAAATATTGTTGATTTGCATTTGTTTAATACATTTTTATTTGTTTCTAACAGTTATTCTTAACCCTTAACTGCGGAGGTGAAATTTTAGGACTAAACTGAGGAGGTGCTGTCTACGAGACCGCATTTCATTTATACTCAAATTAAATTTTCTAATGAATGCATTAGCATGAAAAACTACTGCTAATATATTTTGCAGACATTTTTCTTGATATATAGATATGTTTTAGAATTTTTTTCAAAATATATTAAAAAAGTAAAAGCGTTGGAACATATATTTTTTTCTCAAATGACATGTTGCAATAAATAATATTCTTGAAAAAATATATTACTTTTTACTTTTTAAATCATATTTCATTTTACAGTATATGAATGTATATAGAAGACAATATAATGTAAAATTCAACAATTATATGAAAAATAAAAAAAAATGATAATGGGCAAAATTGGCTCTTCTTTTAACGGCTTGTGTGACTTTCATAGCACGGTTTTCTTGGGCATTTTAAACATACAAGTTAAGAACTAGCATACAAATCAACCTATAAATTCTGTATATATATATATATATATATACAGAACAGATAAAAGTATATATATATATATACTTTTTGAAAAAGTTATATATATATAACTTTTTCAAAATACATTATCACTAGAAAAATGAATTATGTGTGAACATACATATCAAAATTAGTTGAATGCGAACTTTCAACGAAAAGCTCTTCTATATAATTATCCTTATCCATTAAAATAATTTTCTGCTTAATTTATAAGTGTCTGAAGCACTGCTTCATAATAGGATCAGTTAATTGGATGATATTTCGGTGCCCACGGTTTAGGGCCATCTGCTAAGCCTTGTTTATTACTGGGACAATAATAGGGAGGTCAGGTCTTAGAGACCACGCTGAAAGAAATAACTGAATTATTTTAAAAAGCATCCTCTGAAATCGGTTGAAAAAAGTGCGCATGTATTGAAGGTCACATAACAGGAAGCTACAGGGTCAATCCATTCAATTGAGCTAAAAAATAGACAGAAAATCCATCGCTAGCGGTCTCATAGACTGCACGTCTCCAGTTAAGGGTTAATCCTTTAATAACATTGTCGACAACAATTTTCACATTTAGCACAGAATATACCATTGCAAAAAAGTAAATGCACATATTTTAAGTTTCCATCTTTACGATTAGATTTAAAATTAAAATATTTCGTTTTGCACTTGGGAAATGTATCCTTTAAAGTAGCTTTTTTATGTCAATTACGCGAAAATATGGTTAAAATTTAATATAAAATAAACGATATTTCGAGGTTGAATTGATGATTGATTTTACATACCAAATTATATTCTTCCAGCTTAAAAAAAATTGAACTGCCAAGATCACAGACATTAAGATTTAATGAAAAACAATTGTATCTTTCGGATTAAAAATATTAGTTCTTATTAAATTATAAAATATAGGTCTGAAAATTAAAAGTTTATCAATTTCTCCTTATACTTTTCCAGGATTATAATGCTATTTCTTCACTACTTCGTACATGAAAAGGTAAATTCTAACTTTATATTATATATTTTGCCAACAGAGAACAAGAAATTTCCATCTGACTTTCTATAACTTACCAAATTGTTAAATAAAAGGAGACTAGATGATTTATTGCTTATAACCTCAGAAATAAATGAAAAAATATATTTAATGATGTTCAAATTACGGTATTGTTTTATTCAAAGAACATTCCATAGGTGAAATAATTAAATTTTATATTTTTACACTTTTTCTGATGTCTCTTATCGTTTTCCTGAAAGCAGTAAAATCGATTTTTCGAAGTTATTAAATTTAGTCGAGGCTTCGTCGAATGTTTTATTTTAGTTATTGATTGTAAGGAAAAATCATTAATCTTCTTCAAATTTAATTATTTTGTCAGTCTTCCAGAACCCGAACTTGCTTTTAAGAGAATGAATATCATAAAAAAAATTCCCATCAAGTTAAACTATTTTAATTGATTTTAATATTTTATTTTTCTCAGATTAATTCTCAATGTGTTTTAATTACAAGCGACTAGAAATTAGATTTTCTGTTGAATGAAAGCCAGAAAATAGTGAAATAATTTTAGTCAAAATGATTACATAAATGTGATAAATCAATGAGATTGTGATAATCATGCTTTCATCAAGATGGCGTCGCGGTTGAAGTTGCGTGCGCGTGCCAGTGGATTAATAATGCGATGCATAAGACAACTGTATTTCTTTCTGTGTTCACGATATTTATATCTGTATATGTACTTTATTAACTAGTAAAAACAATCTTAATGTTTTTTTTAATTAAAAATGTTTCTTTTTTACGCCGTTGTTGAATTGAATGCGTGTTAAACCATCGATAAGATAGAAACAAGCCTGTAAAAGAAAAAATTATATTTTAATATAAGAAATTTATTTCGTATATGACACGAATCTTTATGCGTAAAATAAAATGAATCTCGGATTATACTAATCATTTGAAAAATAAAGTAAGGATTTAATTAAAATTGTCCTAACCGATATTGCTATTATTACATTCCGAAATAAAATAATAATTTTCCTAAAAATAATTTTTTGTTATTTCAGTATTTTGTTTACAAATTTAGTTCTGTTTCAAAATACCAAGATAGAAACAAAATTTCTGAATATTAATTTAATTCAAGAAGATTATTAATTATTAATTAATAAAAAAATATTGAAACACATATTGAATATAGGTATATTATCTTCAGACACAGCATTTGAAAATTCTACCCTCAACCTGCAATATACTTAATTTAGAAAGAATGTGCTGTAAAGGACATCTCTAAATTTTTTTGTGAATCTGTTTGCCTTTCGCAAAATTAGATTTTAAAAAAATATGCTGACAAAGCCTGTATTATAAAATTAATTCTATTTAAAATAAGAAATTTGAATTTTATGAATTATTATTTAAGAAATCTATTTTACATAATTCATAAATATTTCCAAAATATGTACATCAAAACAATCTTCAATAACATAAATGTAAATAATATATAAATGTGATGTTGATAAAATATGTGATACTATTTTACAATGCAATTATCATTAATATTAGAGGAAAGCAAAATCTAAGAACAAATTCAAGCAAACAATATATTTCGACAACATTGAAAATTCTTATTATTAACTTTAATTCATTAGAATTATCACTGGTTCTAAAACAGAACCAAAAGGATAAAAATATAAGAAAACAAATGCAACGAACACAAGAAAGCAGAAAACAACAATTAGAAACTATAAGAGTTGTTTGTAATTGAATAAAATAAATGGAGAGGTTTCGTTCTTCAAATATATTAAGACACATTGTCGTATTGCCCAAATTTAAATTAATTTCATTTCTTAAAAACGCAAGGTACATAGAATTTGAACTAAATAACAGATAGAGTAGTTCGTCTGATTTTAATCTACTTCTGAAAATTGTAGAGATAAGTATTTGTCTTATATAATTAAAAATGGTAACAGTTTGTAGACGAAATTGCTTTCATATCAATGAAGGTTACTTCTTAATTCAAGCATAAATACAAAAATTTCGATAGGAAATATTCCAATTTTCGTAGAAAAAATTTAATTATTTAAATAAATATGAATTGCTTTATGCATCGATAAATATCCTAATTAATTTCTTGAGTATGTATCATTTTTATGAAATTGCAGTCGAAGAATATAAATTAAATCTGATCAGCTGCATATATGATTTCTTAATATGTAAAGTGGGATAAGTTATTTAAATTCTCAAACACCAATAGCATTTGTTTCTTACACACACGCATGTGTAAATTACTTGCTAAATGATTAAATTTTAAACCATTTTTCAATGCGAATTTTTAACAATATCCACTCGTACCAAATTCACAAACGACCATCAAATAATAAATTTTTAGGTAACGCTATTCTGTTTGTTGATATTCAGTTGCCTTTAAAGAAAAAAAAAATATGTCTCAGATATTTTCATGGATGTTAAGTATATTTTAAAGGAGACAGAAAGAATGATTAGTCGATACTCTGATAAAGATTAGTATCAAATACCGATGATAGCATGGACACTGTTGGATAGATCATACAGATACTTAGAATACATAATAAATAACTCTCCATTTCAAACTCCATTGGTCCAAATTGGAGGCTGCAGTATGGAATTCGAAATATTTGTTTTGCCGCACACGCGTACTTAAATTATTTCACGATTCACTTTTGGACGTTTATCAATGGAAATTTTTGGAAGTTTCTGTTCAATATAGATTTAACTAATTCAATCAAAGAACAAGTTTCACAGTTTCTTGACATATACTCGTCTTCCATGAAAGTATGTCTCAAATATTTGCAGGGAAAACAAATATGACTGATAGTCTATAGATGAAAAAAGTTTAAATAATTAATCGATATAAGGTATCAATGAGTATACATCTCTTATTAATAAATACTTTGGAAATACTGGACAGTAATTGTAATGCAAGTAATATAAGTAATAGGTGATTATAAGCAAAATTCATCGGTAGCATTTGCAAACTAATTTATCGAAACGCATACATTTATTCTACCGCGCATACATTATTCTACAAATGGGTCACGTCTGAATTTTATTATTAAAACTATTCCACGGGGTATTCACTAGTTCCAATTTAAATAAACAAATTCTAGCAAATTTTATTTTTTATTAAGCGAAATTGTATTTATTTATCTTCCGTTAAGAGATATTCTGTATTTTATTAACGATGGCAGAAAAAGAATAAATAGTTAATTATTATTTTGATGGTCTCAAATACACCACAATAATTAGGGGATAATTTGGCAACAATGCATTGCTGTAGTTTATGCAACCAACACTAATGCACAATATCAAAATACAGCCAATTCATAAGAATAAATTTTCAGCAGATCTCAGCAGTACAAGGTACTTAAAGAGAATTTATCAACAACCCTGTTAGCTAGCTCTCTTACTTCATGAGCTCAACTTCACTGACTCAATTCTCACTTCATCTCTGTCTATAGGCTTTTTAAGGTTTGAATGAGAGGCAAAGAAGCTTATAGATTTATATGCATATTTAATATCGCTAAAATTCCCGATGTTCTGGATCCGTCATTTTTTTGTCACTAAATTGCCAAATTTGCTCAAGGTCTGGAGACATTAGAGTTTTCTGCTGAACTCTCTTCCCTACCATGAAAATGCTGCACGTGAAAGCAATATTATAGATTCGTAATAATATGATTTTGGAAATATATTTCAGAATGTGCACTAAAAATTTACTAAATGAACGAAGAATTTATGATTCATTAAATATGTAGAGTCGTATAGTTTAGATATATTTTCTTTTTGTTACTTATTTATTGTGGCCACCAAAGAGTTTCAATCTCCAAGCATTTGTTGCCAAAAAGGTAGTGAAAGTTCGCCAAAGTATATGTTGTTTTTAACAGCATTTGCCATGGACAAGAATACTGATTTTAGAATTTAAGCCACGCGTGCGTCTCTGGTTTTTCCAGTAGCGCCATCTAGGGCTAAGATTACGACTTAGCTATACACACGTCACAACCCTTCTTATAGGGCGGACTTCATTCATGCAATTCATTCACTCATCCACAGATCGAAATTTAGACCTCAATCAGAGAACGGTCACACATGATTCAGTATCCCCAGTTATATTACTCTCGACATGGTGGACTTTGTGACCACAACAGATTTGTACGTGCGCCAGCCACCATACACACGGAGAGAATTCAGACGGCGGAGCTCGAACTCACAACCCAAGGGACGCGAATCCACCGCTCTGCCAACCAGGCGGTCCCGGCCGTAAAAGTACTTACAGTTCTTTAAAATTCGTGACAATTTTTATGAAAACGAACTTAATGAAATCATGGCACCTATCTTGGCGTAATCTTAAAATCGCCAACAGCCACTCGTACGAGAAAACACCTCTTCCCCTATAGCTTATGATTTATTTGCAAATTCAGTTATTGTAGTAATCGGTTACAATATTTTGCCATAGCATTTCCATTTAATTGTTGTATTTCAATCAATTTTACAAATCTTACTGGATGTTAAAAATAAACCATGGTGAATGATACAAACGATTCTGAAAAATTCATTTACTTCATTTATTTAGAGCTATTTAAAAATGGTCTCCTAAACTTTTTGTAAGATCAACAATTTAAAAATAATGGCATTGCTATTCACAAGATATCTAAGCCCATTGAGGAAAGCATAAAAGTAAAAGGGTGCGTGTAAGAATATATTATAAATAAAGAACTTCTAAATTCTATCATTGATTTCGTTGTTTTGTTTCTAGAATGTTGAGAAATATGTCTAGAAATATAAAATCATTGATAAATAATTTTAAATACATATTGTTATACATTTAAAAAACTTTATTATAAGAATTGCTATTTACTATTAAAATATCAGTATTATGCCTTATTTGAAGAAAAAATATTCATAACATATTCATTCACATAATATTCAAAAAATATTCATTCACATAATATTCAAAAAATATTCATTCACATAATATTCAAAAAATATTCATTCATATAATACTTATAAGATACTCGTTCACTTAATATTCATTCAAATAATTTTTATAAAATATTTATTCGCATAATATTCATTAAAATAATATTCATAAAATATTCCTTTTCCGTTTCTTTTGTTCTAAACAGAAAAAAAAAACCCATCAAAACAGAGAGAAGACATAACACAGCAGGCGATTATCTATATTAATAATAATCTAAAATACCATCGCTAAATATTTTAAAAATGATTTCAAAGACCCCGTCTCATTTCTTGAAATCTTAAAGAGAAATGAGTGTATGCATTAAAGCTCCGTTCGGGAAACCAATGCCACAATGAAGTAATGCAATATTTTCTTCAAAGTTTAGATTCCGGTGCAGCAAAGACTTTCAATTATAATAAATTTAAAACTAGGTGGAGTTTCAAAGCTCAGCTGATAAATTTTGCAAGTGAAGTTAATTTCTAGCTCAAAGCTCTTGAATTGTGAGCTTTTCAGGGTACAGTTATATTCAAACCCCAGAAAAATAAATTCTGTTATAAATTCCTTCAAATAGAAGCAAATTTTATAGTGAGTTCATTTCTCCCATTTATTTTTCCTTTTCTAATTTGTTTGTGATATTTATTATGAAGATTGTACTCAAATTCCAAATCAGTGTTATGAACCCTTTGCATTCGGATGGTTTCTCTCAATCATCATTCAGGGCGGTGCATCCTTTTGACATTTTATTTATTTATTTTTCAATTTTGATTGTTTATAACGCCTACAAAATAATAAAAAATATGTAAAATAATTTTTCAGGGAAATTTACCTAAAAATATTTTACATAATTATTTTTCAGAGAAATAAACAAGTCCTTTATTAAGTAAATAATTATTCATCGAATTATTTTTCTTGCTGCAAAGCGTTAAAAATATCGGTAAGATTGCAATACCCATAAAGAGACAATCTATTTCCGAATGGAAAAATGATAAATATAATATATCAAAAAATGAATATATAAAAACATATAATTGAAAGTTTATAAATAAAATAAAAGGTACAATTGTAAAAAGATGCATGAATTACATTTGTATTCCTACATAAAAGTATATGCTTCAAATAATATTGGTTTCTGTATTATGGATAACGAAATAAAAGAACACTTTTTTAGATCCATTTCAGTTTCTTTGAAAAAAATACAGAGATATTTAATTTTCATAAAATATTCGCATATATTTCAGTTATATATTTAAAAATATATATACACATATATTTCATAATTATGTGAACAGTATGCTTTTATAGGTGGTTTTCTTGTTCGAAATATTCTAATCAATGATATCTCTGACAAGGTTATAAGTACTGATTTTTCTGTAATTGGCTTTCTTTTGGCAATATCAGGTTATTCAATTCGAAGACAGATTAATAAATTTATAAAACTCTATTTTTACGCTTTAACAAGAGCTATGAGTCTGGAATTTCTGGCGAATTATTTATTGTTTAGTCCAGATTAACTAGAAAACAAATTGATTTTTTTAACCTTTCGCCGGGCGCGCGAATTTTCCTTTCACGACCGGGCGCGCGTTGTAAATTGTACAACAGGTGAAAAACATTTAATTTTAGTTGCTTTATTTTAATTTTACAAACAATTTTGCGAAAAAGTAACATATAATTTATCTCTGATAACAATTTAAGAAAATATTGTACCATACATTTACATTTATTTTGTTATAGTATATTAAAACAGAAGTTTAAACGTATGAAAAAGTAAATACTGCTACAATTACAAAAAATATTAATGAATAATGAATAACTAAAGAATTATAAAGTACTTTTGGACTTGCAGAATCAGTCGGACATTTCACCTGCATTATTTACTTCACATGGCAGGCATAGGATTTGCTTTTTTGAGTGCTGTTTACATATGAACCTTACGCATTTGTTACACCTCATTGTAGAGGAGGAATATTTAGGAGGAATTATATTTTTTCTGATAATATTTAGTTTCTACTCTTTGTATATATTTATTTGTGCAATAAATTACTTCATCAATCATACTCAGATCAATCAATTTCAGAAAAGCGTCAATTTCGGAAGCAGTTCCTTTTGCATATGCAGTTGGTCCTGGCAGTTTTATTATAATATTTTTGTTCTTGGTTTTGGAGGTTTTTACGATTTCTTCTTTTTTCCATTTTGTGATTTTATCCTTTACCGTATAACAATTTTCATCACTACTATTTTCAGTAATTTCGTCATCTGATGCAGTTATTTCAGAGTCACTGCTGTGATTTTCCTGTTCTAAATTTTCGTCACTCAAATCTGCGTCATATTCAGGAAATTGTAGATCATCATCAATATCTTCACTATCAGAATCTTCATTCAAAATTTTCATTAGGTAATCCACCATTTCTTTGTGATCTTTAAAATATTGTTTTCGTTTAGACATTATTTTACCTCAAATCCCATTCTAAATACTAACAATTTCACTTAGAAAGATTATGTCGAAAAAGAATTTCACAAGCAGGCGTGCGTTGCATAAAGTACAACACCGCAGATGTTTACAGCTAAAAATGACAGGTGCAGCTGATTGCGCAATCAGAAATGCAAATAACTTTCAGGAAATGTGAAGGAAGATTCAATAAACGAATACGCATGGTGATTAACGCCCTCTATTGCCAGAATTATGTTTTAAAGAAAAAACAAACCAGCAGTTGTACTTTTTACAACGGCGCACCCGGCGGAAGGTTAAATTGATTCGGTAAAACAATCAGTATTAAAATGCTTTAGCTTAGTTATATTAACGTCCTGTTTTAAAATAACACAGTAGCTATTTTGGGACTGACTTCGTAATTTCGAACCGAGCTTAAATGACGAGGGAAACATCTCAGTTTGGCACCCCCACTCCAAGCTTCCACACCAATCCCGGATGCTTGGCCCAGACAGAGTTAGCGTGCACCAGACACACTTACACGCCGATTCTTCGATGAATCGTTTCGCGATCTTGATACCTTACAGCTCAGAAGCTGAGATTTTTCTACCAGGACACCGCGGCCTTATTGTTGTTCTTGCTTCTGATAGCACTTATCAAAGACAAGCCCCGCTGACTAAGTTAGCGAATTTTAGACGAAATTTGTGCGTCTCTTTATTCCGCTAGCGCCATCTAGGGCCAAGAGTACGACTTAGCTACTCACGCATCACAACCGTTTTTACGGGCGGGCATCATTCAAGCATTTTATTCATTCAACGACAGCTCGTAATTTAGACCAGAACAAGAGAACAAACCACCTCTGATCCAGTACAACCAGTGGTACTACTCACGACATGGTGGACTTTGGGACCACGACAGATTTATGCGCGCGCCAACCATCAACCCCAGCATTCATCAGAGAGTCTTCAGCTGACGGGTTCGAACTCTCAATCCAAGACATGCGAATCTAACGCCCTACCATCCAGTCTATCCCGGCGAACGGATAGAAAAGCAGCCCTATTAAAAGCGTCAATTTAAAAAAAAATAATAGCAGCGTATCACGCATTAAAACTTTTATTCGAATAACAACTGAAAAAATGCTCAGCTCCTTCTTGTAATATTTACAAACCAAAATTCAGCAACTGTCTTTTTTGTTGTTTGATAGAATCTCCTGCTCTTTGCACTAACAGCGTAGCATTCCAACAATGAAATAATAAGCTTATAACCCTTAAAAAGCTTAAAAAGTGAGTAAACGCCAGGCTTAAATGGGCTTAATTGTTTTCAGATTATTGTCTCAAGCGAGAGCTTACATTGAGATATTGTCGCTGTGCACTCTAAAGTTTCTGAGAACTTCTGCGAGAATTTGTTGTCAAAAAATTAGAATCGACGATAAAAGATTATAGATAACTCCTAATAGGCATATATTTTGTTCCAGCTTTGAAATAAATTATAATTTTTTTAAAAATCTTTTATAATAATCTCCTAAGTAGTTCAGGCTGCATAAGAAACATTATATCAGATTATGTGAGTTAATATTAAAAGAGACTGTAGATCCGATTCTGTGTGGTATGATTTATGAACACGGGTTCAAACCCCTTACATGTATCATTTCATTAATCACTAAATCAATATTTTCAAATTTTCAACGAAAACTGAATGTTTCAATTTAATGTGTAGGATTTATGAACATGAGTTTCCAACCGCACATGTATCATTATTTCATTCATCATTAAATCAATTTTTTTTCAAATTCGAACGAAAATTTAAAATTCCGTTTTAATGCATCCTTAAATTTATGCATACATAAAATTTTGTTCATAACATTTTGTTCATAAAATGGTTTGGAATCTACTGAATCAAGCAAGTTTAATTGCTTGGGAAGTTATAAAGAAAGCAAAAAGAAAATGAAATTCCTTCTGCCATGGAATATTAATTTTAATTGAAAAATGTTGTCTTCATCATTGCAATTTTACTTCATGTTCACGAGGTGATTTTTCTTTTCATGTTTAACAAAACATATGTAAGCAATGAAACTTCAACCATATTTTTACTTTCCTGAACAATTTTTCTAAAAACAAATTAGGCTATTTTAAATTGATTGGCATTATCTTAGAAGTCATTATGTAAATTTTTTTATAGCGCTAACACTTATTAAAATTTGTTTTCAATGTCTTCTTTCTTTCAGTAAGAATTTCTTCATTATGATAATATTACAATTCTAATTGTTTGGCTTAGGAATATTATTTTTTAAGAATTAAAATAAAAATACTACTTTTCCCAAAAGAAATTCCAAAAAATGCTAAGGATTGCATATTTGAAACAAAATTTGCAAATTCAATACCTATTTCATTCACTGCTGAAATAAGATCGGAAAGGTTTTCTTTAAATAATATATATATATATATATAACCTTGCTGAATAGTGTCCCTTAAGCTGTCTTAAATTTGTCATGCTAGAAAACGGCTTACATGACATTAGCATACAATAATTGCAAAATATTAACTTTTTGTGTGAATTGAGCATTTTTACTGAATCTGTCTTGTCATCCTTTGCGAATATTTGGAGCTTAATCCTTTGCATGTGTTTAATAGTACTCAGATATCGAATTTGTGTTTTAGAACGAGTTCTAAACAAATCTATACTTATATTCAAAAAATTCCATTCCAAATTTGATATATTTAAGACATTGCTTTTTTGAGTTATCATTTACATGCCTGTGAAAGTACAGGTCAACAGCCGATCAATCCCTTGTTGGATTTGGCTTAAAATTTGACAGATATATATACTATAAATCAGTGTACCGAATTTTATCTGTCGAGCTCTCTTCGTTTTGCAATTATCTGTTGTGTTGTGACTTACGGAAATTTACAGGCCCGCTAATAGTTATCTGTCAGCGATTTAAGCCGAATGAGCGTCTCCTGTTTTTACAATAGATCCAACTAGGAAGACTTAGCTACTCGCGCGTCACAACCCTTTTTACGGGGTAGGGGCGGACTTCATTCATGCATTTCATTCACTCATCCGCAGATCATAATTCAGACCTGAAACAGAGAACAATCGCATTTGATCCAGTACCCCAGTTGTATTACTCTCGACATGGAGGACTTTGTGACCAAGACAAATTTATACGCGCTCCAGCCACCACGCACACGGAGAGTCTTCGGCTGGTGGGGTTCGAATTCACAACTAAGCGATGCGAATGCACTGCCCTACCAACCAGGCTATCCTGGTCCTGAAACTACCTTATTAACTTATATTCAAACATCTGGGTAGATGGACTTCCTCTTAAACAGATTTCACTCAACATTTGACTGAAATCTACCAATTTGGTTAAAAAAAACTGTGTAACAAATTTTTACCGCCTAACTCAAAGTTTCTTTGAGGTACCTTTGTCACAGACAGACGGACATTTTCTAAAAATATATTTTTTCGAACTCAGGGAGGTTTAATACGTGAAAATTGGTAAAAATCCGAAATTCGAATTCTCTTGGCGATTATTATACTTTATCTATACTACGTATACAAGGAAGTAAAAAAAAAACAATTATTTGATATACAGCAACAAATATTTTTTCAAAAAAAAAAAAATAAATAAAAGGAAGATGTATTGAATTTCTTTATATATTCCAATATTTATGGAAGCAAATGGAATTTGTTAACAATATAATCAAAAACTGTCTGAATCTTCGGTTTATTTATTTTTTTAATTCACATATGAAATCTATTGTTGTTGTTTCTTATGGCACTTGCCATGGACAACCCCGCTGTACGAAGGCAGCGATTTCAGCCGGTGGGGGAGCGCCTCTTGTTTTTATTGTAGCGCCAACTAGGTTCAAGAGTACGACTTTGCTACTGACGCATCACTCATTCGCTTGCACAACCCCTTTTTACAGGAGGGCACATTCACACATCTCACAGACAGAACAACGGAAGAACAACCATGCCCAAACCGGGACTCGAACCCCGGACGCCTAGAGCGCAGGGAAGACGCGCTACCCCTATGGCATGACGTCGTGAAATCTTCGAATTTTATAATAAATGGTAGTTGTTATACACTTAGAATACAGATTTTACTTTAAAACAAATACTAAGTCATAATGATATTGTGCGTTTCATATCAAAATATTTTGTAAAATGGCTTTTTGAGACATATTGATTGAAAGTTGCAGTGAAAGAAATTTTCATGTTTTACAATTTTTAAGAATCGAAGCTTGGTATTTAATAAAATTTGAAAATTCTGAAAACATATTTGAAAGAAGTATTGTATTTCAATATCTCCTCAATTGTAAACCAATGTTTTGGATGAAAGCGCAATAATTTTTAAACAAAATTTGAAGTCTTGTTTTGTATAAAATTAAGAATCTGTCTTTGTATTATAATTTTCATTGATATCGTGTTTAATTTTTAAATGTATAAATACCCTTCAAATGTATCTATTGTTTACGAAGTTATTTTTTTCTTTCATCATAGAACTAATCATATTTCTTACTGAGAGTTTTATTACACAGAAATTATGTCAATATTGAAATTCATCTGTTTCTTTTTACATTTGGCAGCAATGAATGAAGGGAAAAAGTTGGATGAAGTTTGTGAGATTCTATAAACCTAAAATTTGAAATTCGACTTCTCACAAGGGAAAATAATCCTCCAGATTTGATAGTAACAGCCTCTGATTAATAAGTTACTATGGTACCAGTAAACATCTTTTACTTTGTTTTGAATTTTTTGCCACCAACAATTATTTTTATACTCTCTTACTTTGCAACAATTTGAAAAATAATATTTGATGCAAGTATTATATGAGCAGTAGTATTTAAGAGTCAAATAAAAAGCTGTCGATTTTTAAACATTGATAAGTGCTATTCTAAACGCATTGTTTCAGAAGCAATCTGGGATATTTGAAAGAAATAAAGTACTCAAAGAAAAAAAAAACCTGAAATTTTGCATTTCTACGTAAAATAATCTTGATCATTGATTTCGGCACAAATACAGGTTTTCTGCCCTAAGCCTTTAATCCCTAATTTAAAAAAAAAATATTGCAAAAATAAGTTTTTATAACAGAAAAATCAGTAAAATCTTATTCATCACTAAAGAGTCAAAATCCTGTTAGTTGATAATTTTGAAATGAATAGTCTTATAATAAAATTCGAGTTCTTATTGAAGTCCTTGATGTAGTTTTAATATTTGATGAGGCAAAGCGAGGTTACTTTTGGAAATTTTGAAATTTAGTCATTTTTCTGTCTTCTAGATAGATCATAACGCCTTCTCATACTCTCGTATCCTGTAAACATTCTGATCACTGAGCCACGCTTCGATTGGCAGATAATAGTAAAAGCAGAAATAAGAATGAACAACATTTTCATACATGCAAAAAATGAGAATTATATGTAAATGCTTACTACGATTTTCTAGTTTGAAATAGGTTTAGTTAAGTTATATTAACGTCCAGTTGTAAAGCAACACTAGGGATATGTTGGGACGGGACACGTAATTTTATACCGCGTTCAGATAACAATTGCGGCACCTGAGCTGGCAATCCCCTCTCCACATCACACCACACCATTGGGGAGGATGTTTGGCATGACGGATTTAACGTGCAACAGACTCCCTTACACGATGGTTCTTCGGTGGAATAGGTATCTCGAACCTGAAGTTTGAAATAGGATAGAAAATATATATGGAATAATAATAAGCAGAAAGATATTATGAATTTAAAAAAAAACATGAGTTATGTAGTTATTGCACTTGTTATCATATCATTATAGAAGAAGATGCAGTTAAAAATATGATATAAAATAGTTTGATTACTGTTGACAAAGGAAATTTAAATTTATTTAAAGTTATTTGTGGATGTATATAAAGGTGAAGAGACTGTGATGGTTTTTTTTCTTACGTCCTTGAGTGTATAATACTTTATGTTGTAAGCTAGGGAAGCAAGAAGATTTCTCTACTTTCAATGATAAATTTAGCCCAATATGGAATTTTAAGTTCAAAAATTATTTAAGAGTATATTAACTCTTTTTGAAAAACACATTACTTATGATCCAGAAATAAACTATGTCATAACAAAGCCAGGTGTCTTCTTTTTACTCACATTACATTCTTTACTTATGATTTTAACTGGTTTCCAAATTAGACAACTCATCTTAATTGAAGAAATTATTTCAACTCTAAAGGAAATGGAAACGTAATAGACACTTGAGATACTTTAACAGCGTACAAAAGCTCTTGGTATTTTATATTTAATTTCTAATTCAATTAATTTTGGATTAAATATAAATAATTCTCTAATTCGATTCTCAAGTCAGATATATTATTCTAGATGAAAAAGGCAATGATTAAATGGAAATAATAAATCTTTCGTTGATAAATCTCTTTTCAAACTTATATATTATAATAGAAAAAATAGAAATTTTCGATAGTGGATATTAACATAAAAAAAGGTCCTTTTAAAAATACGATACAAGCTAGAATACATTCTATAATCCTTGATATTCTGGCTGACGAGGTCACGTGTCTGCCATATAGTTATTACAGGTTAGAATTATCAAATGATGATAGAAAAAAAGTTGCTAAAACTATATAAATTAATTATTGTTTACGAATAAATAATTACTTATGCATTGTTTCTCTTAAATTTAAATTTGGCTTTAAAATAAGGGCAACAGTTTCAAGAAGAATAAAATATAACTCGAAACTTTTTGCTTTTAATTAAAAATATAATTTTAATTAAAAACAAATCTAAAATCTTTTCAGAAATCTTTCTATTACATATGAATAAGTAGAAAATATATTTTAAGTCGATTCTTCTTCAGAAAAATACATAAATGTTTGTACCAAAAATAATTGAATCTTAAATATAATACTTCAGATAAACTATTAAGTTAGATATCAGTGAGATTAGGAATTGACTTATTGGTTAAAAGTCGATATCTAATGGCATTAGAAAGGAAAATAATTCCTTGCGTTCATTTTATAATATTTTTGCCAAAAAAAAAAAATTATGAGTTTTCATAAGAGATCATAAGTTATGCATTAATAAGCGAATTAAATTTATTTGCCCAACTGAAAACCTTAGGTATTAATAGAAAAAAATACTTTCTTTTTTCAACTCCTACTATTAGCTCACACTCTGTCTCTATATATCTTGTTCAAATTTTCAGTTGTTAATTAAATACTTTTTATTCATCCACTCAAATTCAAATACATTTTTTTAAACTTGTAGTGGATGACACTTAATGTTAATACACTTTTTTTCATATATTAATTAATTAATTAAATTTGTCCAGTAATTTCTATTTTTTAGCCAAACGCGCCAAATCCGACAACAAACAGTCGCCAAGTTTGTCACCAAGTTCTATTTTGCAACATAATATTGCAATTCGGTCAAATGTATATACATATTTATATTAATTATAATCATTTAATATAAAATAAATATTTTTGTTGACGTAGGAATTGACTTAGTTTTTTTTTTTTTATTATATAAAAACATCCATGACTGATATATGATTTATTTATCAGAAAAAAAAGGTTTTTAGCTCAATAATCACAGAAACATTTTACGAACCATGTCTGGTTTGGAACGATAAAAGCAACAAACCAATCAGTACTCAACCAATCTATAAGTAAAAATAAAATAAATGAAGCATTCCTGGGACAGCGATAAACATTGCTAGAAAACAGAAAAGAAAACAGAGAAACTTGTTAAGAGGAAGAAACAGCAAAAAAAAAAAAAAAAAAAGACTTCCAGATGTTTCAACAGAAGTGATTAAGCAAGTTCTCGAATTTCAGTTTTCTTATGTCTGTTTGGCATTTTCTGATGGGAAAAAAATTTTATAGTTTGTTTTGTTTCGGAACGTCTAGGATAACATCTGAAGTAAAACATAATAACGAAGTACATAAGTTAGATTATAGTTTTCTATTCTTTGCAGACTTATAAACTCCATACTATTAATTTTGAAATTCATAAACAGTTTGTAACCTACAAAATTCTAAATCGTTGGATAGATTTATGTCAAATTTTGCTCACAGAATAAAGATATTTTTAGTGAAAATATTGTGAGATTTAATTAAATGATTATTTTATTTATATTAATAACTCTATTCCGAAAAAGGGAAAACATTATTTTATCATTAATATAGCAGTCCCTCTTAAATGTGCATGATATAAATATTTTGAACATTTTAATTTTTGACGATAAGTTGTCTCTTAAATGATGAGTGACATTTTGTGCTTTCTTAAAAAGTTACGAGCTTATAATGAAAAAAAAAATATTGTAGATAATTTAAAAAAATAGCTTAGTAAAAACTTTAATTTCAGGCTTTAATCATTCAGATTTAATGTTTTGATGCAAAATCGTTTTATTAATTGCTAATTAAATTAAAGAGGAAAATATGATTTCGAATATTAGAATATTTTAGCTAACAATATACAAAAGCAGTATTTTAATACACATATAAGTGATGCATAAATATTCCTCAAAAATTTATAATTTAAAGAGCCAATTTTATTATTTAGGTCTCTGTCGTTGATTTTTTTTTCGGAAGTTATACTATTAACTAAATTTTGCCAGAAAAAAGTTCAATAAAAATTAACGAATCTTAACTTTCAATCCATTAAATCTGTATTTTAGATATATGTCGACAAACATTTCTTTTCAATTATTTTTCTTTATATGATCATTTTGTTTCTTCGTAAGCATTCCGTATATAAGACATATGGTACAAGAATTTCTCCTACGATTTGAACCCCCCCTCCCTCTCTCTCTCTCTCTCTCTCTCTCTCTCTATATATATATATATATATATATATATATATATATATATATATATATATATATATATATATATATATATATATATATATATATATATATATATATATATATATATATATATATATATATATATATATATATATATATATATATATATATATATATATATATATATATATATATATATATATATATATATATATATATATATATATACAAAAGTATTAGAATCAAGTTTATAGGAAAAACAAAAAATCAAATAAAAATTAAACCAAAAAAATTATAAAAAATATAAAAAAAAGAATCCGGCTGAAGACCTTTTTAAGGGTCACCCTCAGGCAGGGATTCAAAGAAAGGGATGTTTTCTGTGAGGAAATACAGACATTGTCTAATAATGATTCCTCGTGACCCGAAAATCCCCTGAAATTATGCTCAAGAGATATACCATTTTAATAGAAAGGAAATACAAAACAACAAATTAGAAGAAATTAACCACAACAAAGTAAAAATACAATAACAAAAATAACAATAAAAACAAAAAATAGCACTAAAATTAAAAATTAAAAACGAAAGGCCAGTACATACCATCAACAGTCAAGGAAACTTTAAACTATCGATTGTGATCCCCTGTTTTTAAAAAACTAACGGTAAATTATGTAAACAGATGTAGGCTCCCAGCGCCATCTATTGAGTGATCCAATATGCAAGGAAAGTTCTAATTTTATTTAAGCCAAAGGATTAATCCCAAACCATACCTTGTTTAATTAAAAAATTGACATTACAGTAATTTCTAGGAAATTCATTTTTAATTAAATTTTTAAGGAGGTTGTTTGATGCTTCAATATAAGAATTTTTATTATTCCAAACCCTTTTGATCTTGTTAACTTGTGAGAAAATTAGATTTTTGAAAATTTTAGAGTTTAGATTGGAATGGTAGTTACATAGTTTTGTTATTTTAAAGTTGAAATCATCCCTTTTATCGTATATACCAAATATTGTTTTATCATTAGCAATTTCGATTTTTAAATCCAGAAAGGTAGCCTCAAGTTGATTTTTATTTGTATCTTTTAGAATTAAATTTTTTGGATAGCAGTTAGTAATAATATTAGTATTGTCGAAGTTAATCAAAAGTAGATCATCAATATATCTCCACCCGTTTATTAAATTATATTTAATTATTTTTTTCTCATAGTAATGCAGGAAAATATTAGCTAAAGCACTTGAGAAAGCTGTTCCCTTTGGAATGCCCTTGACTTGTTTATAAAAATTAATACCATTAAACACGTAATTTTCAGTAATAATAAATTACATAACTGAAGCCAGTTATTTTTAGGAATGATATTTTCATTTAAATATTCGTCATATATAAAAGTGCAGACCTTTATTAATTTTTCATGAGGTAGATTATTGTATAAATTTTCGAAATCAAAAGTATTAAGTTTATTAATGTTGTTATCTTTAAGAAAATCCACTACTTCTTTGTTACTAGAAATAATAAAGTTGTCTTCATTTTTTATTTTGTCCAGGATAATTTTTAAGTATTTAAAGAAATGTTTACCCGTATAGTAATTATAACTGCCAGTGCTACAGGTAACGAATCTGAATTTTAATGGATTTTTATGAAATTTAACTGTTGGGAATAAATGAGGATAGTTAAGAGAGCAAGTCTTAGTTTTGGCTTTTTTTGCGAAAGCTAGCATTCTTTTATCTAATTCCTTTTTCCCGATGTTCTTTAACATATAAGTTGCATTAGAGTTATATTCATTAATTAAAAGTTCTTTATAAAAATATTTACAAATTAAACAGAAATTAAATAAACTTAATACTTTTGATTTCGAAAATTTATACACTAATTTACCTCATGAAAAATTAATAAAGGTCTGCACTTTTATATATGACGAATATTTAAATGAAAATATCATTCCTAAAAATAACTGGCTTCAGTTATGTAATTTTAATATTACTGAAAATTACGTGTTTAATGGTATTAATTTTTATAAACAAGTCAAGGGCATTCCAATGTTAACAGCTTTCTCAAGTGCTTTAGCTAATATTTTCCTGCATTACTATGAGAAAAAAATAATTAAATATAATTTATAAAAGTGCAAGTGTCTTTCTCGAAATTCTTCACAAAACTGTTTCGAATTTATAAACGAAATAGATTTGTAAAAATGGAATTTCGTAATCTACATTTTATTTACTTCCAAATGCAATAATGAATATTTTAATTTTATTTTACTTTTGAATTTTTGATGAGAGCAAATCATTTTAACACGATTATAATCAATTAGTCAAAAGTTTGAATAAATTATTTTTCACTACAGGTTGTGTGAATTTGAGAAAATATGGGGACAAGGAATAGAAAATATTAGAAAAAAAAATGTGCTTTATTATACTAATAAAAGTATGATTTGAGAAATGTTTTTTTTTAAATTTATATTTTGTTTTCGGAATGAAATAAAACAAAGAAAAATAAACAAAGAGCATTTTGTAAAATTATTCAAGGAATGTTATTTTTAGAGGCAATCTTTCTAATCATAATTTTTTAGTTGTACATTTTTCTGAGAAAAGCGAGATGAAACAAATCCAACTTTTACAATCTAAAAAAACTCTTTTTTTCAGTAAGTAAATATGGTTTTACTTTACTAACACTACTAGGAAGGATTTAAAAAATGTATGGAATCTAGATAGACTTAAAGTATTTACCTTACTGGCATTGCTAGGGTTATTTTAGTTTTTAATCTTCATTCTAGTCTTTTACATTTTTCTGCATACCTCTAATCAATCAAGAAATTATAAACAAAGTTTGAAGAAATAGAAGAACTCTTCGTACTGGTATAAGAATAAGTCTTTAAAATTTATAAATAAATCGTCATTTGTGAAATGAAATGAATTTTGCAAACTCGATTCAGAATTTGATTTTTTTAAAAATGTATTTCTCTTTACACCATTTTTGTTTCTGAATTGTTACCCCGACTTCATAATTTGATAAATTTAAGAGGAAAAAAAATCATTAACTAACGAAATAAAAAACCCAAATAAAAATGGTAATTTAACATTTTTTTAATGGATTCTTAATGACGATAATTTTCTTAACTCGTTTTCTTAATAAGTACTTAGAAACATAAAAAAAATACCTTTAGTAATTGTAAGAAAATAGTTCTTTCCTGTTCAAATTTTTAATTCTATCTTAATGATATGTTTTTAAAGTTCTTATTCTATACTATTATCAAAATAAAATACATAAAATGTATATATAATTTTAAAACCCCTCAAATAAAACCTTGCCATCATTTTTTATTCGAACCATTATCATTTATTTAACTTTTATTTTCTGGTCAAAAAAAAAAGGGGAAAGAAAGTTCTTTTTACTCGATATTTTTAATGTCGAATAAAATGAAGAGTTAAACAAATCCTTTTCAAATATCTTTTATTTTATATTTGCATGCATCTAAATAAAAAATAAAGAGAAAGGTTATGTTCAGATGTTTCTTTGGCAAGTAAATAGAAGCAGTCATAATATATTGATGCCTAACATCTCTGAAATTTGCTTAGTTACTTTAATGACAGTAGCACTTTTATTTATCTCACAAAGAGGAAAAGGGCTAATTCCTCTTTCAGGAAGATTCCTATAGGAAGACTGCTTATTGCATTATTGTGTGTGTGTGTGTGTAGTGGTATTTTAAAATTTTAATTTAAACTTAATTAATTTCCAAATTTTTACCTTAATTTAGCGCATATTAACTTCATTCTAAAATGATCTCTTATTTCCTAATTCCATCCCACTTTTTCTACTTAATTAATGCTACAAAAGTTCTGTGAAAATGCTTTCGTCAGCGGTTCACACGCTCCGGGAGAAGGGGATAGAAAATTGTCCAGCAAGCACATTCTTTTTTAAAAGATCCCCGTGTTTCCCTTACTTGTGATTGACGTGCGTCAGAAATTCATATCAGAATCTTAATAGTACAGGTACTGTGAAAAAATATTTTCCCCATCAGTATGTCATGTTATATAAGACTAGCGATAATTTATTTCTCACTTCTTCCCCACTTCTTGCCTAACCTGTTGCTGTGAGTGGACGTGCCTTGTCCGAGCCTCCTCTTGCAAATAAATTATGCCTTCCCGGGATGCACTTAGTAAGAATTTAAAAATCGAAAGTCTCCTCTCTGTCGTCGAAACTGCCATTTGCCTTCTGATTAAAAAAATTCTCTCTCTCTCTCACACACACACACAGACAGACGCACGCACGCACACACACACACACACATATATATATATATATATATATTGTTTATGGCTACTTCTTAATTCGAAATAGAATTCTTCCCCGTTTCTTACGATTTTTGTAACTATTCACAGATAAATCATTCCTTGGAAAATTGAAGGCAATTTTTATGTTTATCTGATTATAAATAACGGATTCCAAAAATTTAAGAATTTCCATTTTGCGATATCCTTTTCAACTCAAAAGAATAATAACTTTTCGAAAGCTAAAATTTTATATAGAAAACTAATTTTGAACTAACGATAATGTTACAGAATTCTAATTGGAAATATTCAATCAGCATGATTTAATATATTCTTATAGAAAATTCTTATAGCTATTCTTAATAGCAAAACTCTAATGATGTCTTTTGATTCCGATACTTTTTTTTAATTATAGAATGAGATCGAATGAACAACGAATAAGGCTGATCACTATATTAAGCTGATATAAAAATAAAATGTATAATTAATTTAATTAAATTCAAAATGTTTTGATAAACTGATATCTGATTTATTCCATTTTTTTATTCATTTAAAAAAATTTGAATTTTTCTTTAACTGAAAGTATATTTTTTTCTTAAATAATTATCTTCTTTTCTCGGGATTTTTAATTATTCTTGCTATCCAGTGTAAAAAGTTAAGGAGAAAAAAAATATATTAATAATTTTTTCACCAAATATTTTTATATATATATAATAAAAGCAGAAACATAAAATTTAATATTTTTTTTCTCAATACTTTAAATTTGGCGTATGACCTCTGACACAAATATTATTTCTTCGCGAATTAATTAATTGCTATATTTCTCCTTGTCTCTTTCTTCAATTAAGAGTCAAATACATCTAAGAAATTTTCTTAAAGAGAAACAGAAAATAATTGTTGCATAGTTTTTCTAAATTATCTAAAGAGAGCTTCTTTTTAGTTAATGATGAGGCTAATCATCGCAATATCTTACAATGAAAAGAACACTATTTCTAAATTAATTCTTCACTATTTTCTTATTCTCTGAATTTGCTATAAATATTTAAGAAAACTCGAAAGCTCCTTTGCGTTCAGCGTCTTGAATAACAACCATACTCAGAAACAAGTGATAGTGGTCTTTCCAAAACTTTCTGGCATACTTTCTGAAAAAGGTGTTATCCCAGGGAACGCTTTACATGACAGTGGAGTATAATAGTTACAAAATATTTAGTTTTGGTTAGAATTTACAATTTTTACTGAATCCATCATGCCATCCTGGGCGAGAATTTATCATTTTTACTGAATCCATCATGGCCTTCTTGGCGAGAATTTATAATTTTTACTGAATCCGTCATGCAATCCTTGGTGAGGATTTTGGCGATTAATATTTCGCATGCAGTTAATAATACTAGAAAATTTAATTTGCGTTTTAGATACGTTTTTTCTAACAGCTTGAAAGCAAAATTTGACGCAAATCTACATTTCTAGTTATCAAATTATATACCAAATTCGATGTAATTAAATCAGTATGTTTTTGAATTATCATGTTTACGTACTTGTGGAAGTACATATCAATAGACGGTCAACCCTTGGTTGAATTTAGATCAAAATTTGATAGATGTCTACGTTATAGATGTGATTTGTGCATCGAATTTTATCAATCTAGCTTTCCTGGTTTTGTTATTATTGTATTAACTTATATTAGAGCCGTCGGAGAGACAGATTTTTCTGAAATGATTTTGCTCAAAATTACATAGATCTAATCTGCAAATTTGGTACAAAGGTCAAATTTCAACCTTCTAGCGCAAAACAGTTTTGAGTTACTTTTGTGATAGACAGACAACGGAAAATTTCCGAAAATGTGTTTTTCGAATTTAGGAAGGTCTAAAATTTGTATGATTCGTCATAGTTTCGATTTCGAATATTTTTTCACGATTACTGTACTTTCTCTGTACTATATACACGAGACAGAAAAACTCTGTAAAATTAATTTTCATTACTTCTGGTAATTCAAATGAGTTCAACGGCAATTAAAAAAAACATGCAGGAAGATAAAGTAGTAATGGAAGTTGAATGCATCGACAACAGTATAAATAACATCTTTTTTGCTTCAAACACAAATAGGTCAGATTTAATCACAATAGATATATTCTCTTTCTTGATATTATTACTTTTACCCTCCTCCTCAAAATAAACGAAAAAGTGGCGATGAACAAAGGATATTTTTTTTCTGTACAGAAAAAAACGGGGGGGGGGTCCCGAGAGCACTTCTATCGAGAATTAAGAAAAAAGTTACCCAATTTTCTCTATCTTACCTGAACACTGCTTTCTTAATTCAGTTGCAAAAATAGTTCTCTAATTACCTCCCATAAGAAGGCGTTGCATGTTATTTCTTTTATACCTTCCCTTTGTTTCTTTTGATCTTTCTACCCTCTCATAGATAGCAATGAGAAACCCAAAGGCCCCACATAGTCTCGTCAGTTAAATAACGGCCACCCTCACAAAGAACCGCAGTAAAATCGGTTTTCTTCGCTTCCATTAATCCAATTGTAACCAAGTTTGGTGATCTTTTAAAGTGGGCAACTCTCGGAAATCACCTTAACAGAAAAGATATCATCTTTCATGCCGTTGTCCTTCATTATGCCAGGGTAAAGTGTTTTCTCAATGCTAATGAAATAAGCATATAATTAGAGTTACCAGATTATAGTTACAGAAAAAGTGAATGGCGCCTGGCTAATTGGATGATATTCAAGGACATAAGAGGGCTGTGACTGGCGATGATTTATATTCGATATTTTATTTACAAAAGTTACTTAAGGATAGATTGTTAAACAAACATCGTTAACTTACAAAATACCGAAGTTGCCGATATTAATAATGGAAATGGATTTCTAGATGTTGAGCATTTGAATTCTTTGAGAAATGTAACAAAAAACAAAATTGAAAGGCCGCAGATAAAGAAATATTTCAGCAAAGAAAAAAAAATCTTCTGGTGATCGCTTCATTATTTACACAGTGCATAAATGTTCACGAAATAATGCACTGTGAAATTATTTTATATTTAATTATTTCTCTTAAAATGTCATTTATTTCAAGTCGTTTAAATATCTAAATTAATACTTACGATATATTTTTTTAAATATAAAGAGTTTTGAAGATAAAAAACATTTGTTTACTGTATGTGAGTATTTATGTTTGTAAGAAATTAATATAAAATTGTCTTTGATAAACTTTTGAGAGTAAAACCATTGACGCATTTTATACTATACATAAAAATCATTTAAATAAATAGAACATGGTATGAAATGTATAATAATACAAACGCATTATACTTTTCATAAATAAAAAGTTTGAATTTGCGTCATTTTATAAATTATTTGCTCTCCAATGGACTAAATAAATTTACTTTTTAAACTGTTTTGTTATTTCGCTATTGTTTTATTCAACTAATGAAAGTTTGCGATTGTTTACAAAAGTGATTTGCTTGTAGGATTTGTAGTATCGATTCACTTTAACTATTAGAGGCTTATTTTAAAACATTTTTTTTGTGTGAAAGCAGCTCCTGCAACTTTATCGCATATTGTGATGTCATCAACATATTAGCCGAGTGAAAACGCTAAATTTGTCTGTTAAATTTGTTTATTAATAACATCACAGTCGGACAATACACACAGCATAAAACACACAACATAAAAACATTTACAGCATATAATCAATAAGAAATTCATACATTACAATATTAGTAAATTCATTCCCACGACCATCATCTTAATCCACAAGATAGAACATCATCACCAGGCGCCAATGCCTTTTGCTTTCAACACCACATAACACAATATATCACATAGCACAACACCACGCTGACTTCCACCGAAAAAATCTCCATCTACCAAACGTACTACCGGTGTGATGTCATCACATTTTTTATCTACATCAATACGGTGCTGCCATCTATCTTTTGGCAATTTTCCGGTCAAATTCTTTACAATATTATGTAAATTATATAAGTAAATTAAATATAATTACATTAAATAAATTATATTAAATTATTAATATAATTATATTGAATAATTAATTTAAGTCTATTAAATAAATTAAAATTGTAATATTTCAGGAAAATTATATCCTTTAATATTTTAATGTAATTTTATCATTGTAGGTGTTTATATTACTGTAGAGAAAAAAGAATAAAAATATTTTGACTGAACTCTAATTTCGTATTAAGATGAATTAACTCATCTTAAATGAATACCTTTTTTATTAAAGATTTTTTTTTAAATGAGTAATGTGTTTAATGAGTCTCCTTTCAACTGTATAATGAGAGAAAAATGTTTTTTTTTAAATCTTAAGTTAAATCTAGAATCTTTATAGTTAGACTTAAAGCAAAGATTATTTTTTGTATTCGTTGCACATTTTTTTTTAAATTTTGTTTAAGATTTTTTCTAAGAAGTATATAAAATTATTCATGAACTGTAATAAAATATAACTTTGCACTAGCGTAACAAATGGGCTGCTTACGAGATTCAACATATTTATTTTCTTAGGTAATCATTTTCATTTTTATCGAAAACATTTAGTTTTAATGAGATAAAGCATTGTTTTTATAAAATTTGCAATAAATCATTTTCGATAAAAAATAAATAAATAACCAATTCTTTTCATGAAGTTGAAAAACTTTGATGTCTCATATTTAAAATGTAGACAAAAAAAAAATCCGTTGGAAATGTTCGATGGTTATCAAAATTGGTAGGTAAAAGAAATAAATATTTTTTTTACTCTTTATTGAAGAAATGTCTAATAGTTAATTCTACTTCTTTTTGAAGTATGGGAAAAGAAAAAAAAAATATTATATTTCCTGTCAGTAAAATTGCAAAATATGTTTGAATCAAAAAAGAAGGAATCTGTCAATATAAGTCTTAAAGTTTTTAAGAATTTCTTCTTTCGTTTTATTGTTTTATTACTTTATCTGCCATTAAGCATACGATCAATACATTACGCTGGCGTCCTGGCCTAGGGATAGCGGGTCTTCCCCGTGATCTAGGCGTTCCGGGTTCAAGCCCTGGTTCGGGCATGGTTGCTCTTTTCATTATGCTGTCTCTGTGAGGTGCGCGAATGAGTCCTCTTGTAAAAAGAGGTTGTGCAAGCGAGTGTGTGTGTGTGTGTGTGTGTGCAATCTTCATTTGAGCTAGAATTCAGACTTCTGCTCTTGGGTGCTCAGGGGTCTTTACCCTCAGAAGCTACTGCGCAAAATTGGCTTAAAGGTAGTCAAACGACAAAAAAAAATCAATATATTACAATATAAAAAGACATTTCAAAATTCATGATCATTTGGTTTTAGATGAATATCATATATATATTTTTTAATTTATCATTTAAAATGTAAATATCAGTTCAGTTTCATAGCTATTTCTGTTGGTTAAAATATTTGATGTATTGGTGTGGTTTTTAGATTGTTTATTATGAAATTATAAGAATTAAAAGAGTGTATAAACAAGTATTTATTCTTATTCTGATATTCAATAGATGATGTTCATACATGCCTATTATAGTTTAATTAATGTATTCGTTCTGAATCAAATAAAAAAACATCTTTTTAAATATTTACTTTCAGTATACTTGGTAATATTTTGCAACCATTTGCTACGAGAAAAAATGAATATGAAATTTTACGATTTTTTATTTCGATTCATATCATAGTTTTGAAATTGGTTGAATTAAATGTGGTATCGATGTGGTAACAATGAAATGTGGTATGTAACTACTATATACAAATTCTAAATATTAATTTCTAGGTCAATTATAAATATTAATTGTATTCTCAATTTATAAAAATTCCATATTTATAAATATTTATTATCAACCATTCATATTTATAAGCATTATACTCCGTTATTTAATATATTTATTGATTTCTATGGTATTGTTAATGCCCAACAAAATGATCAAAGTAGTCTGATTGTACACAACCTATATTGATTATAATAATAAATATTAAAAAAAATAGAAGTGAAGGACAGATACGAACAATAAACCAAACAAATAAACTCCAGTAATTTGTCACATACTTGTTTTGTAATTTAAAATGTGTATGAAAATAATTTTTGATAACTATCATGCCATGTCCAATAGCAACTAAGATCTAATTCTGAAAATCGATAAAGATAATACCTTACTAAAAATAGCAAATTATGTTTGTTTTCACAGTTTGATAGATTTAAATATTTGAAATTTTGTATCACTAAGCAAAGTTAGTTTTAAACATATATTATTTGTGGAGAAAATTCCAATAAAAAAATTCGAGATTTTTTTTTAACTCAAAGAATTGGTTTTCAATATATTATTTCTATTATTATTCTTATTAAATATTCATTATTATTAAAAAAATTAAGAATAACTTTAATTAAAGAGAATACATATTTCATATTCATAATCCACATTTCAATCATTTCACTATTTATAGTGTCTAGCTACGGTCAAAGTCGAACAAAAATATTTTGTTAATAATCTATATCTATATCTTCTATACTTATAATAAAGCTCAATGTGTGTGTGTGTGTGTGTGTGTGTGTTGGCGCTCTACAGGCCAGGTCATTTGACATACAGCTATCAAATTTGGTACATGTATACCTTAGAGGTCGGGAATGTGCACCTGGGGTCCCTTTTTTTGAAATTTTAATTAGAATTTTAATTATTAATTAAAAACTAACTTTCCCGCCAAAAGAATCTTCCATTTTCCCCACCGCCAACTTTTCCGCCAAAAAAATCTTCCATTATCCCCAGCGCCAAACGAGAAAGGCTTCCGTTGTTTTTTTCTCCCAACAGTAATGAGGCTAGGGTTAAAATTTTTCGGCGGATTATTTCAATCGGTTCTGCTTATTTTCTTAATGTTTGATGCATTTAAAATTAAACATTGTTAATGAATCAATCTTTCAGATTCATTCTGAAGTACTTTTGAATTAAAATAAAACAGAATAAAGGAAATTAAAAATTTCTAATCCGCATAGCGTTACCCCAACTGGCGTAGAAAAAATCACGTATTTGCGTTACGTAACCGGCGATGAAAATTCACGCATGCGCATTCTGTTCTGATTGTTGCCATGACAACATGTATATGCTTATAGTTTTAAGTACAACGTTTTTTAAGTAGTTTTTTTAAAACCTGTTTTCAACCGTTTATTTTAAACGATTCGTTTTATTTTCTTAGTGTTTGATGCATTTAAATTTAAACATTGTTAATGAATCGATCTGCTCATAATGAATCTAAGAAAATTTTGTTGACCAACTCTTGAGATATTACATAAATTTAAAAAAATATTCTTTAGTGCCCATAAAGTTTAAACGCTGAGTGACTCTATTTTCAGTAATCAGATTATAAAAAAATGCTTTGTTTCAGTAAAAAATATTATTATATTAATTGAAGATAAATTCTTTCCACTTTAATTTAAAGCATAAATTCTACGGGTGCTAACAGAAAAGGAGAGAGATACATATTACGTTATGACTGAAGGCCTTTATAATATTATGAATGAATTATATGATAATCAAAATTTGAAGTTTTAAAATATTTTGATGAAGAAGCTATTAAAGTAGAAATTGCATAAAATATTTAATTATTAAAATTTTAACGAACATTAAGATTGGCGAACCGGCTGGTCGCCAAAGGCGGCTAGTTTATAATAAAATTCAATAATGAGGTGAACATTATTTCGATTATTTTAACATATTTTATTCAAAAAATTCTTTTAATATCATTAGGAAAATAAATATTTTATTAGAAAAATAATGATTGCAAATATTAAATCATGCACTCAACGAATTTTTATCTTGATTTATCTTTTTGTAAACATATTGGTTTCAATGCGAGAATTCGCTAAATAAGTAATTCGAAACGTGGATGCGTCGAAGTGGGCACATCAAATATTCCTTATAGTCTATTCCATGCATTTTTTGGAGAATGTCGGAAATCTCCTGAAAATGAAATTTAATAGTCAAACTAGCAGTCAAATATCATATAACTAGTCAAATTAGTAGTAATTATCTTATAATAACTTAAATGTAAGATAATATATGATAGCTTTTGACAGCTCATTGAATATCTGTTTCCTCTTTCTCTCATTAACTATATTCCCATTTGACAAATCTGATGACATGAAATAGATAAAAGAACAAAACTGTCTTCAGGGTGTTTTCAGAGAAAATACATTTGTGGAGGGAATTCAGTTCTTGGGTTTCTATGTTGAGAAATGCATTATCAATTATTTTCTATGGTATTTGTCAGTCAATTTTAGACTGATATATAACTATAGAAAGTTTTGTATCTTGTAAGAAAATCTATGAATGAGAACTTCTATATTTTACTAGAATTTGAAATATTTAAATAAATGTTATAGATATAGCAAACAAATTTGTGACAAATCAACAAACGTTTTCACACATCTTTACTATCGTTTTCCAAAATCGTAAAAGTCCTACGTAAAATAAGTTATCAATAGAAGTTTTGTATATCTGTTGATAACTGTCTTTTCAAATTTAAATTTTTAACAATTCAAAGCATTTAATTTAATTTTACATGCTAAAATTAAAATAAAAGTTTAAAAATAAATAATAAAATGATAAATTTAAAAAAATAAAAGTTAATTCATCTCTGCAAAATCCTATGCATTATCGATAAGTCAAGAGAGAAAAGATTTGCTGTAAAGAGAATCATATAGAAGATATTTCTTTTGTATCTTATCATTTTTCTTAAAATAACAAATAAAGATTTCTGCATTTATGATGAGTAAAATATCCCGAATCTTATTAACTTATGTACGTCATATTTCAGATTTACGTTAATTTCCTTTTTTTTAATAATCGCTTGAATTTATAATCTCGTTAAACGTATAGAAGTTCGTATCAAAAAATTAAATTCAAACTCCATAAATATTTTAAAAATACAATTCTTTTATATGAAGGATGATCGTTGCCAATTTATTGCAAATATTATTTTTATTAAAGGAATTTTTTAAACGGAATTAATATATATATTAGTTAAAAATGTATAGATTCTTATTAATTCTATTAAAAAAACTCCTTTAATAATATATATAAACTATTTTTTAAGCAGAACCGTAGTCGAAGACGGAGAAGATACTTTCAAATTTTAAAGTTCGCTTTTACATCATCCCGGGAGGCATAATTTATTTACAATCAGAAGCGACGAGCACATCAATACAGAACGACACAAGAACGAAAAGAGGAAAAGCCAACGAAGGATTTCTACCCGTAATTACATAGCCTTCGATTTTGATAGCGATTTCTTTATATGTTTCGAGTAAGGTAAGGGAAACATAGGGATCTTTTAAAAGATTGCACTTGGCTTGACAATTTTTTATCCCTTCGTATATGAATATATATATATATATATATATATAGACTAATAAAAGGTTTTTTTTTTCTATATATCTTTCTTCTCTTTATTTATCTTGGGTTATATATTTTTCTTTCAATAAGTAAGTAAAGCATGCATCTTTCTTGAAATTCAATTAAAATGATTTGTATTCTATTTTCTGTCTCTTAAAATACAACGCTTTTATCCTTGTATCCTTTATTAATTCTATTTAGAAAAACTAGCAACCACATTACGATAAATACAATGGATACGTGCCACCAATCCTATCTTTCTTGGTTAATTTACTCAGGGTATTTATTGATTACCATTTCTTTTCACCTTTTATTTAGAATATTCCTAAGCTTTTCTATACAACTTATTAAATTATTCTGATATTCCAAAATCTTTCATTAAACATCTTAATACCAAATTCCAATGTGGTATTAAATTTCCTTTTCATAAATAGTGCACAAAAGATATTTCGATTCCTCAAAACTGTCAGCACTAAAAGATGAAGATTTCAACAATAAAGTTAGTACTTATGATCTCATATAGGAAGCTTTTGTGAGACCACCTTATTAAAGAAAGCGCGGTTAATACAAAATTATTCCTTTCGCTGCTTCAGGAGAGATATTAAATTGTCTTTCTTTTTTTTATTTATATATTTTTACTTTCATTGTTGTCATTATTACTGAGTAATTACGAAGAAAAGCAAACAAAGTTATCTTTATTGTCATATAAGATTTTGGCTTCATAAAATGTTGGTCATTGGAGTTCATAAATGTTGTTTGTTGTTGGAGGCGAGCTGATTCACCGGATAAATTCGCATCGTTTCATATGTATTAAAAAAAATAATCTCTTATGCAGAATTTGATACCTTTGTTTCACTCAACAAAGCGTTTTTAAGTACCAAGTTAAGATATAAATTAAATCCACGTGATTTTAATAACTTTATAAACAGTTCCCTTATTTATGTATACAGAAATATTTTTATAAGAGTCTATTTGCACGGTGTTTAAATAGTACTAAAAGCTTAGTTGTAGAAGTAATAATTCATTTATTTTAAATTTTTTTTCTAGCAAATGGAAATGTCCTTATTTAATTCTATATAAATTGTATTGACAATAAGCAAAATTAATCTTTTTTGCTTTTATTGTTTAACAGTAGGTAAAAAAAACGCTATGAAATATTTGATGAAACAATGAAAACGGATTTAATTTCGTTGTAATAATAAAAAATAGTGGAATATGTACTAAAGTAATTTTTTTAATAGATAATGGACATTCAGATTAAAATATAAACGGTTAATGAATTGATACCATCATAAAAACATTTTTAAATTAAAATTTTAAAAAAATCATTTTTTTAAAATTATATTCTAGATACATATTACCGAATAATTTCAGAAAAATTTAAATTTTAATCATAATTTGATTTTTTTTAAAATACGTAAGTGTGCATATTTTCAATATACAATGTATACGTTTAGCATTAAATTATTATTAGCACAATATATAGCAAAAAATGATGAAAAAAAATTTTGAACACACTCATTTTATTAGAAATTTTTAAAGACATGGAAATAAATATGGTATTTCTTGTAATTAAAAAACAATAATAGTTAATCAATTTATTTGAATTCAAATTTTGATTAGGAACATCTTTTGTAAGATATATTTCATTGATTTTTTTGCAATTTAAATACAATATGCATTTTATTGAGAAGAATAATTAATCAATAATTGATGAAAATATGAAGGAAAGAAGTGATTCTTAAAACTTCAAGCCTGGAATTTTAATTTTATGTTTGACATAATTATGGAAAAAGTATCTCAGTATATGAAAGAAATACAGAGACAAAAAAAGCAACTTTAAAAAGGTTTTATCATATAAGGCGTGCAGTATATTATGAGTGATTTTCGAAACATTTTTTTTTTTTTGTAAAATGATTTAAATTTGAGAGTTATCGAAACCCTCAGCGCTTTAATAAGTATTCTAATTATAATTCAATATATATATATATATATATATATATATATTTCATACCCTAACCATTGAAATTCAATATTAATTTCCACATGATACTATCTTGATTGTGCAAGAACTTTCTTTAGTTATAGTCATACTTAATTTAATGCAGAAATTTTTAGAAATATTCAAAATTTCTCTTATAAAAATAATGAGATAAAAATGAATTAGGAGTGCAAAATCACTCTAAGAAATATTGATTTCATTTCTATTAAAAAGAAAATGAACCTTCAACCTGTTCTTGTTAACATTTTGTTCAATTTTTATTGAATTGTCTTATTGTTTACATTTTGTTTCAATGGAAACATTTTAATGAGCTTATCGTATGATTTTTCACACTAAGTTGTGTGGTATAGTTTTTTTTTTTTTTTTGTAAATTTAATAATTTATTTCGTGTACTATAAAAATTTGACTTTATTAGATTTTCTAAAGAACAGATATTTTATGCCACCTACATCTATTATATTAATTATTAAGCCATTTTAATATAGTTATTTTTTGTAGGTTTAAAAAATAAAGTGAAAAAAAATTGTATCTGAGAATTCCAAGGGATTAAATATTCATCAAAGGATTACGATAAAGCAAACATTTAGTTAACCTTTTAAGATGAGAATTTTGTTGAATTAAGTTGAAAAAAAAATTATATTTTATGACATACTAATTGTTGCACATTGAGTTGAATTAATTTCTACATCATTCTAATAGCATTACTCTTTGCAACGATTATAAATAAAATCGAAATGATTTTTTTTTATGTGAGTATTTTAATGGATTATATATCGTTAGGTTACGGCAAGGTAAAACTTTAGATAACATTTCAAGATACTAATTTTGACTAATTAAGGTTAAAAAAATTCTTTTGTGATGTGGGTAAGCCAGTTTTTTTTAACCCTTCTCCTCATAGTTGAACTTCACTGAAACAGTTCGACCCGTTATTACTAGTTTAAAATTATCTAGTGTCTTATTTTTTGAAGATTAAATTAGCAATGTTCGAAAAATTTAAAGTAATACCTTTATTTCTTTATTAACATATATATTCTCATATATGGGTTATTATTTAAATCTTCCCTACATGAAAAATATGTTTTGTTATTTTTTATGTACTGAATTTTGCGGACTTCTGTGGCCAAACGGTTGGAAACATTTAAAAAATAACGGAACAACCAGGTTTTCAAATTGGTAATGATATATAACGAACTCATTTGACAATTTACTGGAGTCAAAACGAATAGTTTTAAATTGATAAAAATAATTAAAATAAGCTATTATAAACTATTTTAGTGATCTTAAATTCATCTGACTTTATTTTCTTAAAGATAGAAAAGAAAAAAAAAATATTTCCATCAAAAAATTCATGCTCAATTTCTTTTCCTCTTTTCTTTTTTGTTCGGATAAACTATTTTAATGATCATATAATGGTTTGCCGTCTTAATTATTTAACGACAATTCTTCTTTCCTAGACTTTTTTTTTATTTTTTACTCTTCGAATATATTGTTGAAGTTTTAACTTACTTACCCTTTACTTTCTATCGATTTAAATTATATATATATATATATATATATATATATAATTTGATATATTGATTACATTTGCCAACTGTAAAATCTCAAACACATTTTTTTTATTATAAATATCTTGCAAATATAAACCAACAGTTATTCTACCAAAATATTTTCAGACACTTCATAAATATTCATTTTTTTTCTGATCATACCGCAATGTAACAATATCAATAATGGTAAATGGATAATAGTAACATAGATAATAAAAATAAGAAATTAAATGTAAAAAGAAATTAAAAAAACAAAGTGATCAATCAATAGAATAATCATAAAATAAATACATTAAATGACAATTATTTTAAATTTAAAATGTCCTTTATTTTCATAAGTTCTTCAAAAGTAAAAGATATATTACTCAACAAATAAAATTATATAATTTTTATATAATTTCAAGAAGTAATTTAGGTAACTGTAAATAGTTAAGAACAAGAGAGAAATTTTACCATATCTTTACACATATCTTTCTTAACTCCAAAATCTACACACACACACACACACACGCGCGCGCGCGCACACACACGCACGCACCACGCACACACACACACACACATACACACACACACACATACACACACACACACATACATACACACACACACACACACACACATATGTTTTTCCAAGATTTTATCTTAATTTAGCCCGTAGTAAGTTTATTCTCTAATTTCGTGATCCAATTCCACCTTCTCTAACTAATTAATTCAAGAGAGCTTTATAAAATTGCTGAATCGGCTAAACGCCGACACATTCATACGCTCTGGGTGAAGGGAAAGAAAATTGTCCAGTAAGCACATTCTTTTTAAAAGATCCCTATGTTTTCTTTACATGTGATTGACATTCGTCAGAAATATCTATAAGAATCCTAATAATATATTAGCACTATGAAGAAATATTTTCTCTATCAAAATCTCAGGTTATATAAAACGAGGGATAATTTATTTCGTTCTTTTTGGACTTCTGCTTTTGCGCCGCGAATTTCCAATTTATATATATATATATATATATATACAGGGTGTTCATTAATTATTGTCGGGGTTTCCGTACCTCATAACTTTCGAAAAAAAATATTACGCAAAAACCGATTACGTATTCGTAAATTACAACTCAAAGAATTTTATTAATGATATTAAAGTGTAAAGCTTGCAGAATTTGCACTTTGTAGGTATTTAGCTGAAGGCTATTCTTTGAGTTGTACTTTACGAATACATAATTCTTTGAGTTGTAATTTACGAATATATAATTCTTTGAGTTGTAATTTACGTATTCATAATTCTTTGAGTTTTAATTTACGTATTCATAATTCTTTGAGTTGTAGTTTACGAATACATTATCGCCTTCAATTGAATGCCTACAAAGTGCAAATTGTGCAAGCTTTACACTTTAATATCATTAATAAAATTCTTTGAGTTGCAATTTACGAATAGGTAATCGGTTTTTGCGTAATATTTTTTATTCGAAAGTGTTATGAGATACGGAAACCCCGGCAATAATTAATGAACACCCTGTATATATATATATATATATATATATATATAGGAAATAAAGCAAAGAATTTAGCTCTAAATCTATAAAATAATCGTTGAAATGCAGAATGCGATGATAAAAACGGGTTTAAATTTTAATGAATACTTCCACTTCGATGCATTTTATTCATTACGCTCTTTTGATAAATTTAAAGCGACGCGAGGTGATGTATTATATAAATCTTATTTTTAATACTTCTGTTGAGGATATATCTCTGTACTTTATTTATTAAATCTTTAAGAGAAGAAGGATTAACTTCTAAAATCATCATATTCTTGTTAAGTAGTTGTAAGCTTCTTATGAGTTTTACTCTAACATTTAAGCTTCAACACCTTTCCTCTAGTAAACAGATTAGAAGTTTAGCTTATTTACGTCAAATACAAACAAGAGAAGTTTCACGCTTATAAAATGGCGCACTGCTTGTTCTTTAAAACTGGCAATAATTCATGCACAGCAGAAGGATTTCAATAATGCCAATTTAATCTAAATATGAATTCGATAAGAAGAGATTTAAAATTATTAAACTGATGAATATTATGCAGATTTACTTGGTAAAGCCCTAATTTGATCGGATTACAATAACATATGAAAAGAAAATATTGCATTAAATAAAAGTTAAGTACACTAAATGAAAACGTGATGAAATAACTAATGCTTCGTATACTGGATTTGTAAAATATTGAAATTCATTTACCTATAACTAGTTATACATTAAAAGGGGGAAAAGTTATATAATTCTGTCTTTTCTTTTACCAATACTAAAATAAAACTTACTTTAATTGTAGAAATTTTTGTTTATGAAAATGATATTTTTTTTGTGAATAAAATATGAAGAAATAAATAAGACTTTCACTTTTCAAAGATTTTTATTATGTCTGCGTTAAAGCGGTGATTTGCAGGCAATCTTATTACTTTTCTAACCAGAAACATCTATTTCTTTCATTTGTAGAGATCTCATATTGTATAACTAAATTAGTTTATATTTGACCTTATTTTAATCAAAATATGCATATTCTCTAACAAATATGCTTTTGAATTATTAACCGCATACCATTGGAAAAAAAACCCCTACAAAGGCGATCTTTGGCGATCTTTCTACAAAAAATGTGATCTTTGGCGATGGGTTATGGTGATTAATCGACGCATACAATTAATGCACTAGGAGGAGTGGTCCATCTATAACTTTCTCTTATATTCTCGAATAAAGCTGACATCTCACTCCCACCCCCCTTGAAATTTAGGCCTTGAGTAAGAACCCTAAAGCCTTGCACAACATTGGCGAACAAAAAGTAGGAAATATTGATGTTTTAAGTGAATTTTGAATTTTTACCGAATCTATTTTTGAATCTTGGCGAAATTTTTGACTATTAATCCTTATTATGAAGATAGTGGTAAATGAAATTGAATTCGTGATTTAGATGGTTTTTTGCAACTTATTAAAACCAAAATTTGACTCATAACTACAATTACAGTTACGAAATCACAGACCTGATTTCATTTATTTAAAACACTGCATTTTAGAGTTATCGCTTTTACATGTTCGCGAAAGTACAGACAGACAAACAGTAACAGTCTTTCTTGTCATATTATGTTAAAATATTTTTAGGCTTGAAATTAGAATAAGAAAAGGGATTCATTTAGCTTATTAGATAAATTTAATTTGATTAATTAATTAATTTGGTTAATTAATAATTAAGCATCAAATCAAGACACATCATTTTGTCTGAGATAAAGAACGGAAGCATCTAAGTTTCTGTATTTCTTAAAAAAATTGTCAGAACTTATGCCAACCTACATAGTTTCATACAAAGATTGAAGCATACTTCCCACGGACCCTAGAAAGGGTTAACTCATATTCAGAAAACCGGGCAGAGAGACTTAAATTTATTGGATAACATTCAAAATGTGATAGATATATATACAATTCGTAAAAAATTCGTAAAACCATATAATAAATGCTATATATCGAACTGAAAATATATTTGAGTTATTGCGCTAATAAAAAGAAATGATTCAAAGAAAATTTTTCGGACTCAGAAAGTTCAGTAACTTAGAGATTCGTGAAAACTCAAAAACGGTGTTTTTAACAATTACAAAATCAAAATTTCTTTATATTCCCAATGCTACAAAATAAAAAAAAGACAAAAAAAAACGAATTTAAATTCAGTCATAACAACATCTAGTGACATAATTAAAATAGAGAAACATAACATGATGTATCAATTCTAAAATTATATTTCCCTTATCCATAAAAAGCCCTGTTAATCTATTAATACAACATCGGCAATTTACATTGTCTAAAATGGCATTTAGCAATAATTCTTTAAGAATATATCACAACGAAAAACGATGCCTTTTTGAAGTTTCTGTGTTTTCTTTCTTTGTTCCCTCCGGTGATATTTCAAGCAACTCTAAAGCTTTTGTATGGCATCCGTCCAATAAGTTCTTTAAGCTGTCTCGGTCAGTGACCTCTTTCTTTTTCTAAATTTAAAGCTTTCAAAAAGTTTTCCTTCCTTCAAGTGATGTATGATGGCACTTCGACGGGCAAGTTGATGCCAACACATCCTTTTTAATTTATAAAAGATGGGTGTTAAAATATAATCCACCTTGTTTCTGTAAGCCTTTCCTCTTGTATGCTGTTATTTAAGCAGTGTCTCTGCTTTTACTTGTCTTAAATATTTTCATCGGATCAACTTTTTTTAATTTGCTTATTTTTACTGCCATGAGTGGAAGTTTTAGACTATATGTTAAAGGAAAAATCTGATATTGAGTTTAAAGGAATAAAAATAAATGAGAACGTCACTAATTTAATTAAAGATTTTGATTAAAGAAAAAATGTTGAGGAATATTATGAGTTAGTATATTTTGATCGAGAATGATATTTATTTTTAGATAGAAGCATATAATTTTACAGATTAGTTTTAAAGAATAATTTATAAGTGCCTATGTATAATGATTAAAATTGCATTGTAAATTTGATAGGTTTGAAAATTGTTTATAACTTTTAATAATGTTTATTTGATTCTCAATGAATTTATTATATTTTGTTTATTTAAGATTCAAGAAAAAAAATTGTTAATTTTTCTTTCAATGTAAATTGTTTGAAAGTCATACTTTTTTTTTTTAACTTTCTTGTATACGAAGCTTACAAAAAAATTGTCATAATCAAAAAAAAAAAAAAAAAAGTCCTCGAACTCGAGAAATTGACAAATTTTTACGATTCAAATTTCTATCAGTCCAAAAAAACAAATTTTAGAATAACTGTCAATGTGTCTGACAATGAACACGGCACTTCGAATCACACAATGGTAATGGCTAAAAAAGTGATCGAAATCCATACAGAAAATGTCTGTCCGTCCGTCCGTCTATTTGTGAATACGATGCGTATAAAAAGAAGAGGTAAATTTTGGCGCAAAGATTTATTATCTAATATATAGTTATCTAATTATATTTGAACCAAAATATGTCAAGATGTTGTATGTTTGTCAGCCTATACTTTCATAACCATGGAAACGCGGCAACATAATAACGCAGTGGATAAAATATATGAAATGTGTAACCTGATTTTCTTTACTATAATCATAGTTTTGTGTCAAATTTAGGTTGAAATTAGTTGGTAAAAAACTTCCAAAATGCATTTATGGTATTTTGATGTTAGTGTAAAAACCGCATTCATTGATTGATAGCATACTATTGTTCGTCAATGACATGAGATTAGATTATAAATTCATGATATTATTAGAAAAATTATATTATATAGATAATATCAGAGAATATATGAGAAAGTTTCGGAGAGACCACACCTGTCAATTTTAATGATAAATATCAGTTTAAATTCATGAGAATTTAACAAGTAAATGAAATATTCTTTGTTTCTGAAGACTGTAGGTAAAAGTCTTATATGAAGTATAATCAGTTCATCGAATTTCAAAATGATTTTTAAGCCTTTAAAATGCGAAATAAAATAAGCTTAGCAATATAATCGAAAATTATGTTGCTATGCATATAAAATCAGTACTAGTCAGCTGATGAAATCATTGCATTCCAATAGTTTCAGATAAAAAATCAATGTTAATATATATTCGCCCTTTGTACTGGTATTAATTATGATAAACATCTATCCTATTTATTTTAATAATGAGATCAATCACCTTAAATGATTTATACTCCTTTGAAAACAATCCATTTCCAATTTTTGCAATAAAAAATATATTTGATTAAACGATAAAGCATTTGTTTTCGCTATGAATATACTCTATTTAAATCAACTCATTTCGAAGAAAATTCTGTAATTAATATTTGGTGACATCAAATAAATTACAGTTTCTAGTAATCCAGCTTAAATAATAAACATGATCTATTTACAACACAGGATCATTATTATCTCAATCTAGATTTAATAATTGGGTTGAGATAATCTAAATATACTTTAGAATTCCAATATTGAAAATCATTTAATATTCGGAAAACTGACTGAAATTCATTCTTAGCATTACTATAAGTCTTAGCTTACTATTGTTGTTCCCGATATATAACTGTTTTTTTTTTTGAAAAATTGAATGTCATGTAATTTAATCTATTTACTTAATTTCGATACAGTTTAATTCAGTATCAATAATATTCTTGATACTCTTTCCCCCAAAGATTTTCTTTACGGCACTAATAACCAAGCTTTAATTTTCAAGAAGCATACCAATTGCCATCTGAATCACGTTGATTTTCAACATTTTGTCATGTTAGTCAGATATGTCGGGTTAAAAAACACACACACAGTCACGTTCATCCATGCTGTTATTGTTATTTCTCTGATTATTATTCCATTTAATAAGGATTCCTCACACTTTGGTTTGCTATAAAATTATTTACAAGATGCAGAAAATTGGCGTCTATGGGGGGAGTTGAGATCTTCGTCCAAATCTTTACTTATACAGAAACGCCTGTGGTTATGGAACATTGATGACGAGGTCGAGATCATCGGACAAGTTTTTACTTATGCAGAGAAAAGAATTATTTACAATTCAAGATGCATTGCCTTGTCTGCATAAGTAAAAACTTGTCCGATGATCTCGACCTCGTCATCAATGTTCCATAACCACAGGCGTTTCTGTATAAGTAAAGATTTGGACGAAGATCTCAACTCCCCCATAGACGTTGAATAACCTCAGACAATTTGCATAGATAAAAACTTGTACGATGATTTCAACTTCCCCATCAATGTTCCGTAAACTCGGGCATCTGTGCAAAGACTTGGACGGTGATCTCAATTTCCCTATCGATGTTCAGGCGTCTTAGTTGTTCGAATGAACACACTTCATCTTTATTCTCATTGATTATTCGAGGCTTATTATAATTTGCAAGTGTTTTTACATTGGTCTTTCCTTAATACATACAATAGAGACCGCAAACTGCAACTTTAATATCCTCATACAATTTATACATAAGGCTTCTGAATTTGGTCCTAATACGTCCTGGCATCTGTAATATAAAATAATTACGGTAACGTCACGTTTCTAAAAAGTATATAATGAATTTAGAAAAAGACAGAATTCTAGATTGATCAAGATGTTCAATTTAATCTTTTCCGGCGCAACTTTACCAAGTTATATAATTAAACCAAAATGTAACATACAGTTTTAACCCAAAATCGATTCTGATATGGACTTAATTGCTTAATTAAAAAGTAAAAGCTGTTCAAAAGTTATTCATAAAGTTGAAAACAAAAGCCTTGATTAAAATTTGCAAACAACTTGAAAGGATTACAACGTACAAAAGAAAGCGACCGTTAAATGCCTTCTATATATGAGTAAATTATTACTATAATTAGTGCATCTTTCAGGTTTTGATTAGGGAACCAAATAATATTTTTCAAAAACTGCTAACTTCACCTTACGTGTCTAAGTTGTTTCAAATCAATGTGATTAAAAAATAAAACTAATTTCCTTTTATAAGTGATATCTAATCCCTTTCTTTAGGATATTTCAACGTCATAATTATTTTAATGCACGAATTCTTTTCAAAATATCTCTCTAAAATATCAAAAGGCTGCATAATGTATAGAATTACCACCATGTATATAGCAAGAATAAATAGTTACACAACACTTGTATGCTTACTGGAAAATTTATAAAGACATGCATTGGAAAGTAGTGCTAATATTTTGAGCTTTAAATTTATCTTTGATAAAAAGAAAGCAACGCAATGCTTGCATAATAAATACAACGCTTGAATATAATTGCATCCTCAAATCATTTACGTTCGACAATTTCGTGTCTAATTTAAATCCTTTTAAGATTATTAGAAAATCTTTTAATGTGGGATTTGCTTGATTATTAATGAAATTCTCTTTATTTGAAAAGAATAAACAATATCACGGAGGCAGAATATTTGAAATGCTAAAGTCTTCCAGTTCAACAACCTTTGATATTTAAAAAAAATTTGATGATGGCGTTATAGTAAAAATAAAATGACTCTCCTGTATAAATACTAAAATTTGATTGTAGTTATCTAATAAACTGTATTAAAGGAAATGGTTATTGTTTAAATCAAATATGGGATTGCAAGTGACGATTGAAATTGAAAAGACTTTGTTTTTGGTACAAAGTTAAGGTTTACATATATGCAAATTAATTTTAAAAAATAAACCTCTGCTTGAAAATTAAGGAAGTATTTCCCTCCATTGACTAAACAAATAAACTTGAAGCTAAATTAATGTAACCTAATGAGCAATTCTAAGAAATCATTTGCCCTCATTGAACATACTGCGGACCCAGAAAGGATGTGTATTGTTCATATAACTCTTATAAGAATGTGGACAATGCTTCAGCGGCATTCCGTGCTTGAAAAACTTAAGAAAAACGTAAAGAAATGAATTATGTCCATAAGTGCAATTAGAGACATGATGGGTAATTTTGAAGAAACCTGTTGTCTTGATGTTGTACTGGGGAGAGGACGACATGTAACGGAATTGGCAAGTTTGGAGGAAGTTGCAATTGCAATAGCTGGTGCATCTGCATCTGCATCTGCATCTCAATTGCTACAGTAAGAATCCGCTCAATGATATGAACACTTTGAAATGCTTGGGCAACCGTGCATATGAATTTACTCAAAATTCTGAAGCTGTACCTTTACAAGATGCAATTTATACAACAATTGAAACCGCAAGATTACTCTGCATGCATTTAGTTTGTCTTGCGTATTCTGGGGAGGATTCAAATGGATGAATACTGACCATTGCATTTCTTATGACAGACGAGGCTCATTTCCATTTTGAAGTTACCGTAAATATATAGAATTGCAGCATATGGGAGTTCACCAATCTTCTGCCGAGTAACAACAGTCTCTACATTTTTCATATATCAAGGCAATTACATTATTGGTCTGCATTTCTTTGATGATGTTTAGAGTCGGAGAGTACGTTATGTGTAGAGTCAATAATACTCGATGCAGCAGATTCTTGGAGGAATTATGCCATATCTTTGTTACGACAAAGAGGCTGTTTAATTCCATAGTGTGAATGCAAGACGGTGCAACTGCTCATACGTTAAAACATGTAAGAAATATAAGTAAAGAATGCAACTCATGTTCAATTTTTTGATGAATGTGTTATTTCGCTCTATTTCTCACTCATCGAATTTCAAAAAAAAAAAAAATGCCAAAAGGGAAATTATTCGAAAGGATTACTTATCAGACATTTCAATAAAGCAAATAGTTTCAAAAACTAAAAATAGTTGCAGATGGCCAATACATGTTTATTATCTACACTTTACTCAAACTTTAGCTAAAATTTAGTGCCACTCCTTCAACATATAATTATTTATTTTAAAACCTATTAACCACTTTAAACCTTATTTACCTTATAAACTTTAAATAGCTTTAACATAAATACCTAACATTATTTTATAAACCTTAAATACCTATCAGACATTTCAATAAAGCACATACTTTCAAAAGCTAAAAAGAGCTGCGGATGCCCAATAAATGCTCATTACCTACACTTTACTCAAACTTTAGAGAGAATTAACAGTCACTCTTTCAAATATACAATTATTTATTCTAAAACCTACTAACCGCTTTAAACCTTATTTACCTTATAAACCTCAAATACCGACAATATCAATATCAGACATTTCAATAAAGCAAATACTTTCAAAAGCTGAAAAGAGCTCTGGATGACCAATAAATGCTCATTATCTCCACTTTACTCAAACTTTAGAGAGAATTAAGAGTCACTCCTTCAAATATATAATTATTTATTCTAAAACTTACTAACCTCTTTAAACCTTGTTTACCTTATAATAAAGCAAATACTTTCAAAAGCTAAAAAGAGCTGTGGATGGCCAATAAATACTCATTACCTATACTTTACTCAAACTTTAGTGATAATTAATAGCCACTCCTTCCAATATATAATTATTTATTCTAAAACCTACTAACCGCTTTAAACCTTATGTTAAAATAATTTACTGTGTGCTCTAAAATAGTTGGACACATTGCAGAAATAATCAAAAGATAACAAGAAGGAATGTCCAGTATTTCTAACTACACTCTTAAATATTTTATCAGGATCATTTAGACCAAGATGGTGCTTGATGTGCCTAAAGAGGATTCTGAGTTAATTTTAATCAGAACATATGTCATCATATTTCAAGATTTATTTCCTTTGGAATTTTTAAAATTTGGTGTTATATGAATGTTCAGGGATAACAGAAGCTTTATACTGATTTAAAGAATTAAATTCAGCATATCAGAGTTGCAATTCAAATCCTAACGCTGAAGGTGTTGGCAAATATATGATGTGAAATCAAATATCGCTTTGGCATATCACACTCAAACAAGTAAGCTTACACCGAAAGTTAAGAACATCAATAATTCTAGTGTATAATGATATAGTCATTTGGTTTCTATACATTGGAAATACAGCATATCAGTTTAGTTTCTTAGAAGCTTCTTTTTTATATACCAAATATTTAATAACTTCAATACCAAAAGAAATGGAACGAAAGGCAAATAACGATCATATAATTTAATATGGAAAAGAAAACGCATCTATTTTTGCAGTGGTCTAAATAAGAATAGTTCGTTTTTCTAGGTATAGACTTTCATAACATCTTTTAACAGAACTTTCTAAAAACTCTTTATAAATAATTAGGAAAAAATCAAATAACAAATCGAAGAGCAAGCAAAAAAATATGAATGTTTAAAAAAAGTGAAATTCTTTTAATCCGTCAAATTTTATGCCATTTTTCTTTTCATTACTGTAGAATAAACCTATAAACTCTAAAAAAACTCCATTTTCTTAAGATTGGAGCATATTTATCAAAGCGACAGAATCAATCACTTTCTTGAATGAATTGAAAATATTTGGCATAGTATTTCAAATACAAAGTAAATAATATTTTTTGACTACATAAACTGTAGAAGTGAAATCCCATTCTGTTTAAGAGTTGCAATATGATAATAGAGTTTCTTATTCGTCATAATTTAAAAATGATCGTGGTTTACAGATTGTTTTGATGAGAATGATCAACAATATATTTATATAATTATGTTTTATATGTTTTAATATCTATATTTGTAATGATTTTCACCTTTGTTTTGATATATGACATTAATCTTTATCATTTCTTGAATTGAAGCTGTTCTAGCATTTTTACCGCTTATATTTTATATTTGACTTCCTTTTCTATTCATATATTTTTATATTCAACTGTTATTCTCTTTCTCCAGTATACCTTCGGTTTTACGTTCATTTGTTTGTTATTGTTGTATATTTACTTGATTTTTTTTCCTTTTTTACGTATAAATTTTTATATATTAATGGCACGACATTTCCTTCGTCGCTCGAAATTATAACATGACTTAAAACTTTACTTTTTTATCCCCATACCGTACCCTCTGGGGTGGGGCACTTCGCAATTGAAGATGAGAAGATTCCGACATTGTGGTTGATTGTCTCCATCCTTGTGGGTACACGAAAATGTGGGAGATCTGGCTCCTCCCATCAATGACGGGTCGTACTTCCTAAGGGAAGGCTTTTACCGTGACCGGTGATGGACCTTCAGACTCAATCATATTCCCGTCAATTTTGCTGTAGAGGCGGTCCGGTCATTCAGGATTATCCGTGTGCCTTCGAGCGAGTTGGATAGTCATTCTATGACAATGCTTATACCGTTTTAGCCTGAGACCCATTATATATTCCGGAAGAGTTAAGACTTCTACTTCTGTATTAAAACAAATTGATAGGGAATAATTATTCGAGAAAGGTATACAATTTCATTGAATGTGAAATTAAATTTTATATTGATGGGAAATCAGCATTATTTTTTTCAATGATATAAAAAAAAAAAATTCTCGATTTGATTAATATAGAGTGGAGCATTTAAGAAGGATTTGAAATTTTACTGAAAATGCTTAAAGAATTTAAAATTAAATTTTACAGCATCGTTTCAAAGAATTTAATATAAATGGAATATATGAGAAAAAAATTAAGATTACATTTATAAAAATATTGTTTCATGACACAAACAAGCAAAATAATTAATTTTAGCACATAATAAATCATGCTTAATGACTTGAACTTACTGAGATATACTTTCTGTCAATACAAGAAACAAAATCACAATTCAACAGAGTAAGCTATCAATCGATGTATTTCAATCAGCGAAAAATGTAGCCTTCAGCGCAAACAATCATAAAAATGAATTATGAGGCATGTTCGATTTCAGAAACATAAAAGTTCAACCAGCCACTCAAGAATCATCGACTAGTTCGAAATATATATATATATATATATATATATATATATATATATATATTACAAGAGTAAAATATACTTACAGTATTGGATAATAAATCAAAGTCTATAAAAATAAAGAAGCATTCCATAAAAAAATTGATCGGTCAAATCGATAAACATTATCGATTTTGATAACTCTGATATATGTACGTTTATGTTAAATATTTAAAAAGATTATTTATTGTGTTTACGCTTTCTTAATTGCAAATAGCTACAATCTTCTGAATATTGGAACTAACCGAGGTTTAATAAACAGGTTGGTCAATCAATTTAGCTAGTTATTTTATAAATTATCTACCAATAAGCGTTTGGATACCTGTGTTAAAAGAGATAAACGCAATTTATTCATATTCAATAGTTGGTAGAGCCTCCACCTGAAGCAATTACAGCCTTAAACAACCAGGGCATTCTTTTTACAAATTTTTGGATGATGGACAGTGATATTTTTTCCCACTTGGCTTGGAGAAAGCATGTGAGTTCTCTCGCAGACTTTGAACGGTTGCTACGACTCTTTAATTCAGCGATCTACTTCGTCAGAGAAGTTTTCTATAGAATTTAAGTGTTGACTCTAGACAGGAAATTCCACCCCATTCTCATCATATCAATCCACGGTGGACCTCGCAACATGACAAGAACCATTGTCATCATGGAAATAAAGATGATCCAACCCGTAAAATTGACCCAGCGTAGGAAGCACATTGTTGTCTAGAATAGTGAAATATGAATCTTGGATCAGTTTACCAAGTATCGGGATCAAGAATCCCAATCCCTATCACCAGAAACATCTTCAATCCATAATTCCACTTCCGCCAAAATTTACTGCAGGTACAAAGCATTCAGGCTCTGCCATACGATTGGTAGAGATTGAACCTTGATCAATAACGTCAAAGAACCTATTTCCACTCATCCACAGCCCAATTTCAACGTGGCTTGCACTATCTCAACCGAATAGAGCGGTTGGAATTTGTATTCAAAGACTCATGGGTGGCGGCACGACCATGGAAAAGAAGGAAATGTGATTCCTCGCGGATGGTTTTTATTGAAATATTATCCTAGGATGCTGGTTGGAATTCCTGGAATATGTGGGCCATAGATTTGGTGGGGTTATTCCGCATTTCTTTGGACAACACTCGTCGGTCTCTGTATCTTAGTTTCGATGATCTACTGGGTCGAAGAACATTCCATCAACCACAACTCATATTCCCCTTCTTAATCACAAAAGCCACTGTCGATTTTGGTTGTTTAATTCACTACATATGCCCTTTAAAACTCGGTCATTTATATGATATCCGACAACTATGCCTTCTTGAAGTCAGACAGCTTTAAAACTTGTGGCATTTTCCATGCCACTAATGCCAATGGTATTTTCAATGCTCGTATTTAAGTATAGAAGGCGTCATTTTGATCAGGACCACAGTTATTCTCATTTGCATGGGTGCCCAAATACTTATTGGTAGATAGTGTATGTTAAATATCCTTTCTTTGGTCATACGTTTTCACAATAGTGTATTGGAAAACGTTAGAGAAATATATGTCTGATCTCCTTAATAATGATTTGTACATTAATTACATCCAGGTACATTACACATCCAGGTGATGTACATTAATTTCCCAGATTTTATTGGGCAAAATGTGCTTAAGATTCTTCTTAGTTTGCCATTTTATCATATAAAAATAATAAACATTATAAATAAAGCTTTACCATATAAATAATAAATAAAATTATACTAGATTTCGTAGATTATTTTGTAAAGGATATACACATTACTCATGTATATTTAAAAAGAAAGGAAGTAATTATTGGCTATTTCGAGATTAATAATGAAGAAAAAAACATTTTCTTTTATTTCCAATTCCTTCAGAAGAATCTGTAGAATTCTGATTCTTTAAATGAATGTAGCAGCGATATTAGATAATTATATGTAAAAATATCATATTGCAGTTTATAAAGTATAAATAATTATTGTAGAAACTATTAATGAACTATAGGCTATTTTAAAACATTTTTCAGGTCTTAAAACAATTAAAGAGAAAATTTTGCAATTCTTTCTTGAATTTCTGTAATTACTCCTAGAGGTAACATCATCCGTTGTCATGGCAATTTTCTTACGATTTTTGAAAAGAAACTGAGGGAAACAAGGAGCTTCATTAGTATTTTTTTGTATTATAATAACGTTTTCAGCCCAAGCATAATTTCCATTATTTGTAATGGGAAACGAACATAATGACGTACTCGTATTTCATTTCCATGCAAATCATTAATTTTTTTTATAAAATATAAGGAATATTTTCTTTTTTTGTACGTATTTATGGATATATTATTGAGTTGTGTGTTAGTTGTGGTCTTCGAAAACGAAATAATCCTTTTTTTTCTTTGGAACTGAAAATGTCTTATTAGTTTTAAGTTATGTCATAACTTTATATAATACGAATTATTATAAAGCATGACATAAGTTTTTGGAACATACTTTTGAAGTGAAATAGCGCTTTAAATTCCTTCACAAAGCTAAAGCATTTTCTTTTGCACCTAATTAATATATAAATATTTACTAAAAACTGTACATGATTCATAACATTAATACTATGAATTTTCTTTAAAATAGTTGATTCTTGCTTTTTATAAACATGAAATATGTTTTACATTTTCGATTTAAAAATTACAAAAAACTATTAAATATTTTCGATCTATAATTTATCGAAGTTTCTTTACATGTTCTGCTATATACAACTTATAATACAAATTTTGATTTAAATATGTAAAGCTTTTTAAACATGTAATATTTTCTTCTACATAAATAGGCTAATTTGATAAATCTTCACTTCATATAGTCATTATATCAAAATAGTTTAGTTAAGACTTCAAAAAGAAGTGTTTGAATAATGACTAGGGCTAAGTTAAGAATATGGATGAATTACTTGAAGGAATTGTTTAAAAAAAGAGAATAAAACAAATAAAAAATTTAAAAAGCGAAATCCTATAACTTTCAAATGTTTATCTTCGGTTCTGAATCTTCCACATCATCATTTTAATACAAGCTTGAAAGTTACATTTTCGTCATTAATCTTATGATATCATTTATGATTACACCACAAATTAAAAACCCACCTTATATCACACAGTACAATACATATTTTTTTTATACCATAATGACAAAATCCTATTTTTTTTAATGTAACCAACTATATGTAAAGTACTCAGAAGTTTAATTTTTAAAAATATTTTTTTCCTTTTCAGAAATTTCAAGTCGAATTTTTTTAAAAAAATATTCTTTAAAATTTACCTGTTTTTAAAAATGTTTTTTTTCTCATTCAATTTTCAATATTTGCTGATCAAATGTCTTAGAAGAATTTTTTTTTATCATCTTAAATGTTATTAAGCATACGACTCTGTATATCTAACTTAGTTTCGAAAAAAAAAAAATGTTTACTCAAAAAATGTTGCACTTTTTTTGGAAAAATCAGATTTTTTTTTTTTTTTAATTTTAGTATTTTTAAAAACTGTATAATCATTTTTAAAAAAATAATCGATGTTTTATTTTATTATGTTGGTGTTCAAAAAGAGAAACATTTTCAAGTGGGCTGAAAAATATGCATTTGACTTTGAACATTTATAGTAGACGTGACGTCAGAAAAAGCAAACTGAAATGTAAAGAAAACGTTAAAAATTGAATGCAGTAATATTACATCTGAACCAACTTATACATAAACCAATTCTTGAAGTGAAAAGAAATGTAATTAAAATTCGAAAATTCATTTTCAGTATAGCAAAACCAAAATTAAAATAATTACAATACATATTAGAACTATATTGAATAATATCACATAGCAAAGATTATTAGAAATAAATGCAGAAAATATTTTAGAATATAAAGAATATTTTTTTGGTGTCTTAAAACTTTTAAAAATCATACTGAATCAAAATTAAAGACATTTCTTTTTCTCACAAACAAAATTAATATTTATGAATAAATATAATTGAAAAGATAATCTGAAGTACCTTTACTTTTAGTTTTAGTTTAATTCATGTATTTTCATAAATATATACAATATTATCTAATTTAATTTTCATAAATATTCATTAATTAATGCTGCTATTTGCTATTTATTTAAAGCCAAAATTTCGGTTCTCGGGTGAATACTAATTATAACATTACGCCAATCGAAATGGCAAAAGAAAATTTTTCATAACAGTTTAAAAAAAAATCACGAAAGAAGAATATAACTATTTATTTAGAAACCAACATAGCAAATGAGAATCTAAATTTATTCTTAAGAATATATATTACCAGATATACACCATAACCCTTAACTGGAGAGGTGAAATTTTAGGACATAACTGGAGTGGTGCGTCTACGAGACCACATTTCATTTGCACTCAAATTGAATTTTTTAATGAATGTATTAGTATGAAAAACTGCCAATCTATTTTGCAGATATTTTACTTGATTTACAGATATGTTTTAGAAATTTTTCTAAATAAATTTCATTGAAACAAGGAAATGCGTTGGAACATACATTTTCTTCTCAAATTACATGTTACAATAAATAATATTCTTGGAAAAACATATTACTTTTAAATTTTTAAATCATATTTATTTTTACAATATATAAAGATATATAGAAGGCAATATAATGTAAAATTCAATTATATATAAAAAAAAAAATTGACAATGGGTAAAATTGGACCCTTTTTGATCGGCTTGTGTGACTTTCATAGCACGGTTTTCTAGGGCATTTTAAACATGCATGTTAAGAACTAGCATAAAAATCAACCTATAAATTCTGTATATATATCCCTTGGTATATTAATATATTTTATACATTTTTCAAAATACATTATCACCAGAAAAATGAATTATGTTTGAACATACATATCAGAATCAGTTGAATGCGAACTTTCATCGAAAAAATCTTCTGTACAGTTATCCGTATCACTAAAATCACTTTCTGCTTCATTTAAAAGTGTCTGGAGCACTGCTTCGTAATAGGATCAGTAAATTGGATGATATTTCGGTGCCCAAGTTTTAGAGCAATCTGCTAAGCCTTGTTTAGCATTGGGACACTAACAGGGAGGTGCGGTCTTAAAGACCGCACTCGAAGATATAACTGAATTGTTTTAAAAAGTATCTGCTGAAATCGATTGAAAAAGTGCACGTGTATTGAAGGTCACAAAACAGGAAGCTACAGTGTCAGTCCATTAGATTGAGCTAAAAATAGAATTGGAGTGACCGTAAATCCATCTCTAGCGGTCTCACAGACCGCACGTCCCCAGTTAAGGGTTAAAAAAACGTTGTCACTTTCTCTATCGACACATATATAATCAGTAATACTTAATTTCTTCGACAAGCAAAATATCTAAAATTTTAATGATTGACTGTAAAGACATGCTATTAATACAAGGCAGATTAAAGTCAGTATACCTTCTCAAAAAGAGAACATTTCGGCTGTAAAGGGAATGCCAACTTCATTCTAACTTCCCTAAGGAGTATTTGGACATAGTAACTACATGTCTACAAGAATTCTCTGTACCAGTTGTTAAAATGTTAAGTAACTGCAAGCATTTATCAATTATTAAACTTGAGTACAACTGAAAAAACCTGTCAGCCATGGTTTTATTACTTTAAAATTATTAAAAGTTCTAGAAGATTACCGTATGTCAGGTGACTCAACTTATAGTAGGTTGATCCAACTTCACTTACATATGAGTGTTCCGAAATTTTAAATGAATTAGAAGGTTCAGAATAAAGGCTTACAATTATATAGATAAAAGATTCATGTTTGCCATACCAGTTTTATAATGAACGCAATATCCTTCCTATCAAAATATCTCATTCACCTAGACTTTGTATTTGAGCAAAGAGATATCGTGATGTGGGCATTAATGTTACCCAAAATGATTATTTTCGCAATCAGGAAACATTTAGTGATGTGCTCCCTGATAAAATGTGATATGTTGAGGAGCAAAACTTGTGCAGAATTATTTTTCTAAGGACAATAATTTGAGAATCGTACGTTGAAACACCAAAATAATTCAGAACTAAATAACGGTTATAATAAAGGTTTAAATAATGGTTAAATAATTTGGTACCATTGTCAATATTTTATAATTAAGGAGAATTGCTAATCTTTACCTAGCTCAGTAAATAGCCAATGTTACTTGGAGAAAAATACAAGCATTGCAGGATACTTCTAATACATTTTTTTAAAAATACATGAATATTTTTAAGAAATAATATTTTGAAGCTTTTGCGGGGAATAAAGTGCTAAAATATCGCAGCTATATGCTATGCAAATAGACAACTTTTGCTTCATAGTGTTATTTGATAAATGAAGGCTTTGAAAGTCGATCTTTTCAGCCGATTTGATTTATAAGCCTGAGGCTGCTTCTTTTCTATGAATGAATTATAAATTTATTATTTTTTTAAGTTTTAAAACAATGTAGAAAATGAATTGATAACTTACAGCGCATAATTACGTAAATTGATGAAAAAACAGAAATGGCACCAACTTTCAATAATCCATTTCTTTTCAGTTAGTTACCTATCTCAATAATTACCATATCTTATTTCAGCGTTTCATTCAAGGTAAGAATTTTAAGAGAAAAACAGCAACTTAATAATTCAGAAGAATACATTTTGCCTTCCAAGCAAATATATATCTTTTTATTCTTAAAGATTCCTGATTTCTAGTCATTTGCAGAAATATTATGGAACCTAGAAATAATGCAAGTTTCGTAGATTGTGACAATTGTAGAGAATCAACTTAGAATTAACTGACAAAAGTTCTAGGAATATTGAACTTGTGAACAAGAATACCTAACTGTACGCATGAAATCAAAAAAAAAAAGTGATAAAGTAAATTGATGACTTTTTAGAAAGTACGAGTTAAAAAGATGAAATTTGAATGTTACTTGAAAAACATCCATTATAAATCGACAATTAAGCACATATTGAAACAACAAATTAGTTCGATAAAATACTTAATCACCAAAGGAAAAATCTATGAGGAAATTTCACGATGTGCATACACAAAAATATTCACAAAAAATTGATTAGTATGCCTAAAAAAGTTCGACAATACATACAAAAATATATCGACTTCATGTCGATTTATGATTGGAGTATAAAAATCTTCAGATGGTTTTCGAATGTCACAGATAAAGAAGAGCCAGAAATTTAAGAATCTTAATGTGAACATGACTGATGCAATTGGACTTCAAAAATGCATAAAAGATTCTTTAAGCTCGGTTTCCAAAATCTTAGTGATGTATTAAGAATTTTAGAAACTTCATATATTAAAGATCCCTGTTCAGATTTTGCCTGTCAGAATTACTAATCGTGATTCAAAGAATCAAAATCAACGCCAAGACGAAATAAAACCAAGGAATTCATTTACATATATATTTCTTGATTAAATATATACGAATATCAATTTATAATTAAAAAATGTTACAAGTTTTACTATGACCGGGCAATAAAGTATACGATAATAATAGTCGGACAATATATCTGCACCACGATTAATACAAGATTCAGTTGCCCTATTAATATTTTGACAAGTTTCTAAATATACTGTTGTATTTGAGAAGTTCGATGTCTTTAGTTTTGAAAACATGATTTATTTACTATTTCATAGCAATACCATTTTTGAAAATTATCGCGACATAAATTTTAGTATTAAATGCCATAAATTCGATGTACATTACTAAATTTGAAAATTTAAATTAAGCTCAAGAAAGTTTTATTGATAAATTGGTGCAAAGTCAAAGCGTATAATGTAATGTAATAGTCAAAGCAATTCAAACTTTATTCAAGAAATACAATGAAGACAACTTTTGTATAAAGGTTTTTGCTGGATAACAAAAATATAAATATCAAAATTTGATAATCCAAAATGGAGTTAAAGCCCATAATTTTTCCGAAAATATTTTCCCTTAATTTTAGTTTGAAACAAATACAATATTCAAAAAGAGAAAATGCCGGTTGAATCAAATTTAAAATGTCATTGAAATTGCATATTCGATACATAATATTCCTAAATCATACACAAGTAAAAAAATCGATTATGAATTTTATAAATTTACTGAAGATTAACGCAATCAGAAATTGGCATCACCAATAATTAAAACACGAGATAAAACAATTTAATTCTACTTTGATATTTCAGGAAAGTAATGACTTAATACCGTTTTCTTGTAATAAAGTAAATAGACATAGATATTACATCTAGAATCCGATTTAAAATAGAAAACATTATTTCATTTCAATCATTCTAGAAATTGTAAAAACAATAAGACACTTCGAGGGAATTTTGCAGTAAAAGTACAACTTTATTTGCAAGTTTGCAATACATATCAAAACTCGATTATAATTGCAATGTTCTTTACAGGTATTTGAAATAAGATTTTACAATACTAAAATTTAAACAGAATAACAGTTTTAAAAATGTTTTAGCAAAATATTCAGACAATTCAAATTAAAAATATACAATTGACAAGGAAGTCTCCAATTTAGACCTTAAGCTGTAGAGTATTTACAGAAAAGGAATCAGATCAAATATTTTAAAGAAAAGAACGAAACAGATTTTTTAACTGCATGTTGATAAATCATTCTCATTTGTCCATTCAAGTAGAACATAATCGATTAAATTAAATTCGCTAGACATTTAACATCACGTATGACTGAGTTAATGTCATTAGTAAATATGTATAATTGTCACAATATTTATTCCTTAGTAACATTAAAGATAAACTTGGAAAAATGATAAAAATAATTTCAGCTAAAATTTATTCTAATAAATGGAATGTAAAGACATTTGCATATTAAAATAAGGTTTATTTTAATTTTCTATATTTAAAATGTAATTCCCTATAGCATTTAAAGGAATCTTACAATTGAATTTTATGTCAAATTTATTTGTGACCGCAGCTCTGCAAAGTCAAATTAATTTGTATTTAAATATTGAGAACAATAGAGCGTTTCGGCACCCTTAATTTACAAGCAAATGAAAGTTTTAAATAATAGTACATCAGAAAATTAATGATAAATCAAATACAAAATATCAAACATTAACAAAGAAAATTATAACATCAAAACACAATTGAGTTGCAATTTCTATAGATATGCTGTATATACAAAACAAATTCTACCAACTTATAAACTAAAGAAACAACAATTAAGATAAATGTCAAATATATATAGCAAACATTCATCACATCCATTTGATACCCTACTGAAAAACCATTCATTTAATTCATTCTTAATTTTGTCCTTAAAGACGCGGCATTAATCTATTAAAACACATTGATCACCATGGTGATCAGTCATAGTGATCAAATAGTTCTTAATATTCAGAAGATAACCGAATGGCTGGCCGGCCGAGCCACCAATCATCCTCCGAGCTATATATTAAAATTCCGAATGGTATTTTTTAGAATCTAATTTTAAATAGCTATCTTTTCAGAAAAATATTTTTTCCGAATACGCGGATTAAGATCGCTATTACGAATTTAAAACATTTAAAAAACCAACTAAATAAAAAATTATTCTAAAATAGCAAATGGATGTAATGATGTCTTTATGATAGCAGCACAAATTAAATGAATTATACAACTATTGAATTAGTTGCTATAGTAGAGTTGTGCATAGAAGTATTTAACAATAAATATTACCAGATACATTAAGTTTTAAAATATCAACCTGTTTTAAGAGCGAAATATAATAAAATCATTCTAAAACTTAGTGTTAGGTGACCACAAAATTCAGAAACATTTGCAAATGACAATTAAGATATTGAATTTCATAGAAATTCAATTAAAAGTGGTAAGTACTTATATTTTTAGTATAGTTTAGTAAATTACTATAAGTTACAATAAACAATTTAAATATCATTGTAAATTTCTTTTACAAATCTTATTTATTCAAAATCTTTATTGCACAAGATTTCAAGGAAACATACCAACAAACTAATAATTCAATATATTTAGTCTTAAAATTTAACATATGTATAACACGATAGAAACTTTCAAATTGAACCAGAATAAAATTTTACAAAATGAATATAATAATTCTCAAATCTTGAATAGACAAACAATGCAATAAAGCTATGATATTGTGCAAGAAATGCATATTGCCATAAGCCATCACTATGCATTTGGTGTTAAATTCATAATCCAGGCAATATGAATTATCAGCAAATGTTAAATCTTGATAGGTAAAAAAATATACAATGGTTTATTACAATTAATAGAAAATATAGATGCCTTAAGCAATACAACTTGTTATAAAAGAGTACAGTGAAATATTTCCAGACTTTATACTGCTAATACACATTCCATTGTTTGATTTGGAATAAAGATATGAAAATGTACGATGAAAAGTAAATTTAGTTGTTTGCTCAAATTGTTTTATTCAAAAAATCTGAATTGAACATTGATTTTACGAAAAAACAAAGTACTTATTGTTTTAAAGTCTGTCGGTAAACTTCAGATAGATATATGTCATAGGCATTTAAATTACTATAGAATTTCCCGGTTAAAAAGGCTTTAAACGTAATTTAATTTTACCAATTTTTGTTAGACAATTTTAAAGGAAAACATTTTATAAGATAGATATTATGAGACTTAGAAAATGTTATGCAGATGCCCAACTTGAAGGAAGAAAATCTGCATCTCTATAAGGCATATAAGAGCGTTTACATATAAGAGCGCTTTTAAATGAATCATTTGAAGTGGTTGCAAAAGATTGTTCTTTGAGGTTTTTCCAAGTAAAATGGTATTGAGGTATATGTAAATCTTCAGAAATGTCTCCAATCCAGCATTTATCATAAAATGTTCTTTATTGATCCTCGAGTCCATTGATGGGGATGTAATTTGGAATTATCCAATAGTATCTTTACTTAAATTTTCACAAAGTAATCATTTCGGTTCTAGTCGAAATCTCATCCTTAGTGTTTATACATCAAAATCTGAGTGGCATCTGAAAAGAAACAACTTCGTTAAAAAGGATCATTAAATTTAATCAAATCTATTTAATAAACCAAATTATTCATTTGTCCTATTAACTGTGCGTGGCGTTCTTGACTGGACGAGTCGATGCACGATTCTTCTATTGGTTTTGCGGATTAGAGAAAAAGAATGCATGTATGGTTGTTTAGAAAAAACAGATCAGTGAGTTAAAACTAACTAGCAAGAATAACTTGATAATATCTAATGAATTAAAATCATTATATTCAAAATTTATCGTTCATGTAAATTAGTTTATACAACATAGTTATATCAGATGGAAATGAAAATCAACACATACCATTGGAGAAGGAAAGATTTCTCGTTCACCAGAACATCCGTTTATTAACTGAATAGACATGCCTGGACAAATACTAAGCTTTATCCAACTTTCTTGAGAATTCTTGTTGGCAATTCCTGTTGGTAAGCTAACATTTAAATCAAAGAATACCAATATGGAGGATAAAATTAAATTGAAATTCCGAGAAAGCAAATATTATTTATGAATAATATGTGTTCAATCAAAAATGGAATATGTCTTACCTTCACTTGACTTTTCAAACTTGGTAAGGTTTTCATGTCATTTCTATAGAAGAAATCTGTACCTCAGTTTTTGTGCATAAAAAATTAAGTGGAATCTGTAAAGAAACAACTTCAATAATAAGGATTCATTAAATTGAATCAAATAAATTTAACAAGTCAAATTAAATATTTATCCTATAAACTGAACATGACGTGTTTTGACGATCAGTAGTTGCACGATTCTATTTGTTTTCGAATTAGAAAAAAATGTATGGTTGGGTTGGTGAGAATAAAGATCAATATTTGAAGCTCTCAAAAAATAATCAATTCGCCAGTTATTACCAAGTTATTTAAGGCCATTATATTCAAAATTGAACATTGAAGTGAATTATTTAATACAGAAGTCATTTATAACAGAGATGGAACTGAAAATTAATACTCACCACAGGAGAAGGATAACTGTCATTTAACAATACATCAACTATTCGCTAATTGGAATTGACGGGACAAGTGTTATGTTTTATCCAAGTTTCTTGAGAATTCTTGTTAATATTTCTTGTTGGTTGGGACACATTCAAACCAAGGATTACCTATGTGAAAGACAGAATTAAAGAATTGAAATTCCGAGTTCTTAAACATTATTTATGAATAATATATGTTTCATCGTCAATGGAATATGTCTTACCATCGTTTGACTTATTTCGTTGCTTGAAAACCAAATGAACATTTGAAATAGCAGTTCAAGCTCGGTTAAACATTTGCATGTCATTTCTCCTTTGTATAAACAACCGACCACTGCCGGCACTTGCCATTCTATGGAACTATCAAGAATTTGTGAATTTCGCATCCAGAGGTCTGTTCCACTTGCTACTAAATCAAATTAAGTAGTAGAGATAAGGCAATATATAGCATACAGATATTCCAGTGCAGCTAATAAAATATAGTTTATACACCAACATTCAAAATATATAGATTTTTATTCCAAAGTAGCCAAAACAATATAAAAGCTGATTTTTAGTTCACTGACCTACTTATTCACTGGCGATGTCCGAGGAATTTTCATTTCGAGGCTTTCCAGTCCTTTATGTTTGTTCAGACTTTCTATCTTTAGGATCCCAATTCTTTAAATATTTCCATAGCATATCAGGGCAACTCCAAGCTATTATTCGGAATACAATCTTAACGTATTGAAACTTCAAAACGTACTAAAATATTTAGGACAGAACTAGATTAGCTCTCAAAATTTAGAGAACTGCTAAATTTTTTTATAAATCATCTTCGAACTAGAATTTAAGTTTAACGGATTTGGAAGGGGTGAATTAAATGAGCGATCTTGAGATTTCCATTTGGAAAATAAATGCCATTTCCTTTTTTATGCTTATAATTATTTTTAAACCTATAATGTCCTTCAGGCATAATTTCGTAAACAAATACTTGTCGATATAATTGATTATGCCGATTTTGGTTGCAGTTTAAGCTACATTACTGGTCGAATAGATGCTGTACCAATATCCATAAAAAAGGCACTCGGAGCAGGATAATAGTTTATCATGATTAAGAACTATTGTAGATAAATTTGTAACTTAAACTATATTCGCATATTTATAATTGGCATTTACCTATTACATGCCTAATGGTAGGTTTAATGTAATAAATTATATATCTAAGCGTTGGAATTTAACTGTCTTTCACTGATAAGATGGGCAATATTTCCTTCACAAATTCCTAAAATATTTCTAGAAAGCTGAGCAAATCAAGTTTTAAATTGCTATTCAAACCCTGGTGGAAAAAATTCGCTATCATCCTTTCCAAATTATTGTCAACTATGCTATTGCACATTAAGTTTATCCAACAACAACAAAAAGAGCAGTTTTAAGTGGAACAAACTGAAAATCTATAGATGATATTTTGTTTATCTTGCCATTTAAAGGTTTCTGCAAATTCTGAAATCCTTTTAAGTGTAAATTCATATAAAATAATTTGTTTAATTTGGATGTACTTTCACAGGAATTAAATATAACTTAGGTGAATTTTTGTTACAACGCGTCCTGGCCGGCGAAAATCAGAAAGGAAAACCTTATAATGCAAAACATGTTTTCCGATACCAGATAAAGAACTTTATTTCCGTATTTAATATTAGATTGCTCATAAAATAGATTTTCACGCACAAAGAATTTATCCGCGTGTTTTACTGTTCCGATTTTAAAACCCGATCGATGACCCATTTGATCTGTTCAACTAATTTTTGAATAAATCAATGCTTTAACACTGGAACAATTTCCCATGATTTGGAGAAAAGTAATTACAAAACTATAATACATTTAACTATAGAATAATAAAAAAGGGGTTACTTATCAAAGTAATAACATTGAATCTGTAGTGAAGATCATAATTACTAGATACAGTAGGAGTCCAGAATGTTTTTCTAAGATATTGACTGCATAATCCAAATAATCGAGATACTGATCTTGCTTTCCTTCCCTATATTAGAATATATTGGGCTATACCCCTACCTAGCAAGAGGTCATGCTCGAGTCCTACAAGAACTTATTAGAACCTATATTAGAACGTATGAATTAACCTAATCTGTTTATTTCTTTAACAATGATTATTTGATTCAAATTATAAAATGGCTTTGATTTCTATCATCAATTTGTTTTATCACCAAATACACTAACCACCTTAACTATAAGGTAACTGCCATTTCTGTTGATCGCTGTCATAAGGCTTAAGAATTCTTAAATTTACTAGTTTAATCATTCTATAAGCAAGTAATAAGCTAATTTCTGTATAGAAATAATATTCACCAAATATCAAAAATTAAACGTACAAATGCGAAATTCCCTCTTTAAAAAAATGCCATGTTTCTTAATTAAAACAAAGACAATTGATACTGTAAGAATATTTCATTTATAGTTTAAAATGAGATTTGATTCTCTACCTATAAGAAAATGAACTAATTTGTGAGAAGTACTATTGCCCCCTTTAGAATATTTTAAATGTTTAAAGGTTAAAGCCCTTGGTTTGAATATCAAAATCTCGAAACTGTTATATCAAATTCAGGGTCATTTAAATTTGTCAGAAAAATGAACTATAAAATAAGCTTACTTGAATTTTTCCTACCTTGAAGAAAAGGTTAAAATTAACTTTAAATGAATACATTTACGCAATTCTTTGTAATGAGAATTTAAAAAAAATCGTTCGAGATGTCTCTTAGGCGCTGCATTTTTCATATTAAGATTTAAGGCCATTCATATAATTTGAAGCACAAATTATCCGTTTAGAATTTAATGGTGTTGAAAATAGGGAAACATCTAATAGTAATACGACTTGGAAGATTAAATCGGCTGATATGATATTGAAATGCGTCTTGATAAGAAATTTATATTGATCAAAATGACTAAATTTTACAGTGTCATTACTGTACTAGGCAAGAAAGTTTCTTGGAATGTTAATTTTAAAGGCGTTAGTTCGTGTCAGTTGGGAGGGAAGTAAGATTTGATTAGTTCATTAAATCGTACAAGAAGCATTCATTCATTTATACGATATTTTCCGATAGATGCATTCTTTCATTTGGCAATTCAAGTAACCAACAAACAATGCGACTTTTCATTCCATACTTTAGCTAGCTCAATAAACAAAACTTTCACTCGTCACACACACACACTGCCCACGCCAAAAAACAGTCAGCCAACCACCACTCGTCATACACACACACATTGCCCACGCCAAAAAACAGTCAGCCAACCACCACGCGTCACACACACACACATTGCCCACGCCAAAAAACAGTCAGCCAACCACCACGCGTCACACACACACACATTGCCCACGCCAAAAAACAGTCAGCCAACCACCACGCGTCACACACACACACATTGCCCACGCCAAAAAACAGTCAGCCAACCACCACGCGTCACACACACACACATTGCCCACGCCAAAAAACAGTCAGCCAACCACCACGCGTCACACACACACATTGCCCACGCCAAAAAACAGTCAGCCAACCACCACTCCTCACACACACACATTGCCCACGCCAAAAAACAGTCAGCCAACCACCACTCCTCACACACACACATTGCCCACGCCAAAAAACAGTCAGCCGACCACCACTCCTCACACACACACACACATTGCCCACGCCAAAAAACAGTCCGTCAACCACCACTCCTCACGCACACATTGCCCAGACCAAAAAACAGTCCGCCAACCACCACTCCTCACGCACACATTGCCCAGACGAAAAAACAGTCCGCCAACCACCACTCCTCACGCACACATTGCCCAGACCAGAAACAGTCCGCCAACCACCACTCCTCACTTCACAATTCACAATTGCAGCATCCATCCCGTACACATCCCACCTCTAGATCTCGCATCGCATTCATTACCCGAAGTCATGACTACTCGCAGCTAACCATATAACACAAATTGAACAATACTTTATCACATCGTCTAAACTTCCACCCCACATCTACAAATTATTTCAGGTCATTCACATCTATTAGATAGAATTAAATATACCATTATGATTATCGACATTCTGGAATTTAACATTCAAAATTTCGCAATGCTTTCCTTTACCAAGTGATCTACACGATTTCAAGATCTCCTTTCATCCAATACTTAAATCTGTTAGTATCTATTTTGGTAGTGACTGCGATACTTTCGCTATAAAAAAAACTAATTCCAAACCCAAAAAACTTTGAGAATGTATTTCCCTTAATTTAAGCTTTACATTACGAGTAGTTCTATAGAACACTACTCTGTTTAGTTTAATTAAAGGAATTAACTTCCCCTCCGTATTCAAAGTTCCTAGCAATAAAAATGTATTATAAAGGATGCATCCTAATTGCGTAACATCTACCGAATTCCTCTGTATTTCAATACATCATTAGAGAAAAATTTCGATAGATAATTAATGGAATTTTTTTTAAATGGAATATTTTTTTTTATTTTTAATATATTGATAATTTTTCCCCAGAATTCGAAATAGTAAAAAGAATGATTCAAAATTTGTACTGTACAAATAAAGAAGGTTTAGTGCCTAGTCATTAACTTTATATTCCTTGCTGATTTGGTTAGAAATAAATTCTTGTTCGCCGATTTTCAAAATTACAACTATTATGTCCTTTCATCCTGGTTGTAACATTACACACAAGAATTATTGCCTTTTGCTTTGCCCTCTTTATTTGCAATAAAATGTTTTGCGAATAGTTTGGAATAACCGAGAATCATGAAGAGCTACATAAGCTACCAAGTTTCTAAGAACTAAAAATGCAATTAACAGTTTCCGCTAAAAATGGATTAAAAATAAAGAACGAAATATTTCACAAGTTAAACGAAATATACGAATAATGCAGTATCAAATCGAATACAAGTCTAAATGCTATATAAATGAAAATACAAGGCGCGTGTTACTAATTATAACTACTTAAAATTGAATTTAAATAGAAATTAAATATAAATCTTTGAAATATTTCTAAAATGCTAGATTTCATAAATTTTAAGAAATGTGATAAATATTAACATTCATTTTCGTTTAAAATGTTTCTTGAAGAAAAACTTGGTAATACTTCATTTAAACTGAAATAAGTCCATTCAAGGATTTATTATCCAAAACTCAGGGAACTGATGCAATGCTGAACTATCAGTATAAATATAAAAAGAAAAATTGATTTCTTATTCCTTTAATAGTTGAATTGTTCTCGATGCGTATCAAATTCGGAGAATCAAAAAAAAAAGCTTAATTTTTTTTTTGAAAAAAGATTTCCTAATGTTTTATTTACGTATAATAATATTTTGAGTGGTCTCGCGTATTTTGTATCTAGTATCGGAAGACATGTTTGCTATTTAGGACTTTGCTTTGTGAAATGGTTGTCATTTCGCGGTGTGAAATATAGAAATTTAACTTGACTGAGTAAATCTAAAATCAAATTTTATTATTTCATTTTATTTTTAAATCTTCTCTACTAAAGAAAAATTAAATTAAAATTTAACATTTCATATTGAAGCAGAGATAAATGCGCAAAACTGAGGCTGTAAATTTGAATTATAATCCCTCCACACTTTCTAACAGTTACTTTTATTCTACTAGTTCCATGAATTGGAGATTAAAAAGCTACATCGCACTTACTACTGTTGAAAAAAAATTATTGAAGTTAAAAAAAATTACAGAAAAAATAGCAAGGGACTCTTAACTTGCATTTCAATATTTTATAAATTTTAGATAACTGGAATTCGTTATTTCTATATGATAAATTATGAACAACTATGGTAGAATAATTTTTTTTCAATAAAACTAATAGAATTTTTTAGATTACCATAATCGAAACGTTGAAAACGGTTTTACCGAAATTACACCAATGCTATTTATAGCTATTTGATCTCAAATACAGGCATTCAGTTAAAAATTATATCCAGTTTATTTAAGTTATTATTAAGTATTTATTAAGTTATTATTATCCAGTTATTTATTAATTAGCTATAATCACTGATTATTACAAATTTTATGAACTAAATCAATTTTTTCCCACTTTAAATGGGTTCTACTACACATATGGGGCATAATCGAGACAGTGACAGAAATTTTATAAAGGACTTCCGATAACAGCCTAGAATTTTAGGTCTAGGCGACATTTTAGGTGAAATTCAGTATTTATTTTTAAATTATCGATAAAAATCTGAGACTGCATTGAGAAGCTTCAGAATATTTGAAAAACGAACTGCTGAAGTTGTGTACTTGGAAAATGAAAGTCCAGTTTTATCTCGTTTAAAAATAGACAATCTATATACACAATACCAGATCGAAAAGTTTACAAAATAATTTAAACTGACTTGGAAATTATAAAGCGTATTAAACTCGCTTAAGTACTCGTATCAGCACACCATATTCTGCCATTCGGCTGAAAATATGGTTTCTTCCAGAATCATGCGCGTCTATTTCTATTTCTGCAGTTACTTCGTATGATAATTAACCCCCTTTTAGAGCTAATCTAGTTTAAGCGTTTTAGAGAATTTGGAATATTACAAAGTAATTAGAATTTATAGAAATTCTATTCGTAGTATTTTGGGTAAAGACAGGAGTTACCCCCGAATATGCTACAGAACTTTTATTTCTTGCAATGACCAAATTTGAAGTATTTAAGTGCCGTCATTCAGATTCAAACATGCGATTTCACGTCTCGTCTTCAGTAAATGAACAGAATATGAAACCATCCGACATCGAAATTCTTTTCAACAGAATTATTCGACTGAGTTATTAGCTGAAACATGAAATGTTGAAAGTTTTCCCCATTGATATCACGAAATAGAAATGTCATACAACCTCAATTCCGGACGAAAGCTGAAGTCTGTTAATCCACATAATATTTCATCAGGAAACGCTGAAGCTGAAAAAAAATATTAAGAGAAGGATTAAAAATGGAATTGTATTTCATACTCTAATGTTATTAATATTAAAAGAAATTAATCAAAGTAAGCATAACGTAATCTAGAGCAAGAATAAGACAGTATTAATAGTGCACATATTTATCTGAACTAAATTTCATGAAATTTAAAAATCATTCCAGCATTAATGTAAAACAGTCCTACATAATAGCAGCGAATTCAAGAAAATTTTCATATAACACGTAAATATAAATGCTAAAAGAAATGCCAAACAATTTTTATTTCAGAATTTAGTTCATAGAGACACATACATTTTCTTCACTTCTGAAGAAAGAAAGATTTAAGGAATATATGAATTAATTGCAATTGAATTAGAAAGATCAATGTCTCAGTATGGAAAATTTTAATCATTAATAATTTAGTATACTTCTTACATTTATATGAAGAAGCTATCCAAATGCCTATCTTGTGAAAATTGTGAAATATACTTAGATATTGTATATGCTATATGATAATATCGCCAAAATTCTCGATATTACTAAAAGTTTCAACTGATTATAAATTATTTTTATTAAAGCAAAATGAGAAGAAGCATTTTAGATTTTCAGATAAGCCAATAAAATCTTGAATAGCAAATCTTTCCGATTTTTGTAGAAAAATCTTGGGGAAATTTTTAATTAAAATTAGTGTTAATGATTGAACGCGAGTTTCAAATTTCATAAACCTAAAAGACATGCGTTCTTCACGTGAATATGCGTCTTTCATTGATGACGAAATATGGTATATAGTTTCAAAACTTCGGGAAATATACCGTAGTTTTGAAATTTTACGATACAACGAAATGCAAGATAGTTTCAAAGTTTCTGCATTATACACCTTAGCATAATAGCACACTTTTCAAAGACAAAATTAAGTAATAAAAATAAGTTATTTCATTTAAAAAATAAATTTTTGGCTTCATATTAATCAGAAATAAATTGTTATTGACTAAACCATGATTCGAGTTTACTAGAAGGACCTTTTAGAACTCGGCATACAGTTGAATGGAGTTCTCAATTTCAAATTTTTTTATTAAGTATTCCAGCTACTTAATGTAAGATGGAAATTTTTGTTGACGTTTAAAGGTTGAAAAAAGTCATTGGATTAGCGATGCTTACCTTGAATGTTACTATGCTATGTAGTTATACAGATACGAATCCTAAATGGATGAGGTGAAGTGGTTGAAATAGATTGCTTTGAAGATCGTCCAAGTGAAAGGGTACCGAGATGTATCCAAATCTTCAGAAATATGTCCAAAATGGCTTTTATCCGCATCCAAAGATCTTTCAGTCCACTGATCATGAAGTAATATGGAATTATACAATAGAATCTAGATAAATCTTTCCAAAGCAATCATTTCGGCTATATTAGGAATCTCTTCCTTAGTCTGTGTACATCAAAATCTCAGTGACATCTATAAAGAAATTCAATAAGAATTAAATTTCTGATTCAATTTTTAATAATCAAATCATTAAGTATTTGTACTGGTAACTGTGTACGAGTCTTTTGGTCGGATGAGTCAATGAATGATGCCTCTATTGGGTTTCGGATTAGATAAGAAAAGAATGTATACATGATTGTTAAGAAGATCAATGCTTTAAAGCTAACTAGCAAAAAAGAATACCTTGTTAATAACTGGTGAGTTAATTAAGACTATTATATTCAAAATTTAATGTTGATGCAAATTATATAACACAACATTCACTTAAAATATCAGAGACGGAAATGAAAATGAACACTTGCCATTGGAGAAGGAACGATTTCTCGTTTACCAGAACATCAGTTATATTCACTGAATGGACCACTGGACAAACACTAAGCTTCATCCAAGTTTCTTGAGAATTCTTGTTGGATGGCAATATTCCGACCATAGATAATCTATTTGGAACATAAAATTAAACAATTGAAATTCCGAGTTTGCAAATATTTACGAATACGTGCTGATCATAAAAATGGAAAAATCGTACCATCGTTTGACTTATTTCAATGCTTGAAGACCAAAAGAACAATTGAAATACAGTTCAAATTTGGAAAAGATTTTCACGTCATTTTTCATTTATATAGTAGAAATATGTACCTTAGTCTTTGTTCATCAGAATTTAAGTGTCATCTGTAAAGAAACAACGTCAATAAGAATGATTCATTATAAATTGAATCAAATCAATTTAACAAGTCAAATTAAATATTTATCCTATAAACTGCGCATGACGTGCTTTGGCTTAATGAGTTGTTGCACTATTCTATTATTTTTCGAATTAGAAAAAAGTATGCATGTAATTTTGGCGAGAAAGAAAAAACAGTGATATGAAGTTCCCAAAAATAATCGATTCGCCAGTTATTACCAAGTTATTTAAGGCTATTATATTCAAAACTGAACATTGAAGTGAATTATCTAATACAGAATTCATTTATAACAGATGGAACTGAAAATTAATACTTACCATCGGATAATTAAAATTTTCATTTACCAACACTCAGCTATTCTCTAAATGGAACTGACGAGACAAAAGCCTGCTTCATCGAAGTTTTAGAATTTGTTAGTATTTCTTGTTAGCTAGTAAACATTTCAACCAAAAGAATACCTAATAGGAAGACAGAATTAAAGAATTGAAATTCCGAGTTTACAAATACTGTTCATGAATATATGTTCAAACATAAATGGAGTAAATCTTACCTTTGACTACATTTCTTGAAAGTCAAATAACATTTGAAATGGCAATTAAAACTTTGTAAATATTTGCATGCTCATTTCTACTTTGTAGAAACAACTGACCAATGTCGACACTTGCCATATAATGGAACCATCAACAATTTGTTAATTTCACAATAAAGGTCTGCTCCACTTTTGACTAAAACAAATTAAGCTGTAGAGATAAGGCATTAAAGAACTTAAAGAAATTACAGTTCAGTTATTAGAATCCAGTTTAGATATTTTCAATAGAAATCTAAAGATCTTGATTTTAAAGTAACTAAATCATACACAATATAAGTAGATTTGTAGTTCACTGACCTGCTTATTCACTGGCGATATCTGGACAATTCTCATTTTGAGGCTTTCCAGAACTTTGTATTTGTTCAGATTTTCCATCTTTTGGATACCAATTCCTTAATATTTCCATAGCATATCAGGGCAACTCCTCACTATTACTCGGAATACAATCTTTATGTATTCAAACTTCAAAAAATACTAACATAGGACAAAACTAGATCAGCTCACTAAATTAATATAGAACTGCCAAATTCTTTCAGCTTATTTTCGATGCAGAATTGAAGTTTAACGGATTTGGAATGAGCGAATTAAATGAGCGATTTTTGGAAATTTCCATTGGGAAATGCCAATTTCATTTTACCCTCTTCTCATTATTTTGAAACCTATATTTTCCTTCAAACATAATTTCGTAAACAAATACTTCTTTCATTTCCGGTATAATTGATGAAGCCAATTTTTGTTCCAGTTTAAACTACTTTATGTGTTGAATAGATGCTGTACCAATATCCATAAAAATGGCATTCGGAGCTGCATGATAGTTTTTCAAAAATATTTTAAATCACTTTGTAGAAAACATTTATAAATTAAAATACACCAGCATATTTATAAGTGGCCATTACATGCCCGATTGATAGGTTTAATACTAATATGTGTCGCTTAGATATATGTATAATTTAACTATCTTTCACTGACAAGATGCACATTATTTCCTTGAAAAATTCCTAAAATATTTGTAGAAAGTTGAGAATTTTTAAATCTCTATTCAAAACATGCTCGTAAAAACACGCGATATTCCTTTTCCAAATTATTGGCAATTATGTTGTACATTTATTTATCAAACAGCGAAATCAACGGTTTTAAGGGGGAAAAGCTAAAGATCTAAATAAAACTACGAACTTAGTATACTATCATTTTTAGTTTATCTCGATACTGAAAGGTTCGCAGTTTTTGAACCCAATTTAAGTGTAAATGAATATAAAAGAATTTGATTTAAATGGAATATACTTCCTCAGAAATCGAATATAACAGTCGAATTTTGTTATACCATGTTCTGACACTAGATAATCAAAACGCTATAAAGAAAACTCATATTTTCCGAAATCAGATAAAAAAATTTATACCAATATTTTATATTAGATTGTTCATAAAAGAATCTATTAGAGGAAAGAATTAATCCTCACATTCTACTGTTCCGATTTTAAAAACCGATAGATGACCTATGTGATCTATTCAATTAATTTTTGCACATATTAGTGCTTTAATACTAGAGAAATTTCCCAAAATTTGGAGGAAAATGTCAAAATTCTAATGCATTTAATGATAGAATGAATGAAAAAAAGGGGGATATTTATCAAAGCAATAACATTGGATCTATAGTGAAGGTCAGAATTAGCAGACACAGCAGAAGTCCAAAATGTTAAGATATTTATTGCATAATCCGAGTAATCGAGATGCTCATCTTGCTTTCCTTCCCTACAATAGAAAATACTTCTTAAACCCCAACCTAGTCAGAGGCCAAGCGCGAGTCCTATAAGAACATATTAAAACCTAAATCAGAACATATTAATTATCATCAATCTAATATGTTTATTTCTTTAACAATGATTATTTGACTCAAATTATGAAAATGCTTTCATTCCTATCGTCAGTTTGTTTTATCACCAAATAATACGCCAGCCACCTTAATTATAAGATACCCGCCAAGTCTATTGATTGCTGTCACAGGGCATAAGGATTCCCAACCGTAACGTATTACAGACTGAACATTTTACAAGAAAGTAATAAGCTAATTTCTGTAGAGAAAGGCTATTCAATTATTATCTAAAATTAAGCATTGAATGTCCTTCAAAAAAGAATGCTCAGTTTCGTGATAAAGAAAAGATGATTGAAAATTAATACGGAAATAGTACAAATATTTCATAGGTTAACATTAACATTAATTCTCTATCTATAAGAAAATAAACTAATTGTGTGAAGTGCTATTGTCCGTTTTAGAATTAAGTGTTTAAAAGTTAAAACCCTTGGATTGACTATCACAATCTTGAAACTGTCAGATCAAGTTCGATGTCATTTAAATTTACCAGAAAAAATTGAAATATAAATCAAGCTTACTTTTATTATTCCCATCTTGAAGTGGATATGTTAAGAATTAACCTTTAAATGCATACATTTACACAATTCTTTGTAACAAGAGAAAAAAAAGGACATTTCGTTACGAGACTTTTCTTTGTAACTACATGCTGCACATTAAAATCATTTAAAGCCATTATGCGATGATTTGAAGTTCATATCTGTTTAATGGTGTTCAAAGTAGAGCAATCTCCAATAGTAAAACGACTCGGAAGGTTAGAGCGGCTGATAAGATATTGAAAGGCGTCTTGAAAATAAACTATTAAATTGATAAAAATGGCTAAATTTTACAGGTTTTATTACTGTAAGTGCCAAGAACTGTTCTTGCAATGTTAAATGTAATGGCGTTAGTTCTTAACAGTTGGTTAGTAATTTAAGATTTGATTAGTTCATTAATTCGTACAAGAAGCATTCTTTTATTTATATTTTCGGATAAACGCATTCATTTTCATTTAATAATTCAAGCGACCAACATAATAAAATATTTTCATTACATACTTCATCTACCTCAAGACAGAAAACTTTCACTCACTTCATACATTGCCCAAACGAAACGCCAGCACGCCACCACTCTTCTCACAAACATTGCCCAGACGAAACGCCAGCACGCCACCACTCTTCTCACAAACATTGCCCAGACGAAACGCCAGCACGCCACCACTCTTCTCACACACATTGCCCAGACCAAACGCCAGCACGCCACCACTCTTCTCACACACATTGCCCAGACCAAACGCCAGCACGCCACCACTCTTCACACACACATTGCCCAGACCAAACGCCAGCACGCCACCACTCTTCACACACACATTGCCCAGACCAAACGCCAGCACGCCACCACTCTTCACACACACATTGCCCAGACCAAACGCCAGCACGCCACCACTCTTCACACACACATTGCCCAGACCAAACGCCAGCACGCCACCACTCTTCACACACACATTGCCCAGACCAAACGCCAGCACGTCACCACTGCTCACACGCATTGCCCAGACCAAACGCCAGCACGTCACCACTGCTCACACGCATTGCCCAGACCAAACGCCAGCACGTCACCACTGCTCACACGCATTGCCCAGACCAAACGCCAGCACGTCACCACTGCTCACACGCATTGCCCAGACCAAACGCCAGCACGTCACCACTCTTCTCACAAAAATTGCCCAGACCAAACGCCAGCACGTCACCCCTCTTCCCACACACATTGCCCAGACCAAACGCCAGCACGCCACCACTGCTCACACGCATTGCCCAGACCAATTGCCGGTGCACCACCACTGCTCACACACATTGCCCAGACCAATTGCCGGTGCACCACCACTGCTCACACACATTGCCCAGACCAAAAACAGTCCACCACCACTCTTTGCATATTAACAAAAGTCGCAGTCACCAACCTGTAGCATCTATGCTGCACACATTACCAGAACCCGCCGCATTAACCCACTCCTCATACACAGCCTAGAGTCACTCCTCATACACAGCCTAGAGTCACTCCTCATACACAGCCTAGAGTCACTCCTCATACACAGCCTAGAGTCACTCCTCATACACAGCCTAGAGTCACTCCTCATACACAGCCTTCACTCGCAGCTAACCATATAATGCAAATTGCACAAACATTTACCCATCACCACGACTTCCACGCCACATCGACAAATCATTTCAGGCCATTCACTTGCCTTAAAGAAAAATAAAATTGTGATTACCGACCGACATTCTGCAATTTAAGTTCACAGTTTTGCCAGGTTTTCCTTTATTTAGTGATCTGCACGATATCAAGCGCATGTCTTTCATTAATTTAATCTGTTATTTGTATTTTGTCAGTAACTTCGATACTTGTGATAAACTAAATCCAAACCCAAGACCTCAAAAACTTTAAAGATGCAATTTTTCCTGATTTAAGCTTTTACATTGCAAGTCGTCTTCTAGAACACCTTGCTGCTTAATATGAATACGTAGGGAAAATTCCTTTAATTGAAGTTTTTAATAAAAAATAAAATCTCTAATATAAAGGATAGATCTTAATTTCGTATAATATACCGAATTCCTTTGAATTTTTAATCATTATTGAAAAATTTCGATTCTGATAATTAATGGAAAATTGAATTTCTTAAAGTTTTAATAAATATGTCGATAATCGATCTTTCCCAAGAATTCAATAATTCAAAATTGTTGTTTTCCAGTACAAAACGTTTAGCACCCGTTATATGATTAAGGATTTATATACGATGCAGATTGATTAGAAATAAATTCATATTTGCTTAATTTTAAAATTACCGCTATAATATGGTTTCACCTCCGTTGCAATATTACACACGCTTTGCATATAAATAAGAAATACTGATTTTGTTTCGCGTCTTTCATTATTTGCAAAAATAATGTTTCTGAATGCTTTGAAATAACTGGGATTCTCGAATCCTTATAAGATATCAAGTTTCTAGGAACTAAAGATGCCCTCATTTTTCCTCTAAAAATGGATTAAAATAAATTATATGTTGCAACAGCTACAAAAGCCAATTTACAAAATTTACAAAATTGATGCAATGTTTAACTATTAAGATAAATATAAAAGAATAAGTGGATCAGAGATTAATTCTACTTCCTCTAATAGCTGAATTGTCCTGGATGTATATTATGTTCAGTTATCAAGAAAATTCTTGAAAACGCTGTCCTAATGTCTTATTTACGTATGACAATACATTTAGCACGTTGAGCTGATTTTGCATCTAGTATCGGAATACATGTTTGCTATTAAATGTTTTGTCTTGTGAAACGATTATTTCTCGGTGTGAAATATCTACATTTCTCTTGTCTATGTCTTTACAATTTTGATTTCTGCCGAGTAGATAAACTTGTTTTGCCTATATTTTTTTGGTAAAAATCTGAAATTGCATTTGAACTTATCCTATTCTTAATTCCTATCTACTATAGAAAACTGGTTAAAATTTAAGATTTTATGTAAAAGCAGAGATAAATGTGAAAACTGAGGTTGAAAATTTGAATTATAATCCATGGAAAGAATTACTTTTATTCTAATTCTATTGATTCACGATTAAAAATTTACACCACACATGTTACTATTGAAAGAAAATATTTGAAGTTTAAAAAATTACTGAAAAAAAGCGCAATTTATTTTTTATTTTAGGTAATTGGAATTCGTTATTTCTGTATGAAATCTAATATGAAATTATATAAAAATAATTTTTAATAAAACTATTTAAATTCTTTCTATTGTCATAATAGAAACGGCGAAAAATATTTTAGTTACATTACACCAATTCTATTCATAGCTACCAATACTCAAATATAGGCAATCAGTTAAAAATCAATATGTTATTTAATTTGCTATAACCATTATTATTACAAATTTTATGAACTAAACCAATTTTTCCCTCTTTAAATAGGGGCTACTGAATACATCCGCCAAAATTGAAACCGTGACAGTTTGTGACAGAAACCTAGAACTTTAGATCTACGAAAGATTTTAGATGAAATTTAGGATTTTTAAATGATCGATAAAAATTTGGGGCTGGATTGCGAAGTTCAGTATTTGGAAAACGAAAGTATCGTTTTATCTCGTTAAAAAAATTGACAATACTTCTACCAGATCGAGAAGTTTGCAACAAAGTCATTTAAACCGATTACTCAATGAGGAAATTATACAGCATATTAATCTCATGGAAGCACTCGTATCAGCAACTGAAAGCCATTCGGCTGAAAATGTGGTTTCTTCCACAATCATGCGCGTCAATTTCTAGTCCTGCAGTTATTCCGTCTGATAACTAACCATTTTTAATTACTAATGGCTAATTTTATTAATGTAATTTTAATGGCTAATCTAGTTTAAGCCTTTGAGAGAATTTGGAATATTGCAAAATAATTAGAATTTATAAGAAACCAATTCTTTCTATTTTGGGTAAAGAGGAGTTACCACCGAATATGCTACAGAACTTTCATTTCTTGTAATGGCCAAATTAGAAAAGGCTTGCACGTGCCTCCATTCAGGTTCAGACATATGACTTGACGTTCCGCCTGCAATAAATGAACTGAATATGAAGCTATCGATCATCGACATTCTTTTCAACAGGCAACTACACGATTTTGCATTCTGAGCTGAAACATGAAATAATGAAAGTTTTCCCATTGATATCACGAAATAGAAATAACATACAACTTCGATTCCGGAAAAAAAAGAGCCAAAGTCAATCCCCATCATAACAATTTCATTATTAGATGCTGAAGCTGAAAAGAAAAACGTTAAGAATTCAAAACGTAATCCTATTTTGTATTCAAATATTATTTTTAAAAGAAATTAATGCTACGCAAGCATTTCTAAATCCAGTGCAAGAATAAGACAACGTTAATATTTATAAATTATATACATACTTTTTTTCTCTGAACCAAATTTATGCTGAAATAATTAACTGACAGAAAATCATTCGGTTAGTAATGTTTAGATCGACTCACAAAGCTCTTTTATTTGCTTATATTTACTTAAGTTTATATAGAATACTAAGGAATTAATGAATAAGTTAGAATAATAATAAATAAAATCTCTACTTAAGTAAAAAGATTAAATCGTTAAGAAAATAAGATTTGACACTTTCCTAATGTTTCAACTGGAAACGCTTCTAGGAAAGCATTTTCAAATTCGGTGAAGTTTAAGCTTATTTGAAAATACATAACTTTTTTTCCCATTTGATATATTAAATATAGAATAAATCGTGTGACGATTTAGACTAAGAATTATTTAATTATAACTTATAATTCAATAACAAATACGTTCGATAGCTATAAGTCTGACACGAAATTTTCCAACAAAAAGAAGGATTTAGAAACTTCGCGAATCCCAGAAATATATTTCCCCTTGTACAAAATACAAGCATCTTTCTCCCAAGTACTATTTAAAAGAAAACCGGATTTTTCAAAATATTGTTTATGTACATTTTATTTCAGTTATGAAGAAATAAAGTATGAAAACTAGTATCTTGAGAAACATTTAAAATTAATACTGCCTAATCAATTTCTTAATACGGACATTTCTCATGGCTTTCAATACATGAAAAAGTTTTACTAATTGCCTTTCACACAATTTATAGAAACATGAAGAAAAGAAAGGCTTATCTTATTATTGACTTACCTTATTATTCTTAAGCGGATAACAAGCATTGCTAGTGTTATAAATCCCAATGTCTTCAAACTGTAAATGTGTATTATACTGGTATTGACATTTAATTTTGAAACTCATTGTAACATATTGCGAAACCAGAAAATTGGAACTACGTCATTAGCTTGTAAAAACGCATTTAATGCGAATCAACAATAACTTCATCTCATTTAACACAAGTTACAAAGTTAAGAGTTAATTATGACAACTTTGTCATCAAGCGTTGCCAAGTTGAAAAGTGAAATATTATTTCGATGATGAAATACAAATATATGTAAATTATACTGAATTATCTTCTTTCAAATATTTATACAAGATAAACGCCTCGTTGGCATAAGAGTTAAAATAAAATAGAAAATGAGATAACCGGATTCAAATACAGATTTATATGATCTGCAAAAATAACATTACATTAAGAAGCTGTGGGATCTAAACCATGAATTTTGATTAGAAGTCTAAGAAGGAGACATAGACAACCGACCAATACCAATTGAAATAAGCTACGACGTCACTTTATTATAGTTATAAATCAGATTTTGTTAATCAAATAAGTCTACAATTTATCTTCATTTCAAAGCTAACTAACAATAGATCACTATAATTGATTTGAACCCAGATAATGTGTTTAAAAATGCAGGGAATGATCCGTAATGATTTATTTGAACATGAGAATTAAATGGGAAATATATGTCTGAAAGCATTTAAAGCAAAAATCAATTAATATTAAAGAAAGAAGAAAGAAAGAAAGAGAAAGAAGAAATTATTGAAGAAATGATTACTCGTTCAAAATTTTTATGTAATAAAAAATATATCTGCAGCAACAAGGAAGTTAGTGAAATTCCTTGGTTCAAAAATTAATAATTAACGTCTTGGTCAAAAATTAATAATTTTTAAGTTCAAAGATGTTTATCAAACTACGTCAGGCATAGCTTAATGAAACTTTTATGCAATTCCAAATAGAGAAAAATGAATCTCATAGGCAGAAATCAGCCTTAGTGATCGAACAATGGACCATTGAAGCGCGTTTGAATTTAGGCGACTATATGAAGACAGTGATATATCTAAATGATTTCTTCGAATAAAGAAAACAATTTACCAGATAGAATATCGGCTTTTGATAGTTGTCTCATAAAACCTTAAACTTGAACTTCCAGACTGAGCACATGCCAGTTGGACAGCTCGAGATTCGATTCCTTCAAAGATGCTCCGTGTAAGGGGGCTTGGCGCACACCAAATCCGATCGGACCAAATGCTCTCCCGCTGATTGATACGGGTGTCTCAAAAGTAGGCGCTAATTCAGACGTCTTCCTTTTTATTTGACTGCGGTTCCGAATTTCGACACATATCCCAAAACAGGACTACTGTTGATTCAAACGGGTTTTTAAGGTAGCTAAAGTAATATCCAAACTAAACCCACTGGTATGTACCACTTCAATGTATTACGGATCAGTTATTATTGCCGACATCCTGGCCTAGGAGTAGCACGTCTTCCCCGTGGTCTAGGCGTTCTGGGTTCGAATCCTGTTTCGGGCATGATTGTTCTCTTCCTTATGCTCTCTATGTGAAGTGTGTGAATGAGCCCCCCCCCCTATAAAAAGGGGATGTGCAAGCGAGTGTGTGTGTGTGTGCTATTCTACCCTCGGGTGCTCGGGGGTCCTTACCCTCAGAAGCTACTGCGCAAAAATTTTGCTTAAAATGGTCACAAGACAAAAAAAAATCTGATATTCTTAGTTAAATTAGTTATTCTTAGTTAAGCAGATTTAGCGTTATAAAAATGCCTTTCACTGCTTTCAGAAATTCTCTATGAAAAACATACAATATAATGACTATCAATTTAATATAAATTCCAATTATCGAAGTAATATGGAAAATATTGCATCAGTTTATATGATTATTGTAAGAATACCTTAAAAATCAATGTTCATAATTATGTAGAATAAGTGTTAGAAAGTTTTGCTGTCTTTGTAGTATGGATATTAAATGCATGCAAATATTTGCAATCCATTGTCATAATTATAGTGAAATCTTGAAATATATATTTCTCTAATTTATGACGTCGCTTTATTCGTATAGAATCTAAATGTAATGAAGTCTAAATTTAATTTGAAAAAAGAATTATAATTTAAATTCAGTTTCTTGAATGCATTTTAAAATTTATTTAGAGGAAGAATCATTAATCCATGATCATTTAAAATATTCTCAAGCTAAAATGGAAAATGAACATTGTTTAACGGGATCGTAAAAATTCTTTTTTTTTTTCTTGACAAATATTGGAGGGCATAAAAAAAGATCATGACTAATTTTAAGGTGATAATTATTTCTGCACAAATTATCCTTTTCGTTGCAATTATAATTTTAAAAATTCCATCAATTTACTAATATCAAGTGAAGACGTGATATCAATTAACGAGGTACTTAAAGTAAAACCTCACGATCACTTTTAATTACTAGCTTTTGAGTAATGATCATTTACTACTAATGATAAATGGAAGAGAGGCATTTTTGTTTGATTCTCTAAATTTTCTAAATGAATCAAAAACTCTTAAATCATTACTCTGAATTTATCAATGGAAATAAATGAATTTCTAGATTTATCTTAACCTATTTCTAAATGAACGAGGGAGAGGGGGGAGATACACTCTGAAACATTTCGTCGTGGAGTGAGTAAAAGCAGTCGTAACACAGATTTCTCTAATTTAAATATCCTTAATTTGTTTAATCATAATGTTATTTTTCTAATTATTTAATGATGATAAAAGCGCTAATTATCGTTTCTTTGATTTTTTATGTCTTATTTTTTTGCATTCTGAAATATTTTGTAGAACGCAGTAAAGAGCTTTACAAATCCACATTGTTTCATCATTTGCATAATGGCTTCTCTAACATAGAAGTGTCATAAATTGAGCTTTCTTTGCTTCCATTTATTTAATTAGTGGTCTCTTAAAAAGTGTACAGACAACTCTTGAAAGTCATCTTAACAAAAAAGAAGTCATCCTTCAAGTCTTTGTCATAATTAATGTCCGAATTAATTATTTTCCCAATACTAATAAATCCAACTTGTAATTAAGGCTTTCTAAGTATTCCTTCACAAAAACTGAATGGCAATTTGCTAATTACTCAGAGAAAAAATTAATTTTTCCGTGTAAAAGCATCATTTCTCCTTTATTATTCCATTTTAATATCCATTATAATTTTTTTTTGAAAAAAATTCAAAAGTTGAATCATTGCTCTGAACTTATCAATGGAAATAAATTAATTTCTAGTTTTATTTTCACCTATTCCTGAATAAGAGAGAGGGACATTTTATCGTGGAGTGAGCAAAAGGAATCGTAACAAAAAAATTTCTAAGTGAACTCTCTTTTATTTATTTTAATGATTGCATTATGTTTCTATTTATTTCATCATAAAAAGAGCTAATAAACGCATCTTTAGTTGTTTTACGTGTTTTTTATACCTTATAAAGATTTTGCAAATATCATTTAAGAACCTTAAAAATCCACATTATTTCACCTTTTAAATAATTGATTTTCTAAAAATGAAGTGTCATTAAATGAGCTTTCTTTGCTTCCAGGTATTCATATGTGACCGAAATTGCTGATTTCATAAAGTGGGCAACTTTTGAAATCTCCGATAGCAGAAAAGAATTAATCCTTTGGGCCGTTGCCCTTTTTCAAGTCCTACTAAAGTGTTCTCTCATTAATAACAAATTAAACTTGTAATGAAGGCTTTTAAAATACTCCTTCAGAAAAAAGTGAATGCCACTTTCCTAATTATTCAAAAAAAATAATAATAATAATAATATTTTCCATGTATAGCATAATTTCTCCTTAATTATGTTATTTTAATATTCATTATATATATATATATATATATATATATATATATATATATATATATATATATATATATATATATATATATATATATATATATATATATATATATATTTAAATCCGCAATCATTATTCTGAACTTATCAAAGTAAATAAATGTTTTTCTTGTTTTATCATCACCTATTCCTGAATGACAGAGAGGAAGAGATTCATTCCAAAACATTTCTCCGTGGTATTAGCAACAGGAATCAAAATACAAATTTCTTTATGTGAAATATTCTTAATTTATTTAATGATAATAATATGTTTCTAATCATTTCTTCAAGAAAAAAAAACGCTCTAACTAACGTATCATTAATTTTTTATCTTCTTTTTTTCCCATTCTGCAATAGCTAGTAGATCGCTGAGAAAAACCTTACAGAACATCCATTTTAATAAAAGCTTTTCTAACAGAGAAGTCATTCATAAAGTAAGCTTTTGTAGCATCCAATTACTCAGCTGTGACCGAAATAGTTAGTCTCTTAAAGTATACAACTTTTGAAAGCTCCAGTAACAAAAAATAAACTATCCTTCATGTCATTGCCCTTCTTCAAGGCCTAATTAATTGTTTTCTCTATACTAATAAATTAAACTTGTAATTAAGGCTTTCTAAATATTAGTTCAGAAAAAATGATCGGCCCTTTGCTAATTAGGAACATCAGGAACATAAGCGTGATTTTATTTGGCGATGTTTCATACACTTTAAGAATATTGATTTCGTAGAAATTATTTATGGATAAATAATTTATAAGTCGACTATATACAAAATACTATAATTAAAATGCATAAATTGTTGAAACGTTTTCTAAAAATTCCATCATTGCATTTTCTAGAAAATTCAGCTGAACATCATTAACGTGCAAAGGTAAAGAATTAATTTAATGAAACTAAGAACTGTTTTAATCCTCTGGGCATTTATGTGATTTTAACAATTTTTATAAGTAAAATATATAATATGGTTTTAAAACTATTGAAACATACTAGAGGATTTAAAGCTGTTACACAAAAATTTCCAAATCCACAGAACCTGATTTTTTTTAAATACATATGTTTTTAATGGTTATTGTACATGGATATTATTTATTATTCATTATTTAAATAACTATAAGTTGGTTATTAATTAAATTAAATATTTTCTAACATTTGCATCACAATTTCAAAAAAAAATGCATATAATTAAAAAATACAAAAATACATTTTTTCACTTAATCTATAGATTTTTGAAAAAAAAATTACCATATTGAATAAAAAGAGTAAAATCCAAATGAAATTGCCTATTCAGAATATTTTCAAAGAAATTTTCTCCATCAAATAAATATTTTCTGTTTAATTTTTCTAAAAAAAAAAAAAAATCAAATTCCGTCTTGGAAAAAAAATCAATATATGAATATAGCTCTTTGCTGATCAGAACGAAGATAAATGAAGCGATCTAAAGCGAAAAAATAAAAATAGTTGGTGACAATTACTTGAAATGTTTAATTTTTATTTTTTAGATTCTATTGTTAACAATATAACTGAGCTAAGCTGAGATTATCGTTAAAAAAAATATGGCCAACATTTAAAAAGTAACTTTCCTGAACTAATTGTAAATATAAAATTCCTTTTGATATTAAAGATAATCTTTATCTCTTTTGCCTTTTAGATCATTAATTAGATTCTTATTTAAACTTTTCTTTGCGATTTGATTGTGTTTCATTGAACAGTAACTCATTCAGTTCTGTTTCATTGAACATATATAATTTAGAAAAGAAAATGAGAAGATGAGATCTGAATTCTAATAGGAATTATTCGTCTAACAAAATTTTAAAGTCTCTTAATGGCAGTAATTATCTATTTTTCCCGAACGATTATGAGATTATAATTGATATGATTGCATACTGATGTTTTGGTAGGGCAATTAAACATTACGTTTTTCAAATAAATTTATTAATTAACTAATCTCAATTATTGCGATTTTCATAATTACTCCTATATATTCCTAATTACCCCAGATGCAATGAGATACTTGGTAGCTCATGTCCTAGCTTCTGCTCACAAAAATGAATAGATTTACAGAGTATATATATGAAATGAGAAGAAAATGCTGCCTATTGCTAAAGAAATTTTTTATCGACATTTCTCTATTATATTAATTTTTTATAGTTTTTCGAAAAACAACAACAGCATTTTTTGTTTCATGGAATACGCATATAAACTATCATAATTATCTAACGCCTTCAATTTCGAGTAATTTCTGATCCTTTCATTCCCAGTTTTGTCAGAAATGAACTTGCGGAGAAACAGAAAGGGCTGAGCTGTATGAAACGTGAGAAGAAATATTTTAGATTTAAAGCTGCATTTTAATAAGAAATCACTAGTATCTCAATTAATAATAAAAAGAACAACTCTCATTTTCAGTAGAAAGTTCAATCTGCTAACCAACTAATTTATCTGACATTTATGCTGCCTGAAAAATTCTATTTAATCATAGTATCTAATAAAATAATTTTTACTATAAAACTATCTATAACTATCAACACAAATCTTTATTTGATAAAATTGGTGCTCTTTAAGTCTACTACATTCAGTTGAACCTCATCAACTGCATGAATCTCTCAGATAGTTAGCTCTAATGGTCATTCATTTTGTTACCTTCAACATAATCGATCAAAATATACAAGTGTGCTGAAAAATTAGCTATGAGTGATTTGAGATATGTTATTTCCCCCATCTCCACAATCTCCATTTCGTATAAAAAGCAATTAAAATTCATATTCAGATTTCCACTCCCTTATCACAGCATTCTTTTCTTCCTCAATGTTAGTCTACTTGTTATCATCTTCCATATCTGACATCATAAAATCTCAAATTGCTATTAAAAACCAGCTTTCATTCGTGAAATTTAATATGAATGTAGATCACGTGGTAGAGTCTTTTAAGAGGCTAGTTGCGCATAAAAGAAATTTAGGAAAAATTTTCGTTGGTTAAGATTCTTTGCATTTATGGATTTAATTCATACTCTACTATATCATAAATTATTCAAAATGCGAGAGAAATATAGGTATTTAAAATTATAAATAGTTGTTCTTAACTTTTCCATGATGAGAATTATCAGGAGTAACTGGCAACACTATCCTGTTTTTAAGGGGAAATCCATAAAGGGAAATTGAATTATACTCGTAACCTTTATGTCCTACAGATCCAAGAAATATAGAATGTCTAGTCGCTTCTCTAGCTAATCACCGATATAGGGAATGAATAATGGTATATAGAAAAATTCTGGTTTCATTTTTTTCGAACACGGTTGCTATTAAAGTAAATAAACATTCGAAAACCCCAATGAAGAAAACGGAAAATATTTTTTTCATCTCCATCTAAATTGGTTAAAGAATTCAAATTCTTTCTAGTTTGCTAAAGCTTCATCAGTGCTTGCTATACTAACAGTCCCTAATTACTCTATCATTAAAATAACTTTTCCTTGCCCAATTTATTTTCTTTTGTCAAATAATTCTTTTTTTTTTTCTAACAAACACAAGCAAGAGATGGATGAGAGAAAGGAAATATATTCAAACTTTTCACGCCCATTTATATATATATATATATAATTTTATATTTATTAATTTAAAAATTCTATTCCAGATATTTATCTCCTAGAGAAATGCTATTTCTTGCTAAATATGTATCCAATATTTTCTTTTTCTGAAAACAATTAAAAAATTCCCTGCCCCGGAAGATAGAAGAATGTCTTTCCAAATTATTTATTTAAATTGGAATTTAAAATAAACTTTATATTTTTTGAAAATAACTGTCTTTATTTAATGCAGAGTGTCCAGCAAAAAGCACTCTCACCTCGAAGACAAAAATATCTAGAGGAATGGGAAAAAAAGGTATATTCAATGTGAAAGCTGTAAAAATTTATATGCAAATGTTTGAAGATTAGTAATAAAAGTTGCTAAAAGATGGCGCTGTACGCATTACGAACTTCCTAGAAATTGATAGAATCCCTAAGCCCTGAGTGATCGATTATTTCTGAGATTTCCAGAAGGAGGTTATCGGGCCGAATCAAGAAGTTACAAAATAATGTATTCCATTGAACATTGTGTATTTCTGGAACTGGAATTTCACAGGTTACATAGTATGGTTCTGCAGCAAAAAGGTTCATTTTTCAGGCACGATATAATGTTAAAAAAGAACCTGATCCTTACTCTCCCGATTTCACATCATGAGACTACTTTTTGTAGGGTGTATTGAAATACTCTGTCTATCGATATAATCTCTCGACATTGGTGGAACTTGAAGAGTCTATTTGTGCGGCATGCGCGTCCATTTCCACTGAGACACTTCAAGGAGTGGTGACAGTAGTGGTCCTCGATTACAATATTTCTTTTATGTAAAACAATAACAATTTGATGTTATTAACAACTTTTGTAATTTATAAAAAAAATATGTAAAAAATAAAAGAAATTAATTAAGATAAAAAAATAAAATGACATATTTGATTGATTAAAATTACAAAACTCAATTACTGTAATTTTTGATCATTAAAGAAACAGCTTTCTTGAAATCGCTGTTATCCCAAATATGCGGTCATCATGTGATGAGTTAAAGGTATTTATTTCGTAAAAAATGAAAGATTTGGTGCTTAATTTGGTGCTAAAATTACTTCTTTAAATATTTCCCGATCAGAAGGCGTTACTAGTTCTTTCATCTACATTTCCTGTGCCCGACTCTGGAAATACTTGCGGATTGTATTGAAAAGACCAAAGGCCCCACGTTGTCTCGTCAGTTGAATAACGGCCATCCTCACAAAGAAGGGTAATAAAATCAGTTTTCGCCGCTTTCATTAATTTAATAGTGACCTAATTTAGTGATCTTTCAAAATGTACAACTCTCGAAAATCACCTTAACAGAAGGATAAAAGATGCCATCCTTCATGTGGTTGCCCTACATTATGACTGGGTTAAATGCTTTCCCAATACTAATAAAATCAACGTGTAATTAGGGCTTGCACGAAAAGAAAAATTAACGGCGCCTGAATAATTAGATAATATTGAGGAACATAAGCCTGATTTTGTCTGATGATAATTTATATTCTTTGAAAGTAAGTTATTTGCAAAAATTAGCTAAGAATAGATTTTTCGTTAATGCCGTTTATGTACAGCTTGATAAAATTGCTAAGTATTAATTGTGGAAATCATTTTCTAGAGTAAGGCATTTGAATCTGGAAATTTAGATGCATGTTGTGAATGTGTATAGATAAAGAAACAATAGAGGAAATTATTTTTTTTTCTTTTTTTTCTTCAGTTGTTTGCTTTTCCATTTTCCACAAAATATTATACAGTGAAATGCATTTGGTGAAAAAATTATTTCTATTAAAATATATGACACAATTTAATAAATTTTAGAAAACATATGAAAATTCCAATTTCTTACTTCCATATTTTTTTTAAATAAAATAAATGATTCCGATGTTTAAAGATATTTATTTATTGTGTATGTGTATTCATCTTTGTGAGGAAATGATACAATTTTTTTTAAGTTCGATATTAATAAAACATACTAAATTCATACTATATGCAAATCAGGGGCATTCTATGGGTCATATATTTGTAAGGGTAAGATAATTTTATATCTTAAAACTATTGAAATATGTAACACATGGTATAATATATACAACAATATAAAAATAAATTAAATATGAAGTTAAATTTGAATTTTTTTCGATTGACAATTTGTTAGCCTGGTGACACATTAAAGTAAAACATTTTATTATTTATTTTGTCCAACTTTTTTCTCCAATAAATACTTAGTGATTTAAAATTGCGTTCCATTATTTGAAAAAAAATTGCATTTCTTCATTCATTTGGACAAAAAATGACGTCTTTTGGAATACATGAAAAGACTTGCGAAGTAACTTGCTTTTGTAGACTGCTGACATCAATAACATCTTCGTATGAAGACGATATGCAGTTTGTTTAATAGTTTATGATCAAAATTATAAAACTAATAAAAATACAACTATTAGTTATCAAAAGTAACTAAATTCTTTAAACATTGAAAACTAAATTAACACTTTGCAAAACCATGAGAACTATTTATCATCGTATTACGACAAACTCAATACCCATTATAAGCTGTTCTGCTAAGTGTAATGAATGTTTTTTATCTTTAAATGTATAATGAAGTCGCAGTTAAATACCAAAGAGCACTTTTTTCATATAATGCGGTTTTAAAAATCAAATTAATATGTACTTAATTATTATTATTTTGATAAAGCAGTACGCTGATACTTGAGCAGAATAAAAGATATGCGTAAATTTTCTTAAATGTTTCAGTTGAAATAAAATTCTAGATATTTATTTGAAAGCAACTTTATATTTCGACTATGATTATATTATTCTTAACTTTATATTTCGGATATGATTCAGTTTGGTAATAGCCTCTGGATATCTTGCTCGTCATTGGCTTGGTTACCATAATTTACCATCTACGAAATCAAAGATAAGGCATGTAAAAACGTATCATTCAGATGCTGAGAGTTCTAAATCAGTGTAGACTTCTTTTTAATCAACTAATTATCACCATATGTCAAGATACAACACGTCTCGTGGGAGGTGCTTCCTTTAATTGGTTAAAAATAGTCAGTGTCATACCATTTTTATACCCACCAAAATGGCGAGAACCACCCACCAAACTTGAAATTTCTCATCCCAAATCCAAGACACATTTCAGCTCCTAGGTATAGGACAGATGCCCTAAAGAAGCATATGTTTTTAATCAGGGTGTTTTTAAGTGGTTGTTTTTTTTTCTCTCATTTTGGGTGAGTAACATTCAACGATAGATTTTAACACATAATTATCAGTTTCATTTAAATTGAAAGATATGTTACTAAACATCTACAGCACCAATTCAACACTAAAATATTTTTCTTAGTTTTTCTTTTTCATTGCAAAAAGCTTAGAATTCAAGAATTTTGTCAAGCAAAAAATGTGCATGTTTTTTTTTTTTTTTTTTTTTTTTTTTAAATTTCGAAATACATGCCAATGCGAATCTATCTCTCACCAAGTTTTAGAACTAAATTTAAATTTCAGCTAAATAAAGTATTTTCGTTTTAGAAATTTTGATATATTCACTTTTTTTTTGTATAAGCATAAAGTTAACTTAAAATTTATAGTAAATATTAAATTAAATAAAGTGTAACAAAGATGCAAGAACAAGAAATGGAATATAATATTTAATATTAGTCAGTGTGCTTTAAAAAATATTAAGCTGAATTTGTGGACCATATATAAAGTGGATATCTCCAAAACAGGATTTTTAGCTAATAATTATAATTATTAACCTTCAGATTAAGAGAGAATAAAATATCATAAAAACATTTTAAAGACAGATACGTTGTATAAGAAACATTGCATTTCTCGTCATCTCTTTTCATACCATTTAGAGATTAAGTTTTTGACTTATTTCATCTGGTCCCTATTTCATTCAATTAGTTTTCTTATTAACAATTTAATAATTTCCATTTATAGGATGTTACACAAACGTTGTTAATAAAATCGTCTGTGGAATGGTAAAAGAAGTGACATGATAGTTTTGTTAAACAAAAATTAAATAATAATTGTATGTTGACTCAATATCTCTAACTCTTACTTGGAAGTAAATTACTCACAGAAGATCTGCAATATCCTTAAGGAAAATGTTAATCTATCTGCACTTACTAAAAGAAATGTTTCAAATAATTTTATTATATTCATCTCAAAATAGATTCGAATAATGTACCATAAAAGTGAATTGTTTTATACAGAATTATATCTTTTACGGAAGACCAAATTCCCTGCAAGAAATCAGTGATAATGGAAAAAAACTGGTATTTTTTCATCCCCCATAAACTACATGCAATATTACTTCTCTACAAGCAGAAGGCAACCCAAAATTTATAAAAAGATTCTCCCCGACAAACTGAAGCTCAGTTACCCAATCTACAAAATCAGTATTTCGCCTGAATAAGATGTGAAGATTCAGTGTGACATCGCTATTAAAAAGACAATTCTTTGACATAATAAAAAGACAAGTAAATAATAAAAAATAAGGTAATAAAAAGACATAATAAACACCATTGTTTGAGAACGTCAACCAATGAAGTGAAAAAATATTTATTTTAAAAATTGAAACATTTATGATCAAGTATCTTTTCTGATAGAACACTGATAAAACATGGCGGATCTTTTTAAAATTGATTGAATTATGCTACTTTAGAATGCATAATAATAAAGTGGACAGAAATATTCAAGAATATAAAAATCAAAAGGACTTATTGAAAATCATGTTTTGTGGTATTTCAATCGCTTTTTCTATTTTGCTACGTTAGCTTAACATTTAATTCCCCTTGTATTTTTGAAAGAGTGAAATTGTTCTTTACTTATTTCTGTCACTCACAAAGATTTTTACTTTTGCATTCCGAATATACCTAAATACTTTAATCCATTTTGTTATTCATGTATTATATAATGTTTTTGATGGAAGAATTTCAATATTTAGTTTTAATTAAATTATCAATTTCTAATTTGGGAAAAGTTATAACTTCCTTGGATTATTTTTGTAAACCAATGAATAGCAAAAGCCTTAATGAAATTTGATCCTCAATATTACTGATACATGACAAATTAATTCTCATTGAATTACCAATAATGTTTTCAAAAATACTGTAAATAATACGAAATTATAATTACTCGAAAACTTCTGATTGCTTCACAATATTTGAAATCAATATAGTAAAAATATTAAGATGTTTTCCTTAGATTTTATTGGTTCCAACATCACTCATTCTTATTTTTATGTTATTTATAATAATTAATTGAAATATAAATAGTAAATTATGAGCACCATTTTTATTAAGCACAAGAAAAACGAGATTCTTTTTTAATTAGAAATATCAATTCACTATCTACTAGAATAATATTTTTAAAGAGTATTCTTGAAAATACTCCTTCACTTCAGAACAACAGTTCTATTGCAACTATACTGCGCCTGTGAGACTATATATAGCAACGGAAAGAAACATTCAAACCCATTTAGACGGCGGCAAATACCAGACGTTAGTGACTCCGTCGTCCTGGAGACGGTTTAAAAGAATTTATTTTCCCAAGTGAGAGCTTACCATGAGTTATAGGAACTTGAAGAATTTCAAAGCAACTAGCGCAGAGAAGATAAAATTTGTTTTTATATAGATAAGGGTAAAATTCTATCTAATAATAAATTTATCTAGAGAAAAAGAATATAAAAGTGTTTTAACTGTTGTATTTAAATTTTAGCAATTTGTTTCCAGACATGTAGGTATTATCAAACAATTCAGGAATTTAAAAATATTCTTTATAAATTGAACTTTGTTCATGATCATTAACATGATTAACATATCATTTTGAACTGCAAATTCTTTTTCAAATTGAACTTTAATTTTAAATTATTTTGCAAATCAAACATGTGATCATACATAAAAGATATCAACAAATATAATAAAAATTATATATGCATTAGAAACATTACTAACTTCTTTTAACTTGTATGAAATTATCTTTTGATCGAATCTTATAATAGATTGCATATGAAATTAACCTGTAGATCTTTAGAAATTAGACGGACGTTTAAATAAAAACATTTAATATAATTAGTTTTTAAACATCGTTGAATTTTAAGAGTTCAATTTTTAATGATAAAGTAATATTTCAAAATTAAAAGTTAAGAAATTCGGAACTACCATTGGAGTCTGTTAGATATTATTTAATGCTTTATTATAAAATATTCTATTGTAAATTTCTAATATATAAATATTTATAATAATCTACCATTTATTAAAAATATTTTTTTTCGTTCTTAGTTTTTAAAAAGTCAAAAAGTTAAACGGCACATTCCGAATTTCAGATGACAATAGGTCAAATTAATTAGCTCTGAATTTTACATTGCAATTTTTATAGAATTTTATTAAGTGGCTTCAAGAAAATCTTAAATATACTATACATATGTCTTAAAACAATGAATTTACAAAATTATTGAATTTCTAAAAATATGAAACACTGTATTTAAGAAATGTTAACTATTTGTTTAGGTTTAATTTATATAGAATTTGCTAGTACACCCAATTCAGCAAAGCTTTTCCGAAATACATTGTTATGTATAATTATTTTTATTCTTGTAAGTTATACTTGATACACTCGATGAATCAGTAATTACTAATCTTCCAACTCCTTCCCTTCTATATAAAACTAAATATCCGTTCTCTTGAAGAAAATGATTACCTCATATTTCACATAATGCAAGACATTTTCTAAATGTACTATCTAAATGTACTAATGTGATGTACTATCGTGGCATATGTACATCACCATATTAATTTTGGATATAGAATTGCATGTTTTGAAGGAAGAAACAAGAAATATGATCACAGGAGAACAATCTTCTATTGATGTTGTGACGGAAGTTCGGAGATGAGGTTATCTCATACCAGGGAGGTAAAGATTGGTAAAGATGAGATAAATGACAAGGACGATATCCAAATTTTTAAATGATACTCTGAGTAACTGTTTAAAATATAATTAACAATCGCTTATAAAAACAAATTGGTCTGAATATTGTCAATTTAATTTGCATGGAATTTTAGAATCGTATTACTGGGCATTTCACAAGCAGTATTGCAAAGTGAAAATACCATGCCTGTAACATTTTCATAATAGATTTTCCTAAATGTACATTATATTAAAAGGATCCAGAATTTATATAATAAAAAATAACCAGAAATTATATAATAGATGTATACCCAATATACAAATTAAATATATAACCAGAATATATATGGTTATTATACATCTATTAGTGTAAATAGAAATTAATACAATATATATTATATTGATATAATTATGTAATATAAATGTGTTTATAAGTTTGAGAAAAATACATATTTGATTCTTCTGGTTTGATTTATTTTTTAGTAAAGCCCAATTTTCCAAATGATTTATGAAATATAGAAACTTGTTTCCCGCCTTTTTGCTTCAATTTTAGAGCAAGCGTACGAATCTAAATATTAGGATCTGGCATAAAATAGAAAATATTCGATTAAAATATAATTCTAAAAACTGAAAGGCATCGAAACACCTGCAACGACTTCCAGAAATTTATACAAAATATCTTCATTTACGAATTCGCAACACACAGAACAAATTGCACAACAAAAACATAAAATTATATACAAGTATTTTAATTCAGATTTCTGTATGGATAAATATTAAAAGACAGCATTTTAATTTTTTCAACAGAAAAATATTCATACAATACAATTTCATACAAGGAAAATATTCAACGTAAAAGAAAACATACAGTTGTAAATTTAAATTCGCAAGAAATTTATAGGAATAACTCAGTTGAGATGCTTCAGTCAAATAACGAATGAATTGAATTATCTACCAATATGTTGTTACATTCTGTAATGGCGAAGGAATCTCCAAGATACATAATCGATTCAGAAAGTGACAATATTTTATGTGCATCATGCAAGTGTGAATCAATCGTATTAATAGTGCAAGTATTTATATATTGTTAACGTTTATTCAGAGTTTTCAATAAAGATGAAGAGAATGTTTAACAAACTATTAACAATTTTTCATTTCAATAACTGTAATAAACACTTCGTAATAAAAAGTAGAAATTCTATACTAATTTTCTGATTTTGTTTTTATTCTATAATTATAAATTATATGCATTTGCTGTTTTAGCAACTTTATAGTAAGAGGTTTCCATGCCTTTGCGATCAAATTTAAATTTAATTTTAATCAATTAAAACCCTAAAATCAATAAAACAAGTTTAAAGAATTTCAAAATTCTAATACTTCGGAATAGTAATGACAAATTAATTGTGAAATTTCATTGTCATAACAGGAAACAAGACAAGTAAAATGAAGTTAAAATTTTTTACGAATTTAATGTACATTAAGAATTAAATTTAAAACAAGATTCTAGTTCAAAATACTTCAGGGAAATGCTAAATGCATAAAACAGGCATTCATCATATCCATTTATTTTCTCATTCAAATTCAAAGGTTTAATTGAACACATTCTTAAATTTAACCATCGGCGTTTTCTGCTCAAACACATTGATCACCATGGTGATCAGTCATGATGATCAAATAGCGCTTACTATTAGAACTAATTTATTTCAGGAGGATAATCGAATGGCTGGCCGGCCGAGCCATCGGTCATTCTCCGATGCGGAAAAAAAACCCGGGGAAAGTGAGGGAATCTAAAATTTCTGAAAACAAATAAAACTTTATTCTAAACTTAGAATTAAATTCCGTTTTTAAAAACTGAAATAAAAATTACAAATGGATACAATGAATGACTTCATGAATAACTGCACAATTTCATAAAAAAATCTAGTAAAATTAGATAATGAAATGCAGTTTAAATTAAAAGGATTTTTTTATTCAGATGGACTTATTTTAACTCAGGTTTGTGCTACAGACATTAGAAATATTAAAACTTTTAAAAAGGCATGGTAGATTAATTATAGTACATGGTAAAGCTATCGAAACATTAAACATTCTAGAGGTACTTAAGAGCTAATCATATATAACCGGATAGGAATTAAAATCGGGGTACTATTTTCTAAAACATTCCAATGCACTTAAATTCTAAAAATAAAACACTTTCAAATCCGACACAAGAAAGTATTTTGGAGGTTTCATGTTCATTTTTATGTACTCTTATTCATAAACATGACAATCAAAAATAATAAATCCACTTTATAGATAAGTACTCTTTAATATTAAAGTTGAATTTCCTGCAATTAATAGATTTAATTAATGGTAGTGGATTTAAAGGTTTCTATTCCTAGTTTGATATTAATGAACACAAAAACCATAATTTATAGAAAAATGGGTGGTAAACAGAAAGTCAGTAAAAGACGTTTTGCAACCGACAAAAAAAAATGCAAATTATTCAATGAATTATAAAATTGAACATATTTTTACAAAGTACATATTCAAAGAAATGCCAAACTAAGCCAGTCCATTAAATGATTAAATGAAACATTTCACTGAAAATAATAATCCTTCTAATATTTTATGAATTTGAAATCTAAGATGTTATTTTTATTGCAATGTTAGTTTTCTATTCATAATACGTAGGTTATGTAAATTTTCAGAATTTTTAAAATTATTGGAGCAATAAAAACGTTTTAATATTAGTAATAGTTTGATTAGTAGATATATATAATACAATCATTAAGCTAAAATAATTATAAAATGCTTTGTAAAAATATTTTTATTAGATATTAAAAAAGGGGAAAAAATAACCAAAACATTTAAAGTGAAAACAAAAATGTCTTGAAAGCCAAAGCGCAGATATTATAAATTGGAATTGCAATTAAATTTATAATATGTTTTAATTATATATAAAATAAAAATGTTGGGGTTTTCTTTATTATATTCATTTTTATTGCGGCTGTATAGACTTCTATAGTTGTATGTGCTTATGTTTTAACGATTATTGTTTAGATCTATAAATATTTGATAAAATAAAAACACTTTTATTTTTTACTTCATATATAAAAGCAGAATTAGAGTAAGCTTAAATACTTATTAATTCTAATTTTAATTTTCTATAAAATGCAGTATAAATTTGAGAAATCGGTGGCCTTATCCGGGAATGGGATCAAAACATTATAGTAAATCTGCGGGCTCTCTCTTTACATATATGTTTTAAGCAGTTTATATAAAATTTCATTTTCAAAAAAATATATATTCTATTAAAATTTTAGATTTCTAAAAATAAATTTTCTAATGCATAGAATATTTATTCTTAAAAGTGAATTCGTATTATTAATATTTCTTTCTAAAAATGAATTTTTAATTCTTAATATTTAAAAATAGATTTTTTTTAACTTCAATAAATTTTATCAAAATATTATCTTTTCCAAACAAGACTGAAAGAAAGAAATATTCAGATTGAAAAATACGCAAAAGAAGTAAATAAGAAATTTAATCACATTTATGATATACTATGTAATTAATAATTCATTCTCTTTTGTCTGAATTTCTTTATTTGTATTGCTTAATTTGCACTAAAGAAACATCATTTTTCATTTTTTTTTATTTTCTAATGATTTTACTTTAATTTATTTCATAATTATAATTTAAAATATTAAAAATTCTAACAAATTAAAATTTCTCAAATCAATCTCTAGATGGCGCCATCTTTTTTAAAAACAAATTTTAGCTTTATTAATAGATAATTAACTACTTTTAAAAGTTTAAAAAAATATTTATGATGATTTTAATGGAATAAAAAGAAATTAAAATAAGAGTAAATAATTCTTTAGTTTTCAGTAATTTAGAACAAGAGGAAATGATAGAAAATATTACAAAAAAAGTACGTCGTTAGAAACAAGCAAAATGAAGTAAAATTGTTTGGTAAAATAGAAAAATGGTATGAAGCAATCTACTAATGAAATTTAAATGGGTTTTCAGAATACTTAATTTGGTTATTTTAAATCTGACCCCATAGCATATATTTTCAGAAAATAAATAAAATAATTATCAAGCGTTCTCAAACTTTTAGTGTAAACACGCATATTAAATCAAGACAATAAATGCAACTCCCGAAAGTATATAGAATATTAGATGCATTCGCAAACAGCTGTCTCAAAACTTTAAGCATGGAATCACAGAGTTTCGAGTTGAATCTCTTTTCCACAGAATGCAAAGATATTTAACTTCCTTTAGAATATTTAACTTTTAACAGAAAACTTTTAGCAAGTTTATCTCAAATTCTGAACATAGATTAAGTTATTGAATACTTTATGCTACTATAACAATTTATGAAATGGCTCTATTTTCTCTTCAAATAAAGCTGAAATACTTGAAAGTAATGAAAGTTGATTTCATAATATAGGTTAACTATTATAATTTGACTAGTATGAGGAAAAAAAAACATAATCATTTAACAAACAATAGTAGCAAAGTAGCGAGTTATTTTTAATATCCTCGAGACAAACTGAAAACTTTGAGATATTTGAGATAATACAGGGTGTTTATAAAGTCCCGGACCCATTTTGATGTTTAATAACTCATAAAATAATGAAGATATAAACAAACTTATGGTATTTATTGATGGAATAACTCATATATTTTCCTTTTCAGGTTTGAATATTTTTTACTTTTGTAAATATCGTCTGCGCGTGTGGTTAATTTCAGATAATTTCATTTTCCAGTCTAAATATCTGCACTTTTCTAAATACCGTCTGCTTATTAATTGCAGTTTTCTCTCTTTTGTTTTTGGCAACTATTGCAATGCTATGTTTACTTTTGATGTGTTTGTTCTATGTAGTACTTTTGTATGTGATGTTTTATTCGAGCGGATATTAAGGAGAATGCATACACCACAAGAGAAAGCACAGATTTTATGGTGGTTCATAGAAACGAAATCGATAGTGCAAACACAGAGAAATTTCAGAAGAATTTCCCAAAAAGATCCTCCATCCAAAAACAGCATCTTGCGGTGGAAAAAGAATTTTCTAGAAATTGGAAGTATCGCAGATAAGAAACGTTCCGGACGTCCTTGCACAAGTGATTTTGATGTTGAGCGTGTCAGAGAGACATTGCCGTTGAACTTTTTTTGAACTGAGAGAAACGCCGTTGGACTTTTTCCTTTGGGGGTTTGTAAAAGACAACGTTTTCAGGAGGAGAGTGTCTAACATTGATGACCTAAAAGCCAGAATTACAACCGCAATAGTCTCTGTGGATGCCGACATGCTTGCCGCTACCTGGCGTGAAATGGACTATCGACTTGATATTCTCCGTGCGACGAAGGGGGCACACGTAGAAGTTCATTGACAAGGGTCATGAAACTTTTTGAGTCTATTTAACCATTTATGTTATTAATTTTAATCTATCTTTATTATTTTATGAGTTATTAAACATCAAAATGGGTCCGGGACTTTATAAACACCCTGTATATTAGCATGAAATTTCAGTTTTGGCACCGTTGAAACTCTCATATTTTATCGCAAAAGTTAATTTTGAGTATTATACAAATAAAAAAAAAAAAATATTTGTTTAAAGAACATTTCCAGATGTACAAATTATCATATTTTCTTTTTTGCAAATTGTTTCAAAACTACTATATTATATCACATTATACTGCTTTATTATTATTACAATTTCTAATGTAGCATAATCTAAAATTTAATAATGAACCAGTCATTATTTTATCTTAGTCTGCACATTTATCCTGCGTACCAAGATGACCAACTTTTGAAATAGTATTTATTTAGTTATTGTATGCTTAATTTTGTAGATACCATCTAGATATCTGTCTAAAATTTATACTGATTAAACTGGTTATATTATTATTATAAGGTAATGGAAGGTACATTCAGAGCATTCATTATACAAATCGCGAAAAATGATTTAGATATACAATCTAATATTTCTAATGGAAGAAAAATCTTTATATTGGCATTTAAATAGTGAATACTATGAGCTTCAGCAATCAAAGCCCCATTTGCTATATATTACAAAAATGGTTTTTGATAAGAATATATAAAATATAAAATACAAGGAAATTAAGAATGGCATTTTATCTATTAATTCAAAATAATTATAAAATGAAAGATCTAGGGTTTTTTTTGTCACCTATCATTCTCCTATTTCTATAAAAGTCACAAAAATAGTTTTCCACTAAACACACGATATACAGAAATAATTCTATAGATTTTCCCAACAGTAATCACTATAATGATTTCGACAATTTTTATTTCGTATCGAAGTTTAAGATCCGGCAGTGGCATATTTACGTCATCAGTAGTGGAACTCTCTCCTTCTTTCTTCTTTGAAGGATATCCAAAAAAGAAATTTGGAACAATATTTGGGCTATAACAATTTGACAGATTTTGCTAATCCTACTTAGGAATTAATTTCGTCATTTTTCAAGCATAAATAACCCATCTGGATATTATGCGTTTATAATGGAATAGCATGTTCTTTCTTTCAGATATGATATAATACAATGAAATTAAAAAAAAAATGAATTGAAAAAAAAATTAATTATGTGGTAGGTGAAAAAATGGTCGCCGGAGAAAGATATTATTTCATTAAGGAAAACATCTTTATTAGTAAAAGGAAGAATATTAAAATCTATAATTTAATTTAGCATTATTTGATAAAAATCACAAAATCTGGTTATGACAGAACTATCCTCCTTGCATTGTTTTATACTTCATTTCCTTGATGTTATTTATAATGTGGTTGGGAGAATTAATTTTCAGTAACAAAAGGCCCTGAATACAAAATCCTAATCCACCAAAGACAATGAAATAATAAAGCATGTCAGATATGACGATGGACGAATGCCCTCCCCCTATTCGTGTGATTCGTGTGAATGGAATGATCGGAAAAATGAACGTACAAACATATAACTTCCTTGTCATTTGTTTTTGATTGAAAATCACTGCACCTGCCTAAAAATAAGCCATTCAAGGCAATGTGTCATTCTTAAAGACACTGGAAAATTCGATTTTCAACATCGTCCCTTGAAAAAAAAACTGCAAAGACTTGAAAATAAATTCAAACATTCTATATTCTCCTCACAGCTCGTGGGCTGTACTTTCTTCGGTATTTATGGAAAGATGATGTAATTCCTTTCACAAAAAGTAATATCCAGAGATTTGATGTTGGTTCAAAGTTGTGAAAGAAGATTTTTTTCTTCCATATTCTGAGCTTTTCATTCTTATAAAAACATGAAACAATGATTTATCATTGCATGAAAGCTCGAATATTTTTCCTATTAATACACGTTTTACTTTAGTTATTAATATACATATCAAGATATATATATTTATCTATATATAATCCAAATATGAAGTATACAAGATTTGAAGAAAATATATAATTGCGTAAGAAAAATATCTAAATAATATAATTTAAAATATACTTCGATTTTATTTAACATAATACCATACTGAAATTGAATATTTTCTCAAATTTTCAAACATATAAGACAAAAAAAATCTTCAACGCGAGTAATTAAAAAAAAAATTCTAAATCCTCATAAAATAGATCACTATCTATAAACATAGTATCCAAATGCAAACGAAGCTGTTGTATCATATAATATGGGCATATATATATATATATATATATATATATATATATATATATATATATATATATATATATATATATATATATAGAGAGAGAGAGAGAGAGAGAGAGAGAGAAGTAAAGTTGCAAATTTTGGAAATTAATGAAGAATGGAAAGAACAAAATAATGCATTGGAATCGTAAAGGATTATTCAAAACTATAGCAACACTGCACCTATTTCAAATTACTGTAACATGTTTGTAAAAAATATTGTATGGCCCAAATAAGTATAAATCAGGAAATAATCTTGAGGTTTTGTTTCCTTATGAAGAAATTAACTCATGTTACTTTTACTAATCAAAAAGGAATCGCCTATGTAATAATAATTTTCACATTATTAAAGCGTTTCTAGTTATACCTTTAGTTAATTTTCTTGTAAATAGAAAAAAAAAAAGTATTAAATATATGTCATATTTTAATGAAATGCAAAAATTATTATTTGAATATATATATATATATATATATATATATATATATATATATATATATATATATATATATATATATATATATATATATATATATATATATACTGTAAAAAATTACTGTAATGTCAATTTTTTAATTAAACAAGGTATGGTTTGGGATTAATCCTTTGGCTTGAATAAAAATAGAACTTTCCTTGCATATTAGATCACTCAATAGATGGCGCTGGGAGCCTACATCTGTTTACATAATTTACCGCTAGTTTTTTAAAAACAGGGAATCACAATCGATAGTTTAAAGTTTCCTTGACTGTTGATGGTATGTACTGGCCTTTTCGTTTTTAATTTTTAATTTTAGTGCTATTTTTTGTTTTTATTGTTATTTTTGTTATTGTATTTTTACTTTGTTGTGGTTAATTTCTTCTAATTTGTTGTTTTATATTTCCTTTCTGTTAAAATGGTATATCTCTTGAGCATAATTTCAGGGGATTTTCGGGTCACAAGGAATCATTATTAGACAATGTCTGTATTTCCTCACAGAAAAAATCCCTTTCTTTGAATCCCTGCCTGAGGGTGACCCTTGAAAAAGTCTTCAGGCCGGATTCTTTTTTTATATTTTTTATAATTTTTTTGGTTTAATTTTTATTTGATTTTTTGTTTTTTTTCTATTAACTTGATTCTAATACTTTTGTATATATATATATATATATATATATATATATATATATATATATATATATATATATATATATATATATATATATATATATATATATATATATATATATATATATATAAGAAAGAGTATCAATGTGCTTATAGAATTCACATCAGTCCCTTCGAAACATGATTCATTTAATCTGCATTGGTATCGAGAACCACACCAGTGTTGTCCATATGTCCAGGAAAATATATCAGGCAAATTTATACATATGGAACAAGTCCTTTTGTTGCGCATGTATATTGCGCTCAGATTATATGATCATTTCTCTGTTAACAAAAAATGTATAAGCGTTCATACTTGGTATATTCTATTCTGTGTTTATAAGATGAAACAAATTTGTATTCTAAAGTTCAAATTTAGAAAATCCCAAGCTATATATATATATACATTTTATCTGGAACCAATATCCGAAAAACCTCATAAATCTCATTTGCATTTTTTAAATCAATTTTTCCAAATATCCAGGCCAAGAAACCAAGCCGAAAAGAAGAAGCATGTATAAAAGGATTTTTCTTTAACACTAAGGAAAGCGGAAAAAACTATTGACATATGCTTTCCGCTTGTAAACGATCACGTGAGAGACTGGAATGAGTAATCGCTCTCTTGGAAAGAAAAAAAAATATCTCAGTATTGATATCTCTTTCCTTCCAGGAAATATAAAATGATTATCTACTGAATGATCCTTTGCTATACGTTACAAACTTGTTTAACTCACAGAGGAAGAAAGATCGTGGCTTTAGAGGAATTTAAGGGCCAAAAAATGTAATATATAAATAAATTTCATAAAAATATTTTCTGAACTCATTTTATTAGTGTACTATATAGTAGATTTTTTTTTATTTTGTTCCTTTAGAATTTTTAAGTATTACTTTATAATTATGAACATTTAGAATTCTGAAATCATTTTTTATAACTAGATGGCGCCACTCGTGCAGAATTAAAATTGTATTAAATGAATAGATTTTAAAATTAAGAAAATTAAGAAAATATTCCAATATTATAATGTTAATAGGAATATATAACTGAAAAAGATGTCAGAGTTCTAATATACATCAGAATGAGTATTTATCTGTACATTTTCATCTTTAGAAATATAAAATAAGTCGAGTTCAATGAAAGTATAGAATTATTCTATATACGCTATTGTGATTATTATTAAAATAATAATAAAATAATTGAAATCTTATTTTTCTATAACAAAATAAAAATAATTTATAATATAATATGAGTCACAATTGAAATGACATTAGAGGAAGCTTCTTTTTCTACTAACATCAATATGAGTGGTAACTAAGTCAAGAGAAATAGATCATAGAATTCCACCTGTGGCTTAAAGAATGTCTTTGATGATCATGGGATATCAAAGTTCAAATTCTACCACAGGATAAGGTTGACATTAAATACCATTTTTTATTAAAATGCACATTTTTTAATTGCAAATACTTACCCAAAATTTCCTTGTATATCTACACTTATAATAAAGCTCAATGTGTGTGTGTGTGTGTGTTGGCGCTCTACATTTCAGACCGTTAGACCTACAATAACCAGATTTGGCACGTGTATACCTTAGAAGTCGGGAATGTGCACCTGGGGTCCTTTTTTTTGAAATTTTAATTATTAAACTAAATTAATTTAATTATTAAACTAACTTTCCCGCCAAAAAAATCTTCCATTTTCCCTGCCGCCAAGTTTTCCGCCAAAAAAATCTTCCATTTTCCCCACCGCCAAATGAGTAAGTCTTCAGTGTTTTTTTTTCTCCCAACAGTAATGAGGCTAGGGTTAACATTTTTCGGCGGATTATTTCAAACGATTCTGTTTATTTTCTTAATGTTTGATGCATTTAAAATTAAACATTGTTAATTAATCCATGTTTCAGATTCATTCTGAAGTACTTTTGAATTAAAATAACACAGAATAAAGGAAATTAAAAATGTATAATCTGCATAGCGTTACCCCAACAGGCGTAGAAAAATTCACGCATTTGCGTTAACGTAACTGGCGAAGAAAATTCACTCATGCGCATTATGTTCTGATTGTTGCTATGACAACCATTATCAACGGATGATTTAAATTATTTTTAGGTTAGCTGCATGCTTTTGTAAGTAAATTGTATTTATGTTAGTTATATATTGTTGGTATATGCTTATAGTTTTAAGTGCATCGTTTTTTAAGTAGTTTTTTTTTAAATCTGTTTTCAATGATTTAAGTTATTTTTAGGTTAGTTACATGCTTTTGTAATTAAACTGTATTTATGTTAGTTACATATATTTTTTGTATATGCTTATAGTTTTAAGTACATCGTTTTTTAAGTAGTTTTTAAAACCGGTTTTCGACCGATTATTTTAAACGATTCATTTTATTTTCTTAGTGTTTGATGCATTTAAAATTAAACATTGTTAATTAATCGATCTGTTCATGTGGAATCTGAGAAAATTTTGTTGACAAATTCTTGAAATATTACATAAATTTAGAAAGATATTCTTTAGTGACCATAAAGTTTAAACGCTCAGTGACTCTATTATCAGTAATCATATTATTAAAAAAATGCTTTGTTTCAGTAAAAAATATTATTATATTAATTGCAGATTAATCATTTACACTTTAATTTAAACCATAAATTCGACCAGGGGTAACAGAAAATTAGAGAGATACATATCACGTTATGACTGAAGACCTTTATAATATTATGAGTGAATTATATGACTATCAAAATTTGAAGTTTTAAAATATTTTGCTGAAAAATCTATTAAAGTTGGAATTGCGTAAAATATTTAATGGTACTACCGGAGTTTAATCCTCTACTTGGAGCAATTTTTAAAAATCGCCAACAACGGCCTTGCGAAATGTTCAAAAGCAAAGGAGCAGATGTTCAATTATAGTGCATAAGAAAGATTGCCAGCTTTGGCGCGTTATCGCCACTTGGCGAAGTAGGGGGTAAAACTCCGGCTCAACCTATTTAATTATGTGTGTGTGTGTGTGTGTGTTGGCGCTCTACAGGCCAGCCCATTCAACCTACAGCTACCAAATTTGGCACGTGTATACCTTGGAGGCCGGGAATGTGCACCTGAGGGTTATTTTTTAAATTTTTAATTAGAATTTTATTTATTTAAAAATTAACCGAAATTTTGGCGTTTTTCTGCTATAACTTCCGAAAATATTACCGAACAAAAAAGATCTTTACATGAAGTTAAAGATCAAAATTTTATCTTTGAAATGATCCGAATGTTTTAATCTTAAAATTAAGTTTCTATTTTTAATTAATTTTTAAATAAATATTTTAACTATATTTTTCAATAATTTTTTTCGTACAAAATAAAAATAAAATTTAAGCTGCACGAGCACGCTTCGCATTCATGGGAAAAAATTAGCTTTTTCCAAAGTGTTGCCATCACATTGATTAAAGCTCCAATTAAAAATAAATTAAATCTTTTTGGAAATGAAATCTGCAAAAATATAATTTTCAGCACGTGTCTGTAGGAAATGAAACAAATATGAATTATTATTTTTTCTAAAAAATAAATTCAAGAAAAAAAATTATTTTATGATCTTTTACACTCTCTATATTATTAATCCAATAAATCAGTTTTATTTTAAGGCAAATTTTGTTTAATATGAACAGGATATCCATTCAAATCAGGGCCACACAGCTAATTTGTAAATTTAGTAATAAACACATATCTGCTAAAATGGTCTAAATGGAAAATGATTATATTTTATGTAACTTGATTCAATAAATGCTCTAATAAATTTTTATTTTTTATTTTACATTAAGCTTCTGCTGTGGAAATCACGTTTAACAAAATGTTCTTGAAACACTAATATTTAAAATTAAAAGAGTTAATTTCCAATCAACTAAATCAATCACTTAAACTGACTGATTTATGAAAATTTGAATATCACTGTTCAATAAAAAGAGGATAATTTTAGATTTTCAATCGATCGTTTCAAAGAAAATACCCCAATCAGCTCGCAGGTTTCTCAAGATTAATTGGCCTAAGATTATGAAAATGTTGGGTTTTTCTAAATTTTTAACATTCAAAACTTCATAAATCAGTCTTAGTTGATCGTGGAAAATAGAAACATTCATTTATTTAAAATTTGCTGTGTCCAGAATATTTCTCAGAATATGATACCTTACTGCAATAAATTTAGACTTCATAATTTTTTTAATATATTTATAGGCCGGAACAAAATATTATTATTGATTTCATTTCAATCCTTTTGAAAGCAAAACTAAAAACTGAATTTTATGCTGAATCTGAGAAATTTTTGTTGAATTATTCTTTGAGATATTACATAAATTATGAAAAAATATTTTGTCAGTTCACATAAGACTTAAATACCGAGCGATTCTGTTTGCAGTACTCATATTCAATAATAATAATAATTAATAAATAACAATAAAGATGATAAATAAAATAAAACGCTTAGTTTCATTAAAAAATATATTTGTATTAATTGCAATTTCAGCGTTTCTACTTTAAATTACAGTTGAAGTTTTACCGGAAATGACAACAAATTAGGAAAATATATATAGTAAATTGTACGAAACATTATAAACAACAGTATAAGTTTGGTATGACTATCAAAATTTGAAGATTAAAAATGTTTTGTTTGAGAAGCTATTAAGAGACCAGTTACTTAAAATATTTAATTGAAAATAGTAGCGAGCTGTAATACTGGCGAACCGTCTGGTCGCCAAAGGCGGCTAGTACTCTAATAAACTTGTAATGTCAGAGAAAAACTTAAATGGCAATAGGGTATAATAGTTGCTCATTATTTTCTTTTGGCATGAATGTAGCATTTTAACTGAATCTATTGTGTCATCCTTGGAGAGATATTTGATGATTGATCTCTGTCCTGCGTTGATAGTACCGAAAAATCGAATTTGTCTTTAGACGCGTTATTTTAAACCGATTGAAACAAAAAATTGGCATAAGTAGTCATAAAACTATATACCAAATTTGATATATTTAAGTAATTTCGGTTTTTGAATTATCGTTCTTATTTGTTTCTGAAAATACAGAGCGACAGACAGTCAACCAGTAGTTGGATTTGGCTCAAACTTTGAGGGCTATCTACACTATAACTGTCAAATCTGAGAACCGAATTTTATCTATTTATGTCTCTTCATTTTTTAATTATCGTGATTTTTATTTATCTGATATTTGAACATATGGGAAGAAGTACTTCCTCTGAAGAGATTCTACTCAAAATTTGATAGAAACCAGCAAGTTTGGTGGAAAGGCTTCATACTAAATTTTTACCAAACTAGCCCAAAGCATTTTTGAATTATCTTTGTCTCTATGCTACATATACGTGGAAGTAAAAGGAAAACTTCTTTTAAGAAATTGATTAATATAAAATGTATATTTTTCTAAAAATACTTCCTGCGCTATCCAATTTTTATTTAAAACCGGTTGTTGGCGATTGATTAGAATTAAAATACAAAATAATATAAAAGATTAAATTTTCTGTTTAGAGGAGATTGAAAGAAAGGAAAAAAGATACAAATGTTAACACTATATAAGTTTCGGTAAATATATCAGTGAGTATCAAACATCTCTCCCAACAAATTTCATGCGGAAGTTATAAAAAAAGATACTTATATATTTCTTGGTATCCTGTAACAATGATTGAAAACATGGAATGTGTCTCCACCAAACTTTACATTCGAAAATGTAATATCGTTTTCGAAACCAAATCAAAATTATATTTAAATGCTTACGTTATTACACGCGAATTGTGCACTTAATTAAGGTAAATAATAATAATAGAAACAGTTTCTTATGAAATAGCTTGATTATGTACTTGAAATCTCTCAGTCTCAGTGCAAATTCTCTTGCGAAATTATCTGTCACAAATTCTCATTGGCAGATAATTTCTGTTGTAAATAATATCATCTGAAAAACGCGACTTTTTTTTTATAGAAAGAAGATCGAAATTTGCAGCTTTTTAAAGAACGTAATTCAGAGTACAAACTGAACCAGAATTAGCGGAAATCGCGTGAATGACTATCTCATCACAAATGAGTAAATCAGCACGCACGCTCTCTAGATGCAAATGCTCTTCTTAATTGACATTCCAATCGATTTCTTTTCGTTAAAAAGTTAATTAAAAAATAAATCTTTCAAGACAAAGTATATTTTCCCTTTGATTGTTCCAAATTAGTTTAATTTCACCCTATATTTTATTGCAAAGGACTGAATTTCATATCTGAACAACGATGCTTGAAATGAAAGGATAAATAAAGCACAAACGTGGCTCATTTATCCTCCAATTTTTTAAATTTTTAATCTTCCACAGTTGTTTTTTTTTCATTTCAAATGATTAAATTTTTTTTCTCATTTCAAATTATTTAAAAAATAAATACCTTGCATTCCCCACGTGAAAACATAAATCTTTTTTTTATTAGTTTCTAGACCATTATGTAAAAGGAATGGAATTTTTCATTTTGCATGTTCAATGCTCAATGTTTTATTTTAATTATATAATATGAGAATAGATTTATTTCGAAACAATAGTTATGTTTACAAATAATATTCCGATTAAAAATCGCATCTGAAAATACATCTAACTATTAATGTAATGCGGTATCTGTAATACAACAAATTCTCTTCTAAAATCCCTATATTTATGAGAAATAAAATGGAATCTGTTTTTACCTACTTTTAAAAAAAATAAATGCCTGCCTAGATCCTTGAAGAATTATTAATGGCAAAACTTATGATTATTTCTAAAAAAATTCTGAAATATATTTGATATAATGCTATTCGAAACACTTCTTCTTATCTGCTCTAACATTTCGCTAATGCTATAGGAACTCAGAATGAATAATGAATTGATACAGTACGTAAAGTAAAGGGGACGTTTCTTTTGACTTTGACTGAGTACATTAAATTTTTTCAAGGTTTCTTTTTTCTCTTCTTTTTTTAGCTTCTTTTCTATCCCTCTTTCTCTTTGTAGTGAAGTTGATTCATGGGTAACATTTAAAGACGATGTTTTTAAACGCTTTATGATCTTGTTCTCAAATGTTTGCTCTGTCGCGTTTATAAAATACTTCAAAGGCCTTCATGAGTGAAAGATTTAAGCTTTTTTTTCTCTCTTTTTTTTCACTCGGCTTCTCAAAGTATGTTCAAAATGATACAATGAATAAAATTTCCTTTATTTATCTTTAGTTGTCAGCTTAGAAATGGATAGCTATAAGCAATTGGAGTTTAAGTGGAAGTTGTAATGTTTTATTAGTTTACCAACAGTGTGCTTATTCATATATTTGCACAGAGCGACTTGCTTTCTGAGAATATCTGTTATAAAACTAAATTAAATCTCATTATCTAGTTGGCGTTACTTAATTTTCATAGTTCCTGCAACAAACTATTTTGAAATTTCAAAATAATAAATAAATTTACCAGCGATCTTTTATACAATCTTACATTTCATTTCTATTATATATATATATATATATATATATATATATATATATATATATATATATGCGTGTGTGTGTGTGCGTGCGTACGTGTGTGTGTGCATACGTGTGTGTGTATGTGTGTTTGACCACACACCTAATCATTATCAGAATACTTTGTATGAATTTTTAAATGAGGAAAGAGAAGCAGAATATAAATTGATAAGGTTCTGTTTTTCATAAAAGATAGAATTAATTGAGTGCCTGATAACACAATGAACTAATTCATAGCTTTCGATTAATGATAATTAAAAGCAATTGGAACCGTTTTTTTGAGAAACTGACAAGAAGAAATTTTGACTCTGACTAGAAGAAATCTGGTTGGAAGAGGGTTTTGTAGAATTATTATTTAAAAGAATATTCTCTGAAGTTATTTCTTTATTTGATATATTTCACATTTAAAATGACTTCTAAAAGATAGTATTCTTAGTTAAATCCTTATTTCCGAATTATCAAGCAAATTTACGATAATTATTTCTGTGATAAAATATATGTTTTTGAAAGGAAGACGTATTTTTTCTATTCTTAGATTTTAAATGCTCTGAAATCAAAACTGGAAAAGAATCAGGAAACTGATTTTGCATTTATTTGCTGATATAATTCTATTTAATACCATTTATTTGCAAAATAGGTATGTATATTTTAGAAATACTTAATATCTCAAAGAAAATGTATGCTTATGGCCTGTATTCTCATTATTAAATTAAAATTAATAATAATTAATGTCTGAAAATATCAAGAAATCCATTTATACAAATATTTTATGCATTTGGGTAGACCTATAATATTTTTTTCCGATAGAATTTTAGAGATATTTATTCAATATCGAAATATTTTTTTTGAAAATATTCAAAAATTACAGAATGAGTATAAACAAAATGTATTCCTTAGGGTTTTTTTTTAAGTTTTCGTACAATTTTATTTAACTCTTTCTAAGGCAGTGGGAAGTATGCTTCCCACCAAATTTATCAATCTTTGTTTGCAATTATGTAGGTTGACATAAGTTCTGTGACAATTTTTTTTAGAAAGACAGAAACTTAGATGCTTTATCTCAAACAAAATGATGTGTTTTGGTTTGTCACTTATTTATTAAATAACCAAATTAATTAATTAATCAAATTAAGTTTATCTAATAAGCTAAATGAATCCTTTTTCTTATTTTAATTTCAAGTCTACAAATATTTTAACATAATATGACTAGAACTAAATGGTCCTTTAAAGGGTTATCTCAACTTAGTTCATACTTATAAAACTATATTTATTAATCAAATTTTCATTCATTTTCCAAAAGAAATCAAAATATTTTCAAAAATTAGCTCATATTAAAATTTTGAGCAATAACTTATTTTTGAGAACAATGTATTATTCAAATGTTTTATGGAATAATTTAAAAGTGAAAAATTAATTTTTTTACATTTTCATTTCAGAAGAATGGTATTACTTTATTATAAAATAAAGAAATATTTTAAAATTCCTTAAAAGAATCAGTTACAAGTCACGGCATAAAAAATATAAAATAATTAAAATTTTCCGAATATTTCCGCTTTTATTTACTTAATAACAACCGCAAAAAAATAGACGCCTTATTCTTATTAACATTATTTGTTTTTGTTTTTTTGTTTAGGGTTTTTTTGCAATATAATTTGAATTATTATATTACAACAAATGTTTTATACTTTACTGTAAAATATGTAATCATATTCTAATACACGATTACACTTAACAAAATTCATCAATATAATTTAGATAGAAATACCATATAATCTTAAATACATTGGAACTTCAAAAATTGATGGTTTTATTTCGAAATCGAAATAATATTTTTGAATTATATAGGGCAAAGATTATGGATAACTTATCAATCATTATTAATCAATCAATTAATTGCTTTAACCCTTTGCACTCTGATGGGGTCTCTTACTCTGCATTCCACACGTTTGCATCATTTTGAAGTTTTATTTATTTATTTTGATTTTTTAAAAATATCTATAGAATGATAAGATGATGTAGATTAATTTTTCGCTTAAATTCAATTTTCACAGCAATAATCAATTCCTTGTATTAGGTGAATAATTTTGCATCCAAATACTTTTCCGAGTTTAAATGGTAAAACTATATACCAGTTCCCTTATGTGATATCTGATAAAAATCCAGCAACATATTTAAATACATTAAAAAAGGATTTTCAAGATTTGAATCCAAATCTTTAATCTCTGATAAAACCGTTGATTACCACTATGCTGCTGAGGACGACAGCTTTAAGCATTCGAAAAAAAATGTATTTATATTTTTATTATTAAAAAATGATGGAAAGGCATCTTTTTATGAATTAAACATATTCTTTTGAAGTTCCATAATGTCATATCAATTGCAATCAATCTTTTTCTTTCAAATTAGTTCTCATATTTTTAGAAAGGATCCATGATTTTTCACAAAATTCATATAGGTTTCTTCTGGATTCAAATGAGCCATAGTGGCTATTGTTAATTTAGCTATGAAATGGAGCGGTAGCAGATGAGAAGCATTTGATTCACCATATCTGCCTTGTATCCGGTAATCACTGAGGAGGCATCCGTGATCAGTAGGGAGTAGCATATTTGTTAAATGGGTACTAAGGTGCTGCCTTGGTTCCAATCTCACCATCTAAATTGAAAATCAAATGAGCAGGTCTTACATTTTCTAAATGCAAACCATATGAATCATCATTTGAATCCGAATGTTTAATATTATTGTTTTCCTTATCACTTTGCCAAGCAAAAGCTCACTTTGTGCTGATCTGCAGAAGAAGATACGGAATAATTTTCTTATCTTAATCATAACTACTCTAATTCTCTCAGTTTGGCAACATTCGACAAAAACCTCCAATTTTAACTTGTACCTTTAGGATTTGAGTCAAATGAAGTATTGATGTTCCTGAATCACGTTATGTTGTATTTCTAAATAGTCTTTTATGATTTATTTGAGGTTGTTTAAATCTAAACGTTTTTATGCGTTTCGTTTTGGGAAAATGCTTAATTCCATGTGCAAATATTTGCTTTAACAGTTCAATAATTTGGTAGAACACTTTCGGCGATATCATTCTTGTAGGTTTGTGTTTTTAAATATCGGTATATAATTAATATTAATCGGTATATAATTAAATATTCGGGTAGTTGAAACAAGTTTCATGTCTTTAAGTTTTTAATAGTTTGTTATTCGCAAGATGCTTCAAGAGACAAAAAGAGTTCAAATAATGAAGTAAGTATTTTACTTCTTTTGTTTCTTTATATTATATGAATAAATTTCATTTCGTGAACATTTGACAATCTTATCTCATATAAGTAGAAGATATATTTATTCACTACTTGGCGAATAAAATTAAAGTTAAGTAATTAATAGGTAAAAAAAAAGTACTTGGTGTTTTTGAAACCGGTCTTCTGAAATGGATTATTTTCTGCGCTGAGATTTATTCATTTCTAAAATCGGGAGACTTCAATATTTCTGTTGACATCATATTTGCAGGGGGAATCCTGCAAAATTCGTTTCAATTAATGAAGAAAATTAATCTTTGTCTTCTGCGAATTACCAATTCAAATAATAAGCAAATGTATTTTATATTGCAAAAAAAAATCACGTTTTGGTTTCTAATTCTAATTTGTATTAAGAGACAATCGTAAATTAAGAATAAAAATTAGAATACAAACATCTATTGAGTATAAAAAAAAACCCGTCAGTGTAAACGTTTAAACCATGCAATTTTTCGTAATATTTTCTTTAAAACACTTGGTTTAAATTAATATTTTCGTTGCATTCACATTTTAAAATCGTGGTACAATTTTTCTTCGTAAGGAAAAACGCTATTCTGTAGTAAAAGTTTTAAATGTTCGAAAAGAATGGAGAGAACAACCCTTGCGAAGCTTTTAAATTTAAAATTTAAATTTCTGAAATTTTGAATGTATGTTTAATATCCCCCCCCCTTTCGAACTTTATCAAAGTCTGTACAAGTCTCCTTAAACTTCTATACCAAAACAATTTGCTAAAATATATAGTCATATAAATGAAGAAATTGAATGTAATCTGATTGGGGTAGATAAAAATTAATATTCTGAACTCTAATAAATTTCGCCGAAATTATTACTGATATTATTAGTGATTAATTAGCATATTTAATGTGATTGATAAATATTCAGAAGATTTTACCATTGGAATTCGATTAATAAATTTGCGCATGCGCGTAATCGTGTAATTTTCGAATTATTTTGTAATTATGATAAATTTTCCATAAAATGCCAACCTTGTTTTCGGTACAACATATCCTAGAAGAGGATTTAGCTTCAGGAAAATTGCCAAATCCAATTCAATTCATAAAATACCATATTCCTGAACAGTTTCTGAGATTTTTACTGCAACAGGAAAAAAAAATAAGTTTCTTGAGGTAGATTTGAAAATTGAATGAATCTTTTCACAATTTTTAAAAAATACACGATTAATTACATATATTAGTGTTTCATGTTAAGAACAAAGCCAATGCTAATATTTTAAAGCAGAAAGACTAAACTCGAACGCAAAGTAGAATGCGGGACAAAAATAATTTTAGTAAGGAAAAATATTTACTAGATATACTTAAAATGGTTATTTGAAATAATATTAATTTAAATTGTACGCATATGGTTGAAATTATAGTTGTAAATTATAAAGATTCGAAATAAAAATTATAAAATTCGAATTTATTAATCTATTGAATTTTTCATTGCATTATAGAAGAAAAAAATTGAAATTAAAGACATAATTGTAAATCGTTTGATTGAAAGGGTTGTGCTTATTTATAATACTTAGCAAATATAATAAAACTATACGTTTAATTTTTAGAGAAAAAACCAATATATAATAAAAAAATATAAAAATTAAAAAACATTTTCATTTTGTATGGGTAAGTTTTCGCGAAAATACAATAACTTCAGGGTTTGTTTTTCTAAGCGTATGCTCCAATTACATAATAAATATTTTATTTTTATCAAATATTTATGATAGTGTCACAATGCAATTTTTTATTTCTTTTATATATTTCTTGCAATATTTTTTATAATTATACAATTTTTATCGTATAATTGATTCGGAAATTGACCCCTTATATTTCTGAAAAAAATTATTTCTCGGACTTCGGCAAATTTTATTTATTGCATCTGCAGAATTTATTTGCAGTAAAATATTTGAGCAACTTGTGTATTACATGCATCTACGAAGATTCTTAGTAAATGTATATTTAAAGTTCCTCGAATATTTTACTTTCCAAATCTAGAGCAACTAATTTCAATTAGCTTTAAAAGTAAAAATCATTTTTATTTAAATAAATTCTTTAAAAAATTATATTGAGCAGCATTTACATTAAATTTCCTTTTAAGTGATGTATACATACATTGCTGTCAATTCCAAAGAATTAAGACAATCAATAAACTGCTGTAGAATACTAAATTTTGCTGTAGAATATCATATGATTTCATCATTGCTATAGAATATTACATTTTTTTCTGAAAACCGATTTTGAAATTTCACATACAAAAAATTATATCTCAATATCCGAATTAACCACGAATAATTTGCACACTACTTAAGGTTTTTTTAAAAACAATTTTTTAAATCTAATATCCTAATATAATAAGTAATGATTCGATTTTTAATATTCAAAATATTTCTTTTCAGCTTCATTCCACTTGGCAGAACTCTTCCATATCAATTATCTGACATTTGAATCCCTGATTCAGTAATGAAGTCCTATTGAGCAAGATATCATCGAAAACCTGCAAAATTTCAAGTTTTTGGCAGATATAAATTTCCTGTGAAAATGAAAGCTGATGACTGTTTTCCATATTTTCGTCCATTTCTTGAAGGATCGTGAAATGTCTCTTCCAGCCTTATTTGGATTTAACAAATAGCAAATCTTGAAGTATAATCGAAGGTAACCTCTTATTCGTCTAGAATGAGAATTATCTGTGCATTTTAAATATTTCAAAATGTCTAAAATATTAGTACTTGATTAGCTCTTGAAAATAATGAACAAATGGTTAAATTATCAGGTGGATTGTCTGTGGAATTAAAAACATTAATTATAAACAATTTTATAGGTTACAAATTTTAATTGGCTCAAAAGGATTAGTTTAAATTCCCTGCAAAATTTTAGGCATGCTATTTTACTAGGGAGTAATAGCAACTAGGATTATAATATACGTTTACTATAATCGTTTCGAATATAAAATTAGACGTTCGTTCTCAATATTATTCCCTTTCTGTATCTAATTAGAGCTAAAAAGCAAACTTTCTCCCAAAGCTAAATATCTGAACTATTGAACATTCTTTGAATTTTTGTTGAAATGTGCACTAAAAGGCATTCAGTTTTCCGGAAAAGTTTTAGGCTTCAAATTATTAAAGGCTTCTGGTTAAAATACGACGTTTAATATTTTTAAAGTTCTATGTACTTCTTTGAGATGCGAAAAAGTCTTGATGGTGTGATTACTTTTATAAAGTCCTTCAAAATTTTATTAGCACTCTGATTTTTAATATTGAATTGTGTGCTTTAACTAAAGAAAAATCATTAGAGAAATAAATTATTTATTTATAATGGCACATTTTTAAATATGCACTTTTTGTCATGAAATGAGGTCAAAAGGTCATTAATAAAGCGCCAATTAATTTAACAATAGAACATGAGCATTTTCAGTTAGCCTTAAATTCGATTGCGTTATTGTCAGATTAAAATAGTCAAACTACATTCGTTGATAAATTAAACTATAAACTTTAGCATAATATAGTTTTAGGTAATTTTTTATTACTTTTTATTAATCCTGACTGTTTCTTAATTTCACTACACAAGCAGTTAAAGATAATTATATATCTTTATAATCGGCAGACATCTGACATTTAAAAAAAACCCTGCTCAGTTTAAATATTTCTTACCGTGAATTGTCTGGAAACTTAAGTAAACGCTGTGTGAAACTGAGTGGCAAATAAACAGAATACATTTCAATAGAAAATCTTTAAAAAGAATTCATATATAAGTATTAGATATCCGAGGAAAGTTTAGTATTCAGAAAGCGAAGACTTGAAAGGATTTAAGAATTTCGTTGTCTGTAGCTTAGTGATCATAGCATAACTCTGATCCCAATTTGGTCTCTGATCTGAAAACAATTTATAAAGAATTTTTGAAATTGTCTTGAATATTTGATAATCTTGACATTATTGAATTTGATATACTTGAAGAATATTTCTCAGTTATTGATATATATCGAGTGACCTTTAATGTATAAGTAAAAAAACGGAACTACTTTATCGCTCTTTTCATTTTGCCTCGAATGAAATGCGGTATTAATCATGAGTTTGAATTTTATGAAAAAGAATGTTGTAATATATTTTCATAATTGCACATGGTAACTGAAGCATACATCTTCTTTTAGAACTTGTACGGCATTAGTTTCTTTATAATAGATTTAGTATTGATGCAATACTAAAGTAGCTTCATTATCCCAAGGATTTTGACCAATTACAGTGTAGTTTCATTTTTAATTACTAAGGCAGAAGTATTGGAATGAAATCAGCGTAATTCATTTCCTGCAAGGTTTCATACTATTGTACTTTTAATGTGTTAAGCTTTGATTCCCATTCGTATATTAAATGTTTGAGAATCTTTAACAAGTAATGACAGGCAGATGTTTTGTATCTAAGTTTGGTTAAAGAGGCATCTGAATGTGTGTTAGTAATATATCAGATTTTAAGACAATATTTCGGTGTAAATAGAAAGGTAAGGTCTTGTAGAAATGTTATAACTAAAAGGAATATAGATTTACAGTAATAGATATATTTTAGATAATACATTCTCGTAATATTCCACCAATCTGTAATGGAAGAGATAAGACTAATGATATGAATGCTAATCGTTCTCCGGTGAAAATAAAAATTGTTAACAAATTTAAAAGTTTCTTGAGTTATATTGCTAAAGATTGTTCTTATTGTAGAGACAATATAAACAAAAATAAGTTAATATTAACATTAACATTTTGAATTTCTCCCTCAATCAATTAAATTCACTTTGTTGCATATAAGAGAATCTCGATATTTATTATTTGTATTCTTCAATTCTTAGGAAATTATATATACTAATCTAGATGTCAAATAGATTCTGATTAAAATTTTAAATCTAATTTTTATCAATATTTTAATCGCAATTCTAATTTTGCTATTGAGGTTGGTTTTAAAATTTAACTCGAAATTTAGAGCATTCCTATTCATTAAAGTCACCATATTAAGATTTTCCTGTACATTGAAAAAATTTTGAGGAGAATAATTTGCTTTCGAGAATCAAATTAATCGAACAGGTTTAAGCAAGAATCTTCTAAAATTGAATCAAAGGGGGTGTAAAATTGTCTTCATGGTCTGGTGAGAATAGATGTATATCCATGTTTGCCGTATTTAAGTTTGATTGTATAATTGTTTATTCTAGAAATGTCAGTATGTACATATATGTTCCAGAATATAATTATTAAGAATGTCAGTTAAAAACTTGTAGTCAAATAGAGGAGACAATTTATTCGGATTCTGCGCTTCAACATTAATAAATATTGTAGAAGTACATCGAAAAAATTGTTGAAGTATGTTTAGTGAATGATATTGGAAATGTAGAGCAGCAGGTATAGATGGCAAATTCGGTAATGTTGAATGGTCCCTTGCATTTTTTCGGCATTTTAAGGAATTGGTAATGGTCGTGGCGTAGGCATGAATAATAGCTTTGGGGAAGATGTGGCCATTAGTCGTGGGTAGTTTTTGCGGAATGCAAGGTATGTGAGGTAGTCATAATTAGCACGAGGGAAGAGTCAAGTGTGAATGGTAACTTGATGTGAATGGAGTGCAGTATGTGGGTGGTGGAGAGTGTTGTGTGTTGAATGGAGAATGTGGTTGTTGGTGATGGGGTTGAGTGTTGTGTGTTGAATGAAGAATGTGGTTGTTGTTGGGGATGGGGGTGAGTGTTGTGTGTTGAATGGAGAATGTGGTTGTTGTTGGGGGTGAGTGTTGTGTGTTGAATGGAGAATGTGGTTGTTGTTGGGGGTGAGTGTTGTGTGTTGAATGGAGAATGTGGTTGTTGTTGGGGGTGAGTGTTGTGTGTTGAATGGAGAATGTGGTTGTTGTTGGGGGTGAGTGTTGTGTGTTGAATGGAGAATGTGGTTGTTGTTGGGGGTGAGTGTTGTGTGTTGAATGGAGAATGTGGTTGTTGTTGGGGGTGAGTGTTGTGTGTTGAATGGAGAATGTGGTTGTTGTTGGGGGTGAGTGTTGTGTGTTGAATGGAGAATGTGGTTGTTGTTGGGGGTGAGTGTTGTGTGTTGAATGGAGAATGTGGTTGTTGTTGGGGGTGAGTGTTGTGTGTTGAATGGAGAATGTGGTTGTTGTTGGGGGTGAGTGTTGTGTGTTGAATGGAGAATGTGGTTGTTGTTGGGGGTGAGTGTTGTGTGTTGAATGGAGAATGTGGTTGTTGTTGGGGGTGAGTGTTGTGTGTTGAATGGAGAATGTGGTTGTTGTTGGGGGTGAGTGTTGTGTGTTGAATGGAGAATGTGGTTGTTGTTGGGGGTGAGTGTTGTGTGTTGAATGGAGAATGTGGTTGTTGTTGGGGGTGAGTGTTGTGTGTTGAATGGAGAATGTGGTTGTTGGTGGTGACAGTGAAGTGTTGTGTGTTGAATGGAGAATGTGGTTGTTGTTGGGGGTGAGTGTTGTGTGTTGAATGGAGAATGTGGTTGTTGGTGGTGACAGTGAAGTGTTGTGTGTTGAATGGAGAATGTGGTTGTTGGTGGTGACAGTGAAGTGTTAGTGGAATGCGGAATGAGACATCAAATGGATTGAGAAAAATTATTTTAGAGACAATTCCTGATTTTACGTGGAAAGAAATATATCGTTGATCAACGTTTGGAAGAGAAAGCAAATTGTTTTGTTGGTAGGTAATGTGTGAAAGTGGCATGAACTTTTGTATTGGAGGTGGACAATGTGAGAAAAAAGACGCTTGCGTGTTGTTGGCGAGCAAAGTGTAAAGTAGAAATAAAAGAATTTTATGTATTGGTAGTAGGTAATGTGAAGGTTTGTGCTTTACTTTAGTGCATGTAAGTTTTATACAAACTTAGTTTTAGTAATATATATTTATCGGAATATATCACATAATAAAAATGAATGCTTTCTGTAAATCTAAAACTTAACAACTCTTGACTTCTTATGACCTTTAATTAAAAACTAACCACTTTAAACTAAACATTGCAGGAAGCATTCTTCGTTTAAACGACAGTTTAATGATGTAAAGTTTAGCGATTTATTTAAAAAATTCATAGCAATCAGTAAAATCTCTATAGATCTTCAGTCAGAGCCCAACGAGTGATACCATCAAATAATTGCATCAATTTGAATGGAGTCTTCTATGTAGGAATGGATATACTTCTAATGTAGAAGCTATTCTTTATATTAGTCTTAATGTAGTTTAATTCCCCGATTAAATAATTAAAATATTCATTGCCAATAAAACTGTTTTAGGGATTGCATCAAATGCCCTGCTTAAGTTTAACTGCTTAGTTTACATTTCTAGCTAAATTAATCCGTAGCATTTTTTGAGAAGCTGAATATTCCAATTATCATAGGTAGATTTCTATTCGCCCAATGCAGTTTCTATTTAAATGATTCTTCGATAATTCCTATAATTCATAAAAATTCGCATTAGTTTTGTGTAGATACAGATCGAATTGAGAAAAATCATTTTTACACTCAAATGGTGGGATATTATTAAGTAGTCTTGAAGTCCTTTCCTGATCAGTTGAAAATAAAAGGGATTCTAAATTGGTGAATTATTTGATTATCAGAACTAATATTTTCTGAATTCTTATTGTTGCAAGATGTCCCACACCATAATTATAGAAATATACTTTTTAATTCCAAAACTGATTTTGTTATGATGATTGCCCAATCGAACTTCAATGCGAACGCGTAGTCCGTTATTTCTTCAAGGTATTCTCAAAGCATATTAAATATACAAATGGAACCTCAAGTCTTACTACTGAGATCTGAAGGTGAAGGGCCTTGCAGAACTGTAATATTGTGCACCTCTATGTACCACTACATCTATCTGGGGACTAGAAATAATGTAATTCTAATTTAGGTAAAATTTACAGATAATTATTGTTACAATATCAGTATTAAGATGTTTAAAAATTCCTATACTGTATAGTATAAGAAATGTGAGCTTTAAAAACATAGCAATTTTATGCAAATGTTTTAATCATTTACACAAATTTTGTTTTATGACAAAACACACGAGGTAAATATTGATTTTCTCCCCAATTCCAACAAAATAAAACAGTTTAATAGCTTCCATTTCTTTTATATATTTATTAAATGAAGAGCAAATAGGTATGTTTTCTGATGACGAAAATATAATTTTCCCCATCATTCTTGCAAAATTCGAATAGCAGGGTTCATAACAAATAATTTATCAAATTCATGAATAACTTATCCATTATCACACTGAATCGAGCTTTAAATACAGAAATTGCATTCTGAAGTTCTTCTCGTATAAATTATTCCTTCGTAAGCTATCCATTAACAGTTTTAAGCTTGTTTCACCAAGTTTGCAACTGGTAACAGAAAAAATGAAATGTGTTATATCGAATTTCAGCTTTCGCAAATACGTGATATAAATAAAATTATTGTTTTACGTGATATAATTATTGTTTTATTCTTTTGCAATCTTAAATCGTGTTCTGCCGATTATAAAGAAAGATATTGAGTTGCAAAATTTGGAAACATTAAAATTTGTAAAGGTGATATGAATTTTAATAGAATTATTTTAGTCAATTTTATAAAGGGTTCTTTAGTTTGTGGCATTTTCACTTCGAGTTCTATATTTAAATAGATCTATGCATTGAACTACTTAAATTCGGTTTTTACTGCAAAATTTCCAATTTTTTTCAAACGTGAAGTGAGATTTTTTTTTTTATGAAAAAAGATATGATGAAAACTAAGAAATTGAAATCCCCATTCTAAAAGTTTTATCGGTAATGCTGAAAAAATATTTTTATCATCGAAATGACAATTTTTTTCAATTTTAAGATTTTATGAAATCTAATTTTAGCTTCACTGGTTTGGCATTAAGAAAATTATCATTTTGAAGATGGTAGTGAAGAAATATTTAGTCTTTTAGAATAAATTTGTATTTGCTATTAAAGAAATACGACTCCATTAGTACAACGTTTATATGAAAAAGGTACCTATATATAATCAAAGAAATTACATCAAGAGTTGCCATAATATTTATAATTATAAAAATTTAACTTGAGCCATTTTAAAACGCTGAATAGTCATTATTTGAGATTTAACCTTTACATGTGGTAATTTATAGAAACTTTTATCAGCTATTTCGTATTTATTTTTATTTCCAATAAGCAATTTCTAATTTCACAAACATCTATTTGGCTGATAATTTGGTCTTTATTTGCTTATTTTAAGAGCTAATCAAGTTTGGTTAATTTATATATTCTAGTGTTTAGAAAGCTGAGTGTTGTATTCTGAATAAGAATTGCCATGGTGGCATTTCAAAGAATTAGAACTAAAGGAATAAAATTTCGAAAACGTACTATAATTTGTTCAAATTAGCATGGCTGGAAGAGACTAGAGAAAATTGCTAAGGGCATCGTTAAATCAGCAGAAAAGTAAATCGAAATATTGAGTCGTCAGCATCCTTAGAGAATTCTTTCAGTCAATTTAGAACTCTAAATCTGCAGATTTCTTTAGAATTAAATTCGATTATATCAAAGTATGGTAACCATTAGCAGAATTCGTTTAGTAATTTTTCCAAAGCTCTGAAATTTAGTTGACTTTAATCAACTGTAAAACACTTCAAGAGTGTAAATTCACAAAATGTAGCTAATTAGTAGTCATTTTGAAGAGTGCCTTTATTGTGCACTTACGTTGCATAATGGACTGATTGCATCGATACAGCATTATTCATCAAGTGCAGGCTTCTGCTTCAAACATTCTTGCATCGAGGATATTTTAGTTCGAATGAAACTGTTTCTACATCCAAAAGAGGATGGTAAGTTGAATTCTAACAGTTAAAAATTGGAAGAAATATGATTAACGTTTATTGTTGGTACATTTAAATGCCTGTTTCTTCTTTCATAGGTATTGTTAGGTAGAAGTATCTCTCTAAGAAGCATGCCATTCAGGAAAAGCTCTGAAAAAATCCTGTCAAGTATCAAGGTGTCGATATATTTCTATATTGTTCCTGATGGGGAATAGAATTAATAATCACAGAAGAAAATCTACTGATTCAAAGCAAGTATCAATATTAATTTCCATCAATGTTAAATTTATATATGAATGTTTTCAATTAAATTCGTTATTCGCAGATTCTGATACATAACGTGTCAGCTGATACTAATAGTTCCGAAATAACAAATGAACTGTAAATTAAATCTCAATTTTGTGAATTTACTTGAAATAAATTTTTAATCTAAATTTTGGAGTGGTATTTCTCATTAGGAGTTTTGGCAACGTTTTTGCAATTTATCTGAATAAATTTTATATGTATTGGTAAAATACTATTTACTAGGCAAATCAGACGCCAACGTAGCTAACATTACTTAACTTGCTAAATATTTATTAAATCTATAGTTATTCATACTGATCATGTTTCTTTCATTGCAGGAGCTTTGAATGGATAAAGTTAGACCAATGATATTTTAATCCGGACAAGACTGGTGACTATTGGCATTGAGTATGCATTGGAATTTTGTGAACCTCCCCGTTGGTAATTCTGACTCATTACAAAGCGAGTCAAAGATAAATCAAGAGCACATGATGCTGAAAACTGTTGGGTATAAATATTTGCACAATGAAACATGCATTGCAACACTTCAGTACATTGTTATTAAAATATAATTGCAATTAAAGCATGAAAATGCATCAGAACTACGTTAAAAAAATGGGAAAGGTGCTAGTGTAGCCACGTTGGAGATAAACAATTCAAGCAACATAGCATGAAACTGTTGTAAAAATCTAGTCAACGTCATAAGATCCATTTAGCTGAAATCGCTTTTCTTTACTGAGCTGTGAAAAGTTCGAATGAATTCTTGAATGTTTTTTTACCTAATTTATTAGTAAAATTATGTAATAACATTAAAGTAATTATGAATTTATAAAATATTTTGCCTTTGATAAGGAAAGCTTATTATCAGAATTTAGCTTTAATATAAGGAAAGAAATCGGTTTGAAAATTTATCATTAAATAATTGTGTAATTCTTCGTACATTTTTGTTAAATCAACAACAAAAAAATTAGCAAAATGTGAATTCACAGTGCATTATGCATTTACTAATTAAATGTGTAATTCTTGTGCTGGAGTACCAATTGTAATTTAGTAAATACTGAAATTTTATTAAAAATATACTTTTCAATTACACTTTGTTCCATTTTAAGATTTTCTTTATAAAATATTCAGTTTTACCAGCTAGTCAGCTGGAAAAATGTATTTTTTACTGATTTTCTTTTGTCCAAAACATTTTTTAATGGGAATTGAAGGTTTTGAGTTCATTTGATATCAAATCTAAATCGTAAGCTATCGTTAACATGTATTCCTTGTCTAGTTTCAGTCTTTTATTATATTAAATAATTGAAATTAAAGTCTGTAAAAGGTGAAATTTACATGTCCAATGAATACTTTTATTCTTGTTTATTATCAGCTTACTTATTTACAAACAGTAGGCAAAAAAGTTAGCAAAATTTAAATATTTGATTTAATTTAAAATTATGATCATCTCTATATATTTTTAAATATTCTGAAAAAAAATTAGCGGATATTTTAGATAAATTAAACACGATTAATTTAATATGTAATAACTTAATTTCCCTTTTTAAATGATTTTCACTTTTTCAGTCTAACAGTGTAAGCATTACTTCTAGAAATCTGTTTAATTTTTGAAACATGTTATCTTCTACTTAACGCGAATTTTAAATAACATGGTTTGATATATCAAATGAAAATTATTTTTTTTCAATGCATAAAATAGTTAATATATTTGAAAGTATAGATTTTCTGAAGTTTTTAGTTTCAATAAAATTGTAAAATAATTCAGTTTATGCAGGTATACTAAAAACATAATTCATTGCATCCATTAGCCAACAAATTCTAAAATTAGTTACAATGTTAAGTTTTTATCAAAATTACTTAAATTAAACTGAAATAAAAATTTTAATCCTTTTTCCAAAATTAACTTTTTTGGAAAAATTAAATTTTAAAGTTGTATTAATATTCTTTCAAAATTCTTACATCGGACGATGACTGAGGGCTCGGCCGGCCAGCCACTTGGTTATCTTCCGAATGAGCGTAAACGCTATTTGATCACCATGCCTGATCACCATGGTGATCAATGCGTTTCAGTAAATTATTCGAATTAGAGCAATAAATTTAAATTTAATTAAATGAGTAATATTCAATAGGGTATCTAATGGCTGCAATGAATGTCTGTTTTATGCAATTATTTCTGTTGGGTGATTTATTCCATCCTTGTTAAATCGGAGATTATCAGTTTCTAAATTTAATTTAAGTAAACATTTATAAAATAAATCGTTTATCGTGCATTTTTGGTATCAGTTCAATATTTTCTAATGTGCTTATTTTGAAACTTTGTACACTAATTTTCTTTGATATTTGCAATAAGCATGTTTCCAGAACTTGTTTATAAATTAATTTTGAATCCATTTGCTTGAAAAAAAAAATAGCTTAGTTATAAAATCATAGTATAAATTATAACTTAAAAACGGCAATTCAGATTTTTTTAATTCCGATTTTTGTTACATAAACGATTTTCATATTCACTTTACACTGTTTATGAAAGTTTTAATGTTTTTTCATTCCTACATGCTACTAGTTATCATTGAACAAATGTTGATAATATATTTAAATTATCACAATGGCAATTAAAGAAATTTAATTTCAAGCGATTGAGCACATCTTGACAATTTAATTAGTCAGAATTATTATTTAATTAGTCAGAATTATATTAGAATTCAGACTTTTGCATCTTTGTAATCTTGGAAGGATGAAGTATTATTTCATATCGGAACATAACACCGTTCAGTTATGTTCGCTTGTATTTGATTAAAGGACCAATTGAATTCATTCTATTCCTATACATAATATGTTGATTTTAATTTGTATTTGGATGTGTGTATTCGTATTGAATATTTTAATTTGCCTGATTGTTTTGTTGTATAAAAAGTGGTTATTTCTTCTGTAAATATCTTTGTTGAAATTTGATTTCAAATTTCTGTATGTAATCAATTTATGATGTGTATTTTAAATAAAAAAAAAATTTCGTAGTTTTGTGAAAATAAATGTCTTCGTATTGTCTTTTTTTTTTGTGAAAATTGGTCTTGAAATTTTATCCTCTGCTGGACGTTGTTTTTACAATGTTTAGAGTTAATCAAATGTTTTCAATTTTTTCCATAAATAACTTCTATCTTCTCTCTAAATTCCCCGTAAGCACTGAACTAATTATCTTATAATTACTTTTACTGTAATTTTCCAGAAAATTCAAATAATAAAATCCGAATTCTTTCTGAAATTTATTTGAATTTCTGATAAATTCTCTTATTCTTAATTCTCCATAAATTCATGCAAGTCGTGCTTGAAGCTATATTTGTGTATATGTGGCATATACACAAGAAATATTAATCGTCAGAGAAATGCATATCAATGAAATTTTAAAATGAATTCATGAAAGCTAAATCAGATTTTTGATGTCGTTGCTAGTCATATTTGAATAAAAATACTACGAAATATATTGTTTGAAGAAATGAATTCGCAATATTTTCTCTAAATTTCTCGACTCTTCAAATTTAAGCAAAACTTTTAACCATGAGCCATACTTTTTATTCCAAAATAATTTTGAAATTTATTTTATTTGATAAATTTATGTCGCATAAACGTTTAATATTTCACGATCCATGACATTTCATCAGTTCAAACTTTCAATATGGATTCAATAATCTTGATTTAAAAATTCGGAATGCATTAATATTTTCAAAACTGTTATTGTCAAACTTTGTTATGTTAAGAATTAAATGCTATTTTATACTATTGTCAAATTTTATGCTATACTAAGTATTACGGTGTTTTTGCAGATTTTGTAAATTATTACTTAATAGTGTGTTTGATAAAAAAAAAAAATGATCCGACTAGATCCCATTTGAACGAACTACATCTCAATTGTATCAATTTAAAATCATTTTTAACTATTTCAATGAATTATTTTATTCTGACAAATAAGTTTTAAGTAATCTTAGAATTATTTTAACCAGGAATGTTTACCGCACTCTTTAAATCGAAATATAGAAATATTGCATTACACTTCGGGAAAATGTGTTCTTTCCTACATGATCAAAGAGTTGAAGTATTTTATATAGCATGCAGTACTTGACCTTGGATAATTTTTGAGCCACAAGATATTAACAAATACGTAACTAAGAAAATTATTAGTATCATTTCGCTGATGTTAGTATCATAACTTCAATAAAATCATTACGTGGAAAAAGTGAATCTACTGAAAATTCTCAAACTAAACGTGCGTAAAAATTAAGGTTTTGGTGTTTCTTAATATATAATCGAAGATATAGAAACTATTTGTAAGGAATCCATAGAGTACGCAAGTGTAGAAACAGTTAAATTTTAGTTATTACCACATCACCTTTTTTAAAGCTCACGGGGTCCCTTTCTGGTTTGATGCAAATCTGGGTGGACTTTTTTAGAATAATTTTCATTTATTTTTTAATAATCAGTTCAGTAGATACATACAGATAACAATAACAAAATTGATAGGAACTAGAATTAATATCTGGAATACAAGATAACTAAGATAATTAAAATAATGATCTACAGTATGAATGAAACGCTGAAGCTATTTCAAAACACGCTTTATAAAAATTCAATGAACGTTGTATAAAAATGAAGTGCTTGAGTAGGATAAAGGCTATACTATGAATAAAATGTGTAGAATATTAAGACATTGCACCATTATTTATGATTCTTTTATGACGAATTTCTTAGGATACTTAAATGGGAACATATTCTGGGGAAGATTAAAGTTTTTTGAGATGCCATGATATGTGTCGAAAGTGGATTGTATCACAGTTAACAATGCTGGAATTACGACTATTAAAATTCTGGTACCTAATTGTTTAGTTATGGTGAGATTTGAAAATTGAATTTTCATGCGCCAAACATAAGTAGGCATGAAGTCAATGTCCTTGTATATGCTGCGATTCTTGCATATATATTTTTTTGTATTTTGTGGTAAAAAATAATTTAAGTTTATAATCCAATAGTATTTAGATTGCTGAATAAAAAAAGTAAGAATTTCATTATAACTAAATGGACTTGGCTCACTCTCAAAATCAAAGAAATATTTTAATCGTTCTTTTAATTGGGAAATATTTCAGTTGCATCAGCTTTTTTTTAACAATGAATTATAAACTTGGAAAATAAACCTATAGTTGCATCCTTTCACAGTAGGAAGTTTGCATTTTTTTAATGCCTTTATTCAGAAAATCAAAGGGAATAATATCCATATTTCCGTGTATTTTCTAATAAATGTGCTATCCCTTTCTCCCACATCAAATTATAAAAGTTATGTAAGACTACGAAGGCCTTGCAAGGAACTCTGGAAAACACTATTTAAGAAATATTGATCTTTGGCGTGATTTTAGCATTTTTACTGAATCCATCTTGCGATAAATGATGATTTTCTTTGCCGTTAAATCCCTGTGAAGTGGTTAATGCACAAGTACCCAAACTTAATTATGCATTTTAGACGCCCTTTTTTTTTTTTTTTTTCTAAATCGATTGGAGCAAAATTTTTGCATAGAACCACAATTGCAATCACAAGATTAAATATCGAATTTAATTTATTTAAATCATTGCATGCTCCAGTTATTTTGATTACACGCATGAGAAAGAGTATAAATCAATTGACGCTCTTTGGCAAATGTGGATCAAAATTTGCCAAGGAAAAGCATTTGTCTATCAAATCTTATTTGGCTTCTTACGTTTTCTGTTTAAAAGGTTCGCATGAATTTGTTTAGTCATACTGACAAATAGAATTGCACTGAATGCAATTGACGCTCAAAAATTGACAGAAGTCTATAAATTTGCCATAAAATCCGTATACCAAATTCCATTTGTTAGCTCAAAGTGTTTCTGAGACAAATAAACATAATTTCAAAAATGTTTTCTTTTCTTGCTAAGCGGAAGTCTAAAATTTGAAGATTTGTCAAAATAATGTCTTTGAATTTTTCGACAATTGCAATAGTCCCTCTATACTTTGTACAAGATAAAGTAAAAAACGATAATAAGTGATATCTGAAGTGAAGGAATTTAATCAAATTAGTTATTTAGAAGAATATTTCATTACATTTTATTTAGGAAATTACCCTTTCACGATAATAAATAATTCATTGTTACAATTTATAATATGTAGAGGAGGGAGAAATGGAAGATGAACATAACAATATTAATACAACTTTTATTACAATCCATAATATATTTTGATTATACTAATCGTGGAATTTAAATTAGTTAGAATCTATCAGTTTTAAAATATCATAGATTTATAGAATGATGGACATTGAAGGAAAATTTCAAAAATAATCTTTTTTCAGACTCAGACATGTCAAAATTGAAAAGATTCAACAGAATAATGGAATCAGTTTTTAATCATTACTAACTTTTAAGTTGCTTTTTTGCTTTTACAAAAAAAAAAAAAAAAGAAAAAAAAAAGTAACATTTTTTTTAATTTTAAATTTAAATCGTATTTATTATTAAAACACAGAAAATATTAAGGGAAATTATAGCTCACGAAATATTTCTTCCAAACAGGTTTATATAGTCTGGTTCTGACGAGCTAGCGGGTAAGATAATATAACTGTATTAATATCAGATGAAACGAATTTTGAACTGATGCATCCAATATTAAATGATTTAAAATTACCATATCTTTCTGTTTATTTTTTTGCATAGTTTTCAGTGATAAGTTAATTCATTAATTGCAGATATATCAATAGGAGTTGACGATGCTGGGGAGAATGTTGAATTCAACACAATAAAATTTATTTACAATCTAAATTTTCCCCCACAATCCATTCACCTTTTATTTCTCTCATCAACTATACTCAGATGGCGGAGATCGAAGGTTAGCCATCAATTTGTCAACTTTATACTAAATTTCTATTTTCTTTGCCCTTTTGATTTTCAAGAAACTATTTTACTCAATAGAAAAATAATATAGAAAGCGGAAGCAAGCCTAAGAAGGTTTCTTGGCAATGAAAATGCAATGCGCAAAGGTTTTTGATGCTGATAAATCATTTTTCGACATCCCTCTTCCATAATAATGAAGAATCTTTCAAAAGAAGTAAAAAATGGTGCCCAAAAAATCATTATTCTATCGGAGCGGAAAATGCTGAAGTCGTTATTTCTACCCTGCATTAAGGATATAAGCTACTAAATAATTCTTTCTAGAAACAAGGATATGCCGATAAACGAAATGAAATATATTGAAAGAATTTGAAAAGTACTATCGTTGCCTTATTTATAGATAAAAATAGAGAACTGTTGCTGCAGGTTCCAATAATAGTATAGAGAAAAATAAAAAAAGCAGAAAAAGCAGGCTCAAATACAAAATTTCTGTTATAATATTTCATTGTCAAAATATAAACTCATTTGCTAAAAAAAAGATACAACTACAATATGCTATGTTGAATAAACCATTGGGAGTGGTCTTCTCGATACTTTCTCGCATCTTTGTAGTAAAGAGCTTGTCCTCAAACCCCGCATGAAGGACCAGTGCATAGGTAGGTAAGATTAAAAAATATTCATATGTAATCAATGCGTGATTCGTGTCTAAATATTTTATATGAAAAAAAACATAAAATAGATGAACAGTTCCTGTGTAGGTAAGATTGAAATATAGTCATGTGCAGTCAGTATGAGATTAGTATCTAAATATTTTCTACGAAGAAAAGACAATTTTACAAAAAAAAAAAAAAAAATACGAATGGCAAAGTACCGATCAAACCTCCTTCTCTTTGATAATATATTTTAAAGCCTTTTTAAAACTTATGTTTCGTTTATTTTATTGCCTATGAAATGTCTTCGCGTGTTATTAAATTTTTACTAAATTAAAAAAAAAAATCTCTGATAAGGATTGTTGTTATACAGACACGCGAATACATTGTTTAACCATTCAACTATTTTTAGATTTCATTATTTAACAACTGAATGTAAATTTTATGGTCAAAAAAGAATAAGAATGTCAAATAAAATTTCGGAATGTATGCATAAAAAACATTTCTTGAATATTAAAATTTAAATAAAAGCACAAATATATACACGGGTTTCCTCCAAATATTTTAAAATTACAATAAAAGAAAATAAATTAGAATAGATGGACGGTAAGGAGGATCAGTTGCTTCTGAGGGTAAAGAACATGGAGCACTCGAATGCAGAACTCTGAGTTCTAGCTCATATGAAGAGGACACTCACACACAAGCTTGCGCAACCCCCTTTCACAGGGGGTTCCTTCACACACCTCTCTGATAGAGCACAGGGGGCGGGGGAGCAACCCTGCCCAAACTAGGACTTGAATGTGGGACGAATTGAACCTGGGGAAGAGGCACTATCCTTAGAACAGGACGCCGGCAAATACATATATTGTTTAGCATTTTAATGAATATTTATTTCAATAACTTTTTTACACACCTATCAGATAGAGCACGGGGGGGGAGGGGTTAATAACGCTGCTCGAACTAGGACTCGAATACTCGAACGCGGAACGCCTAGAACCTGGGGAAGACGCATTACCCCTACACCAGGACGCCGGCAAATACATATATTGTTTAGCATTTTAATATTTATTTCAACAACTTTTTTATATAATTATTATTTAATAATATTATTCTACTACATAGATTACTGGAAATGCTTGAACGTTGGTTTCCTTGTCAAATTAATCTAAATATGATTTTATGAAGAAAGTTTAAATAAGTAGCATATCCAATTGTATATAATCCTTTTTATTTATGAGAAGTTTGATATTAAAATTATTCTTATGAGGTAGTTGATAAAACTTTCTTCTATCGCACACTTATAAACATACAGACTCATCTTTATATTCGGCTTTCTATAAAAAAAACTTTAAATTATGTGTACAAATTTTAACAAGATTACAAGCGTATTTCTGTAAAAACTGAATCCGAATAGATACAAGTCTGCAAAAACACACTCGTATATATGTAATCCTGCAAAATCACATAAATGTAAGTCTATAAAAACAGAGAAGCCTTAATAAAATAAAAGACTGTTGTATTGATATTAAATAATCTACTCCGAGCACTTGCTTGCACAAGAATACTTTCGTCTTAACATTTAACGTTATTTTTATGGCCTTGTTTTCTTTGGATATTGCATTAAATTTCCGTAATACTTGCTTCATAAAGGTGATTTGATGAGATACTTAACTAAATTAGCAATATTTCAAAAACATTGCTGCTTCCGAGCATAAATTACTTTCATGTTTTCTTTCATCTGACATTTAATTACCTTGACAAGATTGAAATTCATCTTGCTAATAGACCATAAAAAGGTCGGCTAATAGTACGGAAAATAACTTGCGAGAAAATTGCGAATATTTCTTTAATGCACAAAGAGAAGGAACCCAACTTGTTATTACTTATTGTAGATTGTGCTCTACTATGAAGAACTCAATTGAAATGTTGATCTAATTAATGCTTAAGTATTATAAGCAGACTATTAACTCAGTCGTTATGTTGTTCTTGAGAAGGAATAATTGCTCTTATATATTCCTAAGTTGTTTCTTAATAGCTTTCATTTCCTGAAGATAAAGGCTCGCGCTAAAAAAGAAAATAAATGCATTAATTCTTTAAAAAAAATTATGAATTAACAATGAATTCATGAAGAAACAATCTCGGACATGGTTCTAAAGATTTGGACCAAAGTTTATATTCAGATAAATATTTGTATTAAGTTTATCTATACAAGTGTATTCCCTAAAAAAAAACATAAAAAATAACTAATAAAACATATAAGAATAAAAACAAATAAAAAAACATATAAAAATAACTAATTATCAAAATCTTTTTCTTCTCCTTTCATCTGATAATGTCATACAGCGCCATCTTGCAAACTGCAAGGAACGCTTGTTCTTATGAATTGCTCCTTAATAGCATTCATTTCCTGAAGACAAACGTTAGCGCTAAAGAAGAAAATTCTTACGGTGGTGTGATGTGGTGTGTACGGTATGGAGACGCCATATTGCGGTGGCCTGTTTGTAAGGCTTCGGAACCGGCGGGTTTCAGGCTCGTGACCCGATTCCACCCAAAAGTCGTCATTAAGTGGAGCTGGTGCACGCTTAATCCGTCCTGGCTAATCGTTCCCACGGCGGTGTGGAGACGGTGTGCCAGCTCAAGTTTCGTCCTCATCATCTGACAGCGGTTCAAAATTACGAGGTCCATCTCAAGATTGCCCTAGCGTTACTTTAAAACAAGGCGTTAGTAAAATTAAAACAGAATAGGTGTCTTTCCTGATAAAAAGGGATTTAACATAAAAAACAACATTTTTTCAAACTAATTATCAGTATCTGTTTTCATCTCATAATGTCATACAGCGCCATCCTTAAACTGAGCAGTAACACTTGTTCTTATATATTCGTAAATTGCTCCTTAATAGCATTCATTTACTGGAGATAAACGTTTGCGTTAAAGAAGAAAATGAATGCATTAATTCTTGAAAAAAGATTTATAAAGAAACAAAAGTTATTATCGAAAAAAATTAAAGACGTTCGAATATATCGCGTTGGTATTTATGCATTTAATAGATGCTAAGATGGAACCAAATAGATATTAAATAATAGATTTCTGATTGTTCTAAAATTATATAAAAGTTCTGCACACATAACATAAATTGAAAACGTATGCCTAAATATACATACACATATATATATATATATATATATATATATATATATATATATATATATATATATATATATATATATATATATATATATATCAGAAATCTATTATTTTACCGGTATTAGCTAAAAGATTTAAAAATATAAGAAATGAAAATTTTTGAATTCAGATAATAATTTTGAATTCAGAATGAGAAATATATTAAAAATTATTTGCTTAGTTGATTTAGTGGTATGTTTGGTTCTGTTCAATTATATTAACGTCCCGTTTCAAAGCATCACTATCTCTATTGTGGTTTGGATCTCGTAATGTTGAACCGCAGTGAGATAATGAGGACAACTCCTGAACTTGCACACTTTCTCCAAACTTCCACACCACACCAGTGGGAGGATGTTTTGCTCTGTCGGATGTAACATACACCAGGTTTGCTTACAGGACAGTTCTCTAGTGTTACCGGGTCTCGAACCAGAGAGAGACCTCCAGTTCCGCAGCCAAGACCTTTCAACTTGCCTACAAAGGCTCAAGTTCGCAGCAGCAAAAATAAAATAATCAAAGTCTTTAAACTCATCTAAATTATTTTTTAAAGTTTGGCAATCAAATGTTCAATGTATTATATATTTTCTCACTATGTCTTACAAGAATTTGAAACTATTTCAACCTGCTTAATTTTTATTTAATCTCGTAATGAATGATTTAAGAAACCAAGGGATATTAAATGGACATTTAAACTTAATAAGAATTACATTATCTTAATTCACTCATATTATCAATTCAGAAAGCTATTTCTAGGATGAACTGATTTGATAATAAAGTGACTAAATAAAGTATCGCGTATAAAACAAAATATGTTTTTTTTTTTTTTCTAATGGCACTTGTCATAGACAAGCCCACTGACTTTAAGAAGTCATTTGTGAAACAAAATATAGTATAGGTTAGAGATAGCTTGTCCGCTTTAATTCTGTTTAAATTAAAATATAAATTACTGAAATAATGTTCAATATCGAAAATTTCTCTATGTATCATTGTCACCTTTTTAATTTTCTGGCTTATATTAAGCATAGAAAAAGTATTGTAATCGTCAAAAAACTCGAGACTTTGATGAATCTCCTTTTCTCAGATCTACTTTGTTGTGTTTGAAAGACGCATTTTTGGGATTTTATTTGTCTGTCTGTGAGCTCAGTGAATCAAAATTGTTCTCAGCTAAAATTTGTATACGTGATTATGACCACATTCCTAGAGTTTGTTAAATTTTGAACGAAATCTGTTCACCCAGAAGTTTGTCTGTCTAGATGTTCAAAAATAAACTAACTCGATATCTACAATACACAAGGAGCGACGTGAACAAAATTGTGTGCAATTTTTTTGAAGATATCGTTTAATAATGCAAAACATTCGTGGTATTTCCCAAGGCCAATAATAATTATATGCAAATGAAGGAGTATTACTATAGTATGGACACTATATTATGTTGTATATTTATATAATACATATACTATACTATAATACACTATAGTATACGATTCTATGCTATAATATACTATAATCTATATACTATATATAGCATATTATATTGTGAAATTCGAGAGCAAGTTACGAGGAAAACACTCTCTCTAGTTTTTTGTGTATGAATGTTATATACAATATAATAATCAGTAAATGTTAAAAAAAATAAATTATACTAAAGAGTATGCAATTTATAAACATAAAATTTATCAAATCGAAAAGAAATATATTCCAAATAAGAATAAAAAGCATAATCGATTACTGTCAGACAATAAAAACATCAAAATTCAATGCACATCCTTTCTGAAGGATTTAAGTAAATTAGTTTATGAAATAAATAATATTTTTATTCAATTGCCAGTAAAAGTTTTATATTAAACCATCTTTACACTAATTATTGAGAAAACGTTATAAGAACCTAAATGGGCTGCAGTGGGCTGGCAGTAAGGTCGCGGCTTCTGAACCGTAGGGTTTCAGGTTCGAGACCCGATTCCAACGAAGAACTGCCGTGTAAGCAGGTCCGGTGCGCTCTAACTCCATAGATGCCAAATGCCTTCCAGCTAGTGTAGTGTGAAAATTTGGCGTGGAGGCTGATAGCTCAGGTTTCGTCCTCGTCATCTGATTGCTGTTCAAAATTACAAGTTCCTTCTCAAAACAGCTTAGTGTTTCTTTAAAAACGGGACTTTAATATAACTAAACTAAGAATATAAATTGGGGAAAATTTATATGTTAAATTGGAAAGCAGTAAAAAGGTAATAATGATATTAAATTAATGAACTTAGGCTGAGTAATTTGTATGAAAATCATTTAATTTTATTTCATTCTGTATTTGTCATATAGTTTAGTATGTTAAATTAAACAATTACTTTAAAAAAAAGAAATCATGTTCATTTTAAATACATGCTTAATATCTCCCCATTTCAAAAACTTCTTCTAGAAATTTATACTTTCCTTACGAGTAACCTAAGCCAGTTTGTTAGAAATAACTACAGAATAATAAAGATTTAAATGAAAAATAGAAAGAATAATTATTTTTATACATCAAATCCGTGGTGGAAATATGAGAAAAATTACTCTTCTCAATAAAAGTAGTACTTATTCTGTTCAAATTACATATTCACTTTCTTTGAATGTGTTGAAATATTGAAGAAACTATCTATCGATTATTTCAACTTTTCCCAAAATATTTAAATGATCTTCTTAATGTGATTTTTATTCACAGTTCAAATAGAGACGGTAGAAGATCGTAAGAGAGAGAACCAAAGTCAAATTGCGTGCGTTTCAAGACTACTAAATGACTGTTGGCACGAAAAGCTGGGGTAGCAAATAATCTGATTATTCTGTCGATAAAATAAATATTTTATACCCCCTACTACTTCTCTTCTCCTAAGAATAATTTATCGTTTGCGTGTATTCATGTTTCTTCATTCAAATGCAATCACCTTATCTCATATGTTGCTTAATACGAGTAGTGAAACTGCTTTTAAATTTATCAAGCGAGCTTTTTTTAGATTGTTGGTCGGGGGGTTGTTTCTCTTTGCCTTATGTCATTTCATAGAAGGGATTTTGTGATGATTTTTAATGTTCAAATGATCAATCCCAAAGAAAATTTAGATATGAATGTGATGTAAAAGTGCATTTAAAGATTAGTAAGATTATCTTTTTTTTAAAAAAATTGCGAATCATAGCGGAATTCTTGTGTAGCCTTATTGGTAGGGCGTTAGATTCATATCCATTGGGTTGTGAGTTCGAACCCCATCTGCCGAACTCTCCTTTTATATAGTGGCTGGTGCACATATAAATTTGTCGGAGCCACAAATTCCTCCAATTCTAGATAATACCAGTAGGGAGTACTGTATCAGAGGTGTTCACTCTTTAATTCAGGTCAAAATTGCGATGAATGAATTTTGTTCTGTGAAATAGGCTGTGAGTAGCTATATCGTACTCTTTGCCCTATATGGCGCTACTGAAACAAGAGACGCTAAAAATCGGCTTAAAATAGTTGCCTTTCTCAGGCAATTATAACAAGTGCCAAAAGCAACAAAAATCATGATGTTGCTTCCTGTTGCATTGCTTAAAAGTATTTTCTGATGTAATTCTCCATGATAATAATATCAATCTATTTCAAAATGTAAGTAAGTACATACATAATTGACATTAAACTGGCCAATTTCATTATAAAACTTTATTTACTTTAATTTCAAATGGAGTTTTGCTTCTGAAAAGACTTTTCAGTGCTCTATTAGAATTTAAAATTAGACATTTCCATTGATCCTTATAACAGACATTCGATATTAACACTGCTGCTACATTTAATAAGTTTGAGAACCCCTGGGTGCCTAGAAATGAAGGCACACATCCAAAACATTTTAATGTCATCCTCACAAGAAAAGAATAGGCATTCTTTCTTTCACGGCATATTTATTTCCTGATTATAACATAAAAAAAAAAAAAAAAAAAAAAAACTGCAGCTCTCATGCAGATAACTTGATAAAAAAACATGCTATCATATTTAAATTTTGCCTATGTTCACATCGTAAACCTTTTGTATGCATCATCAAGACCTCAATTTCATTATATAAAGAAATATTTCATCCATTTATTTTCTGCTTATTATCTATAATTATTCATCTGGCATAGCATTTAAAATAATTGAAATTATTTAATAATAATTACTATAATGTAAATTAAAATAAGTTAATAATTAATTAAACCTTCATCTAAAGCATTTTATTAGTTTTAACCATTTCTCTCCTTTTGATAATTGCATTACAATCAAGTATCAAAAGGAATGTAATCTAAAATATTAATTTTGTATTTAAAATTAAAATAATACTTGATGCTTCCATATGTTTAAAAAGCTAAAAATTACTTTTTTAAGAAAATTATGTGTTTTGATTTAAATATTTAATTCAATTTCATATATCATGTCTTTTAAAATCATCAAATATTCCCTATTAGCTAAATATATTTTCGATTGAAAGATCGTAATGTCTAAATCTATCGTCTTTACGGTTTTTAAAACTTTAATATAGTAATTATTTTAAAAGCAACAAGAATCTTTAAGTCTTACAATTTTAAAAGCATTAAATATACTTTGGACATGTTTTACTGTACTTAATAATATTGTCTTCATCCATAAAGAATCTATGTTTCAAAATTGCTTTGTATTAAAATAACTACTGACAACTCTTTTAAACAATATTATGGAAAGATGATACGTGGTCTTTGGTGTTCTTGAAGAGTTATAAAATAATTTTACTTCTAGACGTATCTTTTATAAATCATTTGGTTATTAGTGTCTATCAGTGAATTATATTTTCAATACAAAAAAGACAAAGAGATAAATTTACAACAAGAAATACAAGAAAAGACAAAGAGATAAATTTACAACAATATTATGGAAAGATGATACATGGTCTTTGATGTTTTTGAAGAGTTATAAAATAATTTTACTTATAGACGTATCTTTTATAAATCATTTGGTTATTAGTGTCTATCAGTGAATTATATTTTCAATACAAGAAAAGACAAAGAGATAAATTTACAACAAGAAATACAAGAAAAGACAAAGAGATAAATTTACAACAATATTATGGAAAGATGATACATGGTCTTTGATGTTTTTGAAGAGTTATAAAATAATTTTACTTATAGACGTATCTTTTATAAATCATTTGGTTATTAGTGTCTATCAGTGAATTATATTTTCAATACAAGAAAAGACAAAGAGATAAATTTACAACAAGAAATACAAGAAAAGACAAAGAGATAAATTTACAACAAGAAATACAAGAAAAGACAAAGAGATAAATTTACAACAATATTATGGAAAGATGATACATGGTCTTTGATGTTTTTGAAGAGTTATAAAATAATTTTACTTCTAGACGTATCTTTTATAAATCATTTGGTTATTAGTGTCTATCAGTGAATTATATTTTCAATACAAGAAAAGACAAAGAGATAAATTTACAACAAGAAATACAAGAAAAGACAAAGAGATAAATTTACAACAAGAAATACAAGAAAAGACAAAGAGATAAATTTACAACAATATTATGGAAAGATGATACATGGTCTTTGATGTTTTTGAAGAGTTATAAAATAATTTTACTTCTAGACGTATCTTTTATAAATCATTTGGTTATTAGTGTCTATCAGTGAATTATATTTTCAACTTATCTCAATTTCAATAAATTTTATGATTAAATTATGATTGGTTGCCATTTCACCAAATTAGGGCTGTTACTATTTTTGAACTAACTTATCACTACTCAACAAATTTATCATTATGAATATAATCGTCTCTATCCGTCACTACAATTCGGTTTTGAATATTATACAAAAAATACAAGAAAAGACAAAGAGATAATTTTACAACAATACACTGAATTTTATTTCCTATTTTACCAATACAAAATAATGGTATATCCCAAATAATCACAGTTTTGAAAAAAGTATTTCAAATTTACATGTCGAAATTAAAAACACTTCTCTCTTTTTTTTAACCTCTTAAAATAAATTGGGGTTGTTTAAGTATTTCAGATCAGGTTTCTTTATGGTTACATTATTTTTATTATTATTATTATTTTGAAATTAAACCATGAAAGATCAAAATCTTTAAGTCCTAGATAAGTGAAGAGTAGTGATACCTATATGACAGGATTGGTTTCATATTCAGGAAAACTGAAATCAAAATCAAATTCTTCGGCTTATAAAGTAAAAATTTCAATTAAAATGGTTCAAACTATCGAGCATGAAAGAATCAGAAATAAAATTTGGGTAATAATGAAATATTAGAAAGTCTTGGCACATCTAATCGTTTACTTCTATTTCTTTTCTGATCTTAACTTAATCTCAATCGTTAACAAAGAATCATATTCTGTCCAAGGGTGCCAGTTCATATAGAATCTGTTGCCATTCGCGGGTCCTGGAAGATTTACACCATTTGGATCACTCCAACCACAGTCACTGTACCACCATCCACCCTTCTTAATATTTATGCAATGAGAAGCCGATTTTTCGAATCGTTTATCTTTTGTTGAGAACCCCATATTGTTAACTTCTTTGATGCCATCTCCTAGATAAAAAAAAAATCTGGAAGTTAAAATAAATGCAGATAAAGTATTGAGGTAATTTTTAGAAATAAACAAAGCATGATTTTGAACTACTTCATCGATCATCCCAATAAAGACACAACAATCAGAGTTCGAAGTTTTCCCAAAACTGATTAGCCTCAAATTATGAAATTTTTATTGTCAAAAAATAATGACACTTAAAGCTTCAGGATTCTATCAGATTTTGTCTTAGAGGATGTAAACATTTTTTAAGTGGAAGAGTCAAGAAAAATTTGCTGAATATGATTCCGTAAAACCATAGGTCTACTAAAAATTTTTATTTTATATATATTTTTAAAAAAATACATTTATTGACTGAAATAAAATAAAATATAATTTTTACAATATTTAAATCTTTTTTGTAATTAAAACTGAAATGGACTTAAATTATATAATGGATTATAGAAATTTCTTTGAATAATTCGTTCAGATATTGCATACATTATTTTTTTAAAAATATATATAATGTGCATAGCTTTTTAAATGATGAAGGATTCTATTTTCTTTAATTTAAATTTTTAACAAACATGCATCTTCTGTAAACCCCTTTTTGCTGTAATTGAAGTTTAATCATTTACTCATCAGGTTAAAGTTCAAATTTTTATGGAAGGCGATAGAAAATTAAGAAGATGCTTAGTACGATATACGTAATACTTAATACTTTAATAGTATGAATAATGCGACTATCAAAATATAAAACTTAAAATTCTTTTGCTGGAGAAGCTATTAAAAGACAAAGTTACTTAAAGTATGGAATTGAAAATTTTAGCCAGCCTGGCAAAGGTGCTTGTCGACAAAGGCGGCTAGTTATAAATATGTATGAAATTTTGGCAAAATCAGACAATTTTTAAACTTATCAGTCTGTTTTTCGCTGAGAGTATGAACTACAGAAATCAAAAACAGAGCAAACAATTTATATCGATAAATTGTGTATGAATTTTGCTAAAGTACTTTTGTTAAGATCTGCACAAACTTTTGGACCAAATCTGTTAATCTTTTTGCTTGTCCCCGTTTGCCAAGATGATAACTTAAAAAATGCAACAAACTTGCTAAATCTAACCTAGTGTAAGCTCTTTAAACTAAAAACTGTAAAGTATAATCCAATAACTCTACTATCTAAATTACAAACTCGATTTTTTTCAATCCGACAAAAGGAAATAATCCAAAACGTATACTCATTTCTTACGATTAAAATTTGCACAAATCCAGCGCACATTTTGAATGAGACCAAATCAAGCATTCATTCTGTCTGTCAAACTTTATAATATTAGGGAAATATTTTAATAACATTTTTTTTAGTTTAATACTTACGGTTCTCAAATATATACAATTAATAATGCAACACAACAATCGCCAATTACGGGATCGCGGTGCCCTGATGGTACAGTTTCGGCTTCGGAGCCGGCATATTTCAGGTTCGAGACCCGACTCTCCCGAAGAGCCGTCATGCAAGCAGGCCTGGCGCACACCAATCCCCCAGGCACCCAACGCCCCCATCCCCCGCGGACGTGGTGCTGAAACCTGGACGAGGGGTGCAACCCAAGTGTTGTCCTCGTCATCTGACAGTGAATCGAAATTGCAAGATCCATCCCAAAATAGCTGTCGTATTGCGCTAAAACGGATGTTAATGTTATTTAACTAAACAAAACAATTTCTTTCTATATTGTGCCGTTGCTCCATTTCATACTACAGTTAATATCGCCCCCAACATCAAGGACGAATGATAACCAATGCTGCTAAAATTTAGTTATGTAAAAAACCCTAATTTTACCCGTCTGAACAAATCAAAAATCATTTTTTCCCCTGTTTGAAAGTTTATGATATTAAAAGTTTGAAATATTTTTTTTCTTTTATTTTCATACTAAATTTCCAATCAGATCAGAAATTACTGATGTCCATCTTGGATATATCTGAAAATAAATTTGCAGGTAAGATATCCTCGAAATAGGAAAGATTGTAGCTAATATACTACTCGTAACTATGTAGTATTTCGTAACTGTAGAAGTAGTATTACTAGTACTTCTAACTATTTTTAGTTGTAGTAGTAATGTTTGTTGGCATTTAAAATAGTAGTTAAGTCATGGCATTTTTTTACTTTTTTTTTTCAAATTTAAGAACAAAAAAAAAATTAATAATGTACATTTTTATATTGTGTTTTTATTTATAGAATAAAAGCACCATTTCTATAAAAATTAAACATTTTTTTCACAACCCACATTTCTTAGAAATTTATTTGTTCCTTAGTGGAACTTGAAATTATCTCTTTCCTATATATATAAAGAGACATAAGTATCTTTATAGTGGAAGTTTAAAAAAAGATATAGAACAGAATATTTTCACTAATTTTCATAAAATTAATTTTAAAAAAACTTACCGGCTGTACCACTGTAATTACCGAAATGCAGCATATATGCAGCCTTTTCATCTTCTATCCGGAAAGAAGAGTATGTAGCAAATCTGTATTCTTTGTCAACATTCTCCATATCAAAACGTGCAGTGTAATTTCCTTGGTTTGTCAGAGCAAATATATTATCGTTGCCTAAAATACAGTACTAGCAATGACATTCGTAGCCCTAAGATATTGCACTTCCATCACGCACACAAACACACACAGAAATACCGATAATAATACAAGATTTAATATTTTCAATAGTAAAAAGAATTAAAACATTGCTGTTACTTAATGCAACTTACATGCCCGCTGACAAATATGTCAGCGATTTAAATCGAGTGAGTGTATCTTGTTTTTTCAGTAGCGCCAATTAGGGCCAAGTGCACGACTTAACTACTTCACATGTCACATTCGATTGCACAACCCCTTTTTACGGGGGGGGGGGGGCATTCACATACCTCACAGATAGAACACAGAAGAAGAGCAACCATGCCCGAACTGGGACTCCTAGAACACAGAGAAGAAGGGCTGCTCCTATGTCAGGATGCCGGCAGAATTAAAAGGTAAATTTAATAGCTAATTTAACAGCCAATTTAAATAGAATTAGCAGTTACAGGATGGCGCACAACATTTGGGACAAGCACAACAATTAAATTGCAGAATGTGTGTGTCTGTGTACGTGTGCGCGTGTGCGCGCGTGCGTGCGTGTGTGCGTGTGAGTGTGTGTGTGTGCGTTTATGTGTGTGTGTGTAACCAACTTATAAATAGTATAATATACCTTAAATAAATAAATAGTATAATATACCAACTTATAATAGTATATACCTTTTCATTCACTTCAATGGTTCAGTGCAAGCTATTCAAATGAACAATTATCATTTTAATCATTCATTTTTATTCATTAATCAATTTATTCATTAATCAATTTATTCATTCATTAATTTATTCATTCATCATTTTATTCATTCTAGTCCTTTCAGATTGTAAACAACTTTAGAAGATGAATATAGAGAAAAGGAACTGCATCAATAATTCTTAATGTAATATAAATTTTCAAAACCTCGCTGATGATTTACGCGAAAGCAATAAACCATTATTGGTGGATCGCATTTCATTCTCAGTTTCTGTTCTTCTAATCACTACCTCACTCGGAATACTATTTTATTGTAAATAAAACTATGTTTTAAATTTCTTCCTTGATATCTGCGCCTAAAGAGCTTTCACCTTTAAATATGAAATAGAAGTTTAACTGAATAAAAGACTTAAAAATAGGCACGAAAACTAAAACTAAAATGGACACGGGAAACATTATGAAATATTAACTAATGTGTAAAATAGCTTTTACATAATTTTATAAATGATCATATTTTAAGTATTTTTTAATCATAAAAATCAACTGTGAGTAAATAATTTGGTCAGCAAATAATATTAAACTTGGAACATGTATATGTATATATCAAAATGTGTACGTATTGCATGTTTTACAGAAAGTTCAAAGTTCGATTCTTCTATGTTTGATTGATATTCATTAATGCATCTAGCATGAGAATGAAGGAAAATTAATTCTTTGATATATTGCATCAAATTTATTTGAATTTTATAAGTTTTATGTAAGATAGTATTTTTTATTAAGATGTATTTAGTAAACAAAAAAATATGCCATCACACAGCTGACATTAAAAGATTAGAATCCTTTTTGAAATTATAGTGTAATAATAATATATCCAGGGATGATTTTTTCTAAATAATTCATTACTCCAAATATATTTATATTCAATGAGATAAATAGCAATCGTGGAGCAAAGCATGGAAGATTTTGAAATACAAGTGAACACACAAACAGGATGTCCCACAAGGTACGCAGCGTCTAATATTTACAAATTCGAATAGAACACATTAAGGCAAGTATTTTGATGTATAACTAGTGGGTAATTAGACTATGATGCTATATTAGGGCATCCCTCGAGATATACATCAAAATACTTGTCTTGACGCGTTCTGTTCGAATTTGTAAATATCAAACGCTACACCCTCGTGGGATATCCTGTAATTATTATACAATAAAATTGCAATATAATGGAAATTTGCTCATTGAATCAGATGGAACAGCTATAAAAATTTCACTTCCTTAAAGATTCGAATTACCAAAAGCGACTCTTAAATTAATCACTTTTTTTAGATGTTATTATTAATGGTTGTTATTTCAATGGGTTATTATTAATGGTTGTTATTTCAATTATACAAGAGTTCACAACAATGGTAGTACAACAATTTTCAACTAATGACATTGGAAAGAAAAAAGGAATTAATGATCCATTTTTGATAATTTAAGAGTTTTACTGAATAATACATAATAAAAAAATGATTAATTTTGATAAATAATATGACAAATATGTATAATTATAATATTATTTTCTAAATAATAATTGAAATAAATAAAAAAAAGGACGGCACTAAACAAACCATCGCACAACACTCTGAAATTCTGCAGGATACAAGTTTGAAATAAGCATTGAAATTCAATGTTGTTTTTTATTTTATATATAATTGAGGTATTGTATTTTATTTAATTTCTTTCAATAAATCATATTTAGTAGTCACGAAGATTGAACTTGAAAAAAAAACTAAGAAATAAAAACAATCTTTTTCGCGAATGAACTGGACGATATTTTCAAACTAAAATCAGTTCAAAGATCCAGAGGAAAATTCCATTTGCCGAAAAATTCTAAAGGAAAAGTAAGTGGACTAATTCCTCCTTAAGAATTAATTAGTAAATGAAAAAGAAAAGTATGAGAATTATAGTATAAAAGAGAAAAATTCGTATAAAAAATAGTATCTGATATGTTTTTAATCATGTATTAGCTATAACACTATAGCCATAACCATAACTGCGCTAACCAAAATTTGCTTTAATACAAGATTTTTCTAGAATCTTCAAATATTTTTTTAATATTTTTTACAAATAGTCAACTAATTTCAGAAGACATAAAACATCAATATTAGGTAACAATATATTTTTGATGGCAATAGCTGGAATGAAACTGTAATTTATGATACCAAACTTTGCACTCACCCAGCCAAAACTCCTCTGATATATTTCCAAATCCATACTTGTAATCCTTCCAAATTCTATGAAAATCGTCTTTTTTGGAAAAATTCCCCCTTCTTTGAATGACCTGAAATTATAAAAATGTCTTGAAATATTTATTATTGAAAGAAGTTAATTTATTTATTAATAAGAAAAAATAAAATTATAAAAATTTACAACTAACCCTTAACTGGGGACGTGTGGTCTGTGAGACCGCTAACGATAGATTTTCCGTTATCCCTATTCTATTTTTAGCTCAATTGAACGGATTGGCCCTGTAGCTTCATATTTTGTGACCTTTAATACACTTGCACTTTTTCAAGCGATTTCAGTGATGCTTTTTAAAATAATTCAGTTATTTCTTTTAGCGCGACTTCTAAGACCGCACCTCCCTGTAAGTGTCCCAGTGATAAACAAGACTTAGCAGATGGTGCTAAAACTAGGACCCTGAAATATCATCCAATGTATTCATCTTAATGTGAGGCAGTGCCCCAGTTACCTTTAAATGAAGCAGGATGTGATTTTAGTGATACGGATAATTGTACGGAATAATTTTTCGATGAAAGTTCGCATTCAACTGATTCTGCAATGTATGTTCAAACATAATTAATTTTTCTTGTGATAATGTATTTTCAAAGAAATTATAAAATATATTAAAATACCAATAGATATATATACAGAATTTATTGGTCGATTTTTATATTAGTTCTTAACTTGTATGTTAAAAATGCCCTAGAAAACCGCGCTATGAAAGTCACACAAGCCTATCAGAAAAGGGACAATGTTACCCATTGTCATTTTTTTTTTTCATGTTACCCATTGTCATTTTACATTATATTATCTTCTATATACCTTCATATACTTAAAATTAAATATGATTAAAAATAAATGTGATATATTTTTTCAAGAATATTATTTATTGTAACATGTCATTTGAGATGAAAATGTATGTTCCAATGCATTTATTTTTTTCAATCATAATATATTTTGAAAAATTTCTAAAACATATCTATATATCAAGAAAAATACACGCAAAATATATTGGCAGTTTTTCGTTCTAATACATTCATTTGAAAATTTAATTTGAGTGTAAATAAAATGCGGTCTCGTAGACTGCACCTCCCCAGTAAAGTCCTAAAATTTCACCTCCCCAGTTAAGGGTTAATATGTTTTAAAATTAATATTTGCTTCTAATATTCATAAAAGGTTGCGAAAATTATCAAAAATTCAAAGTGATTGAGATTTTGTCAACTTCTACCTACTATATATATATATATATATAAAATATAACCGTCAGATATATAACAAAATAACCCCTTAGAATCAGAAGAAATAACACCTTTTATTAACTCTTATTTCGCAGTTCAGATATATGAAGCCAAATATTAGGGTGTCTCAAAAGTTTCTTTCTCATCGCGCTATAAAAGGTCTTATTTGACTCTGCTTGTGCAAACATGCAGGCTTTTCTATTAGCAGTCTATGTCATCGGTTTCAGTCGTATCAGAGCTCTTTTACACTACGTTTCGTTTGTGCCATACATTCTGTTTTAAGACTTTCATCCACAGCATCAAACATGGGTCGCGAAAGGCGACATTTGCAGCCTGTTGACAGTATCCCTGGAGATTAAACTTGGATTTTATATGAAAATGATCATAGAAAACGCAATCGGTATAAAGACAATAATCCTCCAACTTCGCAAAGGCGAGACTATACCACAAAAAAGTTTTTTTGTTCATTTAGTGAGATTAGAAAGGCGTAATTTTCTTCGGGCTCCTTCCTCAAGGTGAAACAATAAATTCTACAGAATAATGTCATCAGCTGGATCAGTTGAGACTACCATTGCAAATAAACATCCAGAACCGACGAGACATTGATTTTCATCATGTCAACGCTAGACCACACATTGCATTAGTTGTAAGAGAGAAGCTCTTACAGTTTGATTGGGATGTTTTACTGTATCCTGCATACTCTCCGATATTGCTCCATCTGATTATTACTTCTTTCTGTCCTTAAAAAAATTCTCTTCGCAATAAACGCTTGAAATTGAACGGCAAAATAAAAGCTCACCTCGAGGAGTATTTCTTGTCCAAAACACATCAATTATAGAAAGAAGTCATAATGAGGCTTCCTGGGAGATGGAAGAAGGTAACAGAGCGAAAACGTTCTTATGTAACAAAATAAATAATAACTTATAATAAATAATATAACAGTAAATGCTGTATACTCATTTCATATTAAGAATTGGAAAGAAACTTATGCGACACCCTCATACAGAATCTTTTATATATATATATATATATATATATATATATATATATATATGTATATATATATGTAATTCAAAAAGAAGATGTAATTCAAAAATAAATATGCAGATAATGGAATGTTGATGTTTAGATCTTCACTTTAATAAATTAACTTTTCCACGTTACCGTTCATCCTCCGCCATCAGTATCCATATCGCAATATACTGTTAATTGCTTGAAATGGAATTCACCATGAGAGGGCCATATCGTGTATACGCCACTTTTATTGTTTCCATTTTCCATGACTTCTGAACAATCCTTAGGCTTTTCATGAAGAAGCACAATTTTTGTATGATTCTTGGTTACATCTGAAAACAAAATTGATTTCATTGAGCTAAATCATCGATAAAAATTATACAAAATAATTGTAATTGTTCCAGCATAAAATGTTTAAATCTTATCAGTCTCATGGCCTAAAACGAGTGTCTGTGGGGTCTAGCTAATAAGACAATGTGTCAGAAACATTCAATAGAAATATACCTTTTAATCTCTTTAAAAAAATATTTATAATAACAGTTAAATTTTATAAATGGTCTGTTTGTTGTAAAAATCTATATTTCTGAACATATTTTGCTGGAATATCTTTCACAAATACTGATTCTTAAATTGCTTTACAAAAAATTTCTTTGGTATTTAATTTGGTTGTTAAATTTTATCAATTAAAATTTTTTTTAGAACTAGGAGAGATAAATATTACTTTTAGTGTCCCCATTCCTATTCAAATGAAAATATTTTTTTATATTTGTCTTCTAGATGCCATTCATAGAATTTCAATAAATTTTGAATCATACTTAAAAAAGTGATTATTAACTTATAAAAATATTCAGATATCGTTGGTTATATATATATATATGTGTGTGTGTGTGTGTGACAAAAAATGACAACACCAAGAAAAAAATTGTAAAGTAATGGAATTTCAACATTACATTTGTCTAGGTAACTTATTTAATTGATAAAAGTTTCCAAGTTACAGGTTATGTTAGCACGAGAAACGTTATTTCAAATTAAATGCCAGTATTTTAATAATTGGTGCAACCATTAGAATTTTTAAAGCAAATATGCCAGTGTTAATGCCTTCTTTTGTAGAGCTGTCGGATATCAGGTTGATGATCAGATGATGGAGTTCCATGCCTGTTGCATTTAGTCGGTGAATACAGTGACAGTAATGCTAAATGTAAATGACGCTAGATTTGTAGTCTAATGATTCCCATACGTGCTCAAGTGGAGAATGATCTGGTGATCTAACGGCCAAAACAGCATGCCGATACTTTATAGGCTATGTTACGACATCAATATAAGGAAGAACGTTGTCAGGCAACTTATAACATTGCCATTCATGAATATCTTTCAAAAAGGTGTTGGAAAACACACTTTGAAGGCTGTCTAGTTCATGAATGGTAACACAACAGGTTGAATTACCAGACTGACGAGGTTGAATTACCAGACTGACGAGGTTGAATTACTAGAATGACGTACACATTGGCATTCAGAATGCTTGGGATAGCTGCAGGTCTGATCCATTTATAATACAAAATTTCTTCCCAGATCATAACAGCAGTTGCAGGACTAGATTGATTGCAGGCGCTCGTCTCGCTCCTTTCTAATCAACACAAGTCTACCACTGGCATCAAAACAGAAATAGCTTTTTCATAAAACACAATAAATCGTCTACTTCCTATGAGCTCTAGCATTGTAACACTCACGTCACATAAACCACTGACATGTACGTCAGTGGTTTGGTGTCAGTAGAATACACGCCTCAGGGTGTCTGACTGGAAGCTGTCTTTGAAATAACCGATTCGTAACAGTTAGTTGTGTTACTGTGGAGTCAACTGCAGCTCAAATTTCTAATGCAAATTCAATACGCCAAACTCTAAACTTGGAGGCCCTCCCTCTCAGTAGTACCATGTGGCTGCCGGGAATCCTAAACTTCTTGCAGTACCTTCTCTGGACCACTGCTGTCAACAAACATCACTATGAATGCATGATCACCAAGTCTTTCTGCAATAACACGAAAAGAAAATCCATCTTTGCATAGCCTTACCCTACTAGTGAACTGTTCATAGTGGCATTTTTGTTTCCTTAAAGCCACTCTTGACTAATATGGACTCGCTGCGTCACGTTTCAACGATAAATAGCGTTCCCAAATTTTACAGCAGGCATTTAAAGCAAACTTTATTTGTATGTTTACAGTGGTGCAACTAGTACCACACTTATGAGCCTAAGGCGAAATTTGAATCGATGCTATCCACTATCTAACAACACAAATTTGGATACCCATGAGAAAAAAGGGGATATCTGCTGTTCAGATATACGTCACTCCTTCTGTACTTAAATATCGTATAGGAAACAGCATTGGCATTAGTCGCATGCAAGATGCCACGAAATTCAGAGCTGTCTAACTTCGAGAAAGGCGTAATTATCGAATGTTATAGAAATGGTCATCTTTAAAGGACATATCTAGTGAGTTAAACATTCCAAAATCGGCAGTGACCTTTTTACTTAAGAAGTGGAAGATGAGTAGTGATTGTCTGAATGTGCTTCTACCCTGCAGAGCCAAGATGCTAACCGATAGAAACCGACGAGTACTGCCCAAAAAATTTAGAAAACCGAACCAAACCGATGGCTCACATACGCCAGGAGTTCCAAGAAATATCCTGAACTGTTGTTTTGATAAATGCCATCTGCAAGGAAACATATTTTCTTGGTTTCCATGGTCGTTCTGCCACCCATAAGCCTTTGATAACATAATCCAACCACACTACTTCGTTGCGGTGGTGCAAGACTTGTCAGAGGACCGTCGAGAGTAGAAACAGGTTCTCTGGAGTGAGGAACCATGGTTCAATCGCTACCAGTCGGAAGGTAAAGTCTAGGTTTGGCGTAAGCATAGAAAACGTTTTTTCTAGATTGCTTTGTGCCTGCAGTAAAATTTGGTGGAGGTGGAATTATGATCTGGGGATGTTTCTAGAATTCTGCGGTATTGATTGGAACCCTTGTTTCCATTTCAAAGTAAGTTAAATGCCGACTTTTACTCACTACTCTAGATAACAATGTGCTTCCTACACTGTAACAATTTTACGGGTTTGGCCATTGATGTTTACAGGATGACAACGCCACTTGTCATGCTGCGAGGTCCGCCACGGATTGGTATGATGACAATGGGGTGAGCCGACTGGACAGTCCAGCCTAGAGCCCAGACTTCAATCCTATAGGAAACCTCTGGACAGTTGGATTGTCTAATTAAGGGATGCAGCAACAGTCCAAAATCGGAGAAAAAATTTACATGTCTTCTCGAAGTCGAGTGGAAGAAAACACCACTGCCCATCATACAAACACTGGTGGAAAACATTTCCTGGGGGATTAAAACCCTCTCGATTCCAGCTGGGCGGTTTGGGGTGGTTTGAGAATTTACTCTATAACATCCTCGGGGGTCGGTTTGGGGCGGCTGCTATCCGTTTTAGGGGTGATGGGTATTAAACGCGGCTACTCTACTGAACACTCCAGGAGGTCCTCGTTATATTCGACAATCGCGGCTTTTTCACAGTTTTCCCCTGTGCTTTAGGGCGGTAGGGGTTGAGGAGAAATTCGCTAAATAGGTTATTGGCGTATATTTTGTATTTTGAAAGGGTTTTAGTTTCTATTTTCACGTGTTGTTAGCTCAAAATCGGAAAGATTTTATGGCCATTTATAAAAGAAATTTTCCACTGAAGTTCTCTGGTAACGATGAATGATATATAAGGATACCGACACGTTGTTTATTTTTCGGACAAGCATCAGAAGCCCTTTTCAGTAGTAAGACTATTGTAATGTTATAAAGACAAACCATTGCATTGTCAATGCGGCCTATTCACATCGCTGTTTTCTCACAAAATGGGTAGCGACACTTGTTACTATGGAAGGAAGTCGTTTTACACTCCAAGCATCTTATTCTTTCATCAAAGGACTGTCGGAAATTCTGAGACCGTGGTGTACAAACTACCACTTTTAAAATAAAAAAAAAAAAAAATAAAAAAAAAATAAAAAAAAAAAGTTGGGAGTATTCTTTATCGCCCTCTTCTAAGAGTGAGATAAGTTATATAAATACTGAGTTCCTTTTTAGAATGCCATTCTGAAAATTTCTCTTCAGTTGTGAATTTCTACTCTTTATTTTATGTACTGTGAATCGGGTGTTTGGATTATCAGAGTAATTTTTCTATTGAAACGCTTATTATTTCTTCATTATGAGTAAAAGAAATCGTGAACACACTGAAGAAGAAATTAAAGCAATTTTACTTGATTCTGATGAAAGTGACAGTGATCCATCAGTGAAGATGATGGTTGGCCCAAAAATGAGACTTTAGCTGATCTCTCGTTTATTCTAAGCAAAGAAGCAGGAGATGAAACTATCGAGGGTCAGATGAACTAGAGAGATAGAGAGGAGGAGTCAAAAAATGTTATATAGTGTACATATTATCAAAAATTTGCAAATGATTCCTTCGTGTGGAAATTTAATATGAAGCTTTCGTTCAAAAATTTATGTTGTCTTCACAATACTATAGAAAACTTCACATAACATTTTAAAATCAGAAATTCAGCTTGAAAAATTCAACATGACAGTTCATACTAATAAAGTAATATTTATGATTGATGTAATTTTAAATGTGTTAAATCTTCATATTTAGTTTAGGAAGAATGTAATGTTTTAGTAAAATGCTCAGGCTGAAAACTGAAGGAATGTATTTTCCAAATATATTTCGTTGAGTAATTTTTCCCCTTAATTTTATTTCATAAATTTTTGTATTTCAGTATTAAATGAAGTTTTAAAAATATGTTATCTCATCTATCGAAACAATTCGATAGATATATAATGTTTGACGTAATATATTCCCTTGGTTAGAAAAAAATTTTAATAGTTATATTTTAAAAGATTAGTAAAAAAGAGTGGCAAAATAAAGATATTTTTGGAATTTATATTTACCCTACATTCTTTTTCGATTAGCAAGAATGCGTAAGGTTTTGGGGAAAAAAATGTGAAAACTTCTTTAAAAATTTAATTAAAGTTCTAAAACTTTTCTCTTAGTATCACTATCGAAAATGCAAAATAATATTTTATATTTAAAAATTCAATAAAGATAATCGTTTATACTAAAAAAAAATGCTAAAGACAATAAAAAAACATCTTAGCTGAGTGCTGAAAGAACATATTATTTTCGAAACATCTTTCAAAAAGAGCAATAACATTTTTTTTTATCCAACGATTGTTTTTATTTCGGTATTAAATGAAGATTTAAAACATTATCTTGTTTATCACTGAAAAGCATTGACATCTATACTATGTAAAAAAAATGTAGTAATTGCATTGATATATGCATAATGTATGTTTTACATTACTATGTAAAAATTTTTTACATGGTAATATATGACATATTATTTAATTTTGGCAACAAAAAATGTAAAAGCCTATTGAGAATTTAATGAAACATAAAGATGTTTTTGAAATTGCTAGTAAAGCCAGTTTTTATTTAAATGGTTTGGAAGCCTAACATGAAACTTACGAAAAAAAAAAACAACAACTATTTTCTAAATTATAGAATAAATTTCAAATTTTTTTGTAAAAAAAAATACCCCACAAAGATGATGAGCGAAACACTTCACACTAAAAAATATAAATTCATTAGAATAAAACTCGTAAACTCGATGGAAAATGAATCTCGTTGTTGAAAACCGCAAGGCAATTATTCAAGGTAGAGCGTCGACAGTTTTATTGCTTCAGAGTGCGGGGGGGGGGGGGTAACTGCCCCTCAGCTAGGAAGAGAACATGTCTTTCAGAGCCATGCTGAAAAAGTCTGGATGTTAAAGGGAGTGCCACTTGAAAAGTGCTTGGATGTTAAAGAGTTAAGGCTGCAATTGCCTCAGGTGTAGGCTCTACCAACTATTGCATATGAAAAAATTGTGTTTATCTCTTTTATCCCATATGTCCAATTACTTATAGGTAGATAGTGTATTTTAGATGCATTAACATGTCTACCAAATTTCATTTATCTAGTACAACTCATTTTTGGTGTTGGAATATTTTTTTTTTCCGTTAGTGTATATATGTATAACATTAAAATAGAGTTTAAGAAATATTTTTAAAATCAGACACATTATTTACTCATTATAATTTTAAAAAAAAACTTTTGCAAAGATTTTGAGTAACATACCACAAATTGAAAAGTTCTGTTTAGCTTCCTCAATCAATTTGTTTGCGAAGTCCAAATAAGCTAAAACTTTTTCTTTTGCACCGCATTCGCTTATATTTGAAGAATCATTAACTGGAATATAGTAAGTAATCAGAAAATACAGTTCTAACATATCAAAATTCATATCTTAATTCAAATCATGTATAAATTATATCACATTATAAAAAGTTGAAAAATGAAACATAGGTGAGTGGTGAAGTGATGGTTCTTTCGAAACATCCAGACTTTTCGTATAGTAAAAAAATGAATCAGTAAAAAAAGATGATTCATATGCATTATTTATTTATATTATAATTTGCATAGAATAGAACATTGTCCAACAAGTAACCTGATGCGACATGCATGGTTATCAATCAAGCGAAGAACTCTACAGTGTACATAGTGAGGCCTAAAGCTGATATTAAATTACTAATTACTAAAAACAAGAAAGCAAATTTTATGGATAGTGTAAATATAGACGAAGAAATTCCACTCAGGTGTCGTCCTCGTCGTCTCATCATAGTTCGTAACTAGGAGATCCGTCGTAAAATAGTGTTGCTGTAAAAAGAGACGATCTAACAGTTAGATCGTCTCTTTTTACAGCAACACTATTAAAACCGGTTAGTTACCAGTTAAAACCATTTAGATTCTAACTTAAACTGAAATACAACCCTGATATCATGATAGGCTGTTAAGGATTAGAAGTTCTTTTAATTTTTAGTCTAAAAATTTCCAGAATTAAAAAAAAAGAAATTTAGGGATTTCTAAGTTCTGAAATCAGAAATTACGGATGCCAAATATGAGGAAAGGCTGCAAAATAATGGTTAGAATTTTGAATTAATTATTATTATTTTTAGAAATTTCCAGTATTAAAAAATAATCATGGATATTCTAAATTTCGTAAATCCAAAAGTATAGATCCCATATATGCTAAGTAGGCCGCGGTGGCCTGGTGGTAAGGTCTCGGCTTGTGAATCGTAGGATTTCAGGTTCGAGATCCGATTCCACCGAAGAACCGTCGTGTAAGAGGGTCTGTTGCACGTTAAATCCGTCATGCCAAACGTCCGCTGGTGTGGTGTGGAGAGGGGGGTTGCCAGCTCAGGTGTCGTCCTCGTCATCTGACCACGGTTCAAAATCATGAGATTCGTCCCAAAATAGCCGTAGTGCTGCTTTACAATGGGACGTTAATATAACTAAAATAAACCCATATATGATAAAGTGGTCCATACTAACTAAATGTACATTTAATAATACACCCTACAATAATTAAGAGACGTTAAATCTGTACATAAAATGCTACTGTAAATTAATGTTATCAATGAGAAAAAAATTATTCGTAGAATGCATCCGCCTCTTTCATATCTCAAAAAAATGTTACCAACATAAAAAAAAAGAAAAAAAAAACATTCACAGAACACTGATCAAATCATTTTCTAATGATTCAGCCTTTACCGTTGAAATTCATCTTATATTTAAAGCTTCACGGCATTATTTAATATGCTTACGTGAAAATTACAAACGCTATGAAGAAAGCAATGTTTGGTAACGGAAGAAAAAAAAATGTTATTACCAAGTGAGAACATGATATTGTTTTGGCTTGAGGTTTTTGAAGTTACAAAATGCACGAGTACAAAATTGCCAATTTATCGCTTTTAAGGCATCACTTTTTTTCGCTTCTAGGATAATTAGAAAATTATAAAGAAGTTGTTCATTTGCCAACAACTTATCGCCAACAAGAAATTATAACTTGGCGCGAATATATATATATATATATATGTTGGTGATTGCGAAATGGTTTTACTGTTGGCATTTCAGTTTATATTGGAAGGACCGTAGTTGTTGGGAGAAAATATTGTGATCTATAACTATTGTGAAATTCGTAGTTAATTAAGATTTTGGACATTTATCATCATGTATGGAAGCAAAATAGATATGTATCCAAGCTAATTTTCTGAAAATTCTAAGAATTGTCTATAACTTGTTCCAGTTAGCCTTCGCTTTTATTTTTAATTAATTAATTAATTAATTTTTAAATTTTTTCTTGTTTTTTATGTCTGAAAGTATGAAGATTCTTAATAAGTAGAAACTACTTGGAAATGGATATCGTGATGTTGAAATGAAGAATTTCGGAAGTCAACTATAGTTGAAAATTTTGTATTAGAATATCGGAAGATATAAAGCAAGTATAAAGAGCAGGTTGGAAAGTGCAGAGTTACCGTATTGCAATACTAGCCAGAAAGAAAAATCCAAATTTCATACCGATAGCTCTCACCATGCACCTCAAAACTCGTGAAGATTGCCTCTTTAAATGGAAAATAGAAATCAACGCTAGTAAAACTGAAGCCATAATGTTTGTTAAAAATTATGATGAAATTAATTTTTGGCCTACTAAAATTAAAAACCAGAGTATCCCATGGTCTAAGGAATGTAAATATTTAAGCATTATTTTAGACAATAGAGTCATCTGGAAACTCCACTTCATTTATAATTAAAACACGTTTCTAGACTTAACTCGCAAATATCATCCCCTAATTTCTCAAAACTTTAAAATGTCTAAGAATAATAAAATTCTTATTTACATTGCTTATTTGCGTCCAGTTTTAACATGTACATGCACAATTTTGGGAAATGCTGCTAAATCTAACTCCAACAAAATAATTTAATTAGAGGTTTTAGTAACTGTAAATGAGGGCCGGGATAGCCTGGTTGGTAGAGCGATGGATTCGCGTCCCTTAGGTTGCGAGTTCGAACCCCGCAGGCTGAAGACTCCCCGCGTAGTTGGTGGCTGACGCGCGCATAAATCTGTCGTAAATTATCACAAGGTCTTCCATGTCGAGAGTAATACCACTGGGGGTACTGGATCAAGGGTGATCGTTCTCTGATTCAGGTCTAAGTTATGATTTGTGGATGAATGAATGAAATGCGTGAATGCAACCCGCCCCGTAAAAGGCGTTGTAACGTGTATGTAGCTGAGTCGTTCTCTTGGCCCTAGATGGCGCTATTATAAATAATAAGAACAAGAGACGCTCCCCCAATGGCTTAGAATCGTGTCTTCATAAGAGCTGGCTTGTCCATGGCAAGTGACATAAGAAACAGCAACAGTAACTGTAAATAGTTTATGTTTAAAGCAATATATATGAAGCAATTAATTACTCTTCCCACTTAAGACATTCATAAAAGGAACTCGCCACTATATACTTTCAAAATCTTGTCTCTCATAACGAAGCTACATCCTTAATTCTCAAATACACCCCAAACCCGCGAATTAAAAGACCTCGTAATATTCTACTTTAAACTCCCTTCCCATTTATTTAAACCTTTTTCCATTTTTAATCTTAACGCTCCAACTCTTGAAATTCTGTAAATTTTATTCATATAACACTTTGTTCATGCAGCATTTTCCCACTCCCCTTTGCATCCTGACAGCCCATCAGAAAGCCAGCTCCGCCATGCACCTCTTATTAACCCCTCAACAAGGATTATAAAGAAAATCCTTAGCTTTTTGCTTCCACCATCGTTGGATCTGGTTCAAAGAAGATCTCGGTAATTATTGAACGCCATTTCGTTTGCGCCGTCATCATTTACCGGAGATACAACCCGATGACCCGGGCTAGGCACTCCGTGAACTACCTTATTAACAGGGTAACCGTGTTTGCAGACATTCCATAATCTGGAAGGTCAATTAGTAGTTAGGTAGGAAGATGTATCATATTTTAAATAACTGGAATTCTGGAAAATGATTATCTCTTTATTATTAAGGAATAATATTAATTTCAACCTGTCTTGGTGGTCCTATAAGAGAATGTGATTGTATCCGGCTATACATTTAAGATGTTACTCGACAGAAAACTCAACTTTGCCATGGCCCACTTCTGCAAAACAAGCACAAATCATGCTAATTGTATTCACAGAAGGAATAATTTCAAAACACTTACAACAATCTGGTTGGAGCTCTTTTGCTTTTGTGATAGATTCTTTAGCAAGATCTAAAGCCACAAGATGCATTTCTCTCTGTTCACAAATCGATGAGTTTGCTTGTGTTTTAATAATAGCAAAAATAACCAAAACGATCAGCTTCAACGAAATCTTGGCGTACCACCTGCAGGAAAAACAAATTGGGATATAAATATAAAATATGAATTTCATATAAATAGGAATTCAAATTTCTAGTTTTATTATATACTGTTATTTTTATTCCATTACTCTTCAAAATCATGAATTTTGAACCCTGTTTCATCTTTTGTAAAATCAGAAATATTGTTGATTTTTAACATCTGCTCACTTTGGAAACCCACTGAATATCAATATATCTTCCTAATTATGTAGCCCTTTCAATAAATATCAGGTAAAGGATTTCAACTTCACTCTCTTTTTCTTTTAAATTAATTCGGGTGGCGATTTCAGAAATCGTTACATAGACATAATAGATATTTATCTTAATTGTCCCTTCTTAGCTATATTCTTAATCATTCAAAACTATACTTGTCATTGCTTGTTTGAATTATTTATAAAATCTACTTTCTTTAGGAATTAAAAAAACAACAATTTCCTGAACAAAGAAAGTTATTTTGTTGTTTATATTCCATGGCTATAAACACGTTTTTCAGTTTTAAATTTAGCGATTTATTTTTCTCCCCTTTTTCCATTTTGTTTTTGTTTTCGGATCTTTTAAGTTAAATATATATTATTTATAGCTTCTGTTTCCAATTAATTATGACAAGACGGGACAAGGAGAACTTCAGCTAAGTCTGAGGAAGTCTCTGAAGAAATATAAACAAACGACTAACTTAATGGCAAGGGAAAATAAAATTCATTTTAACTGGCTGGTTCCTAAATTCAGTATTCACAACAATTATTCTAAATGTATTCGAAAATAAACTAAAATCACACTGATTCTAAACATACAACCATCATCCACATGATTACGAATACTGATGTTTTCATTAAAATTCCCAAGCCACATTTGTTTCCTATATTGCATCTATACACTCATACTGGTCAGTTTTAAAATGAGCGTTTTTTTTTTCTTTTTTTTTTATTGGATCTCTTAAGTTAAAAATATATTATTTATAACTCCAAATAATTATTTCACCATATAACAAGGGTAACCCCTGTTAAGTCTGAGGAAAGTTTCTTTTGAAAAATATACAAGCAACTAAACGTCGGAGAAAAATCAAATTCATTTCAACTAGCTGGTTCACAACAGTTGTTCCAAATATATTCGGAAATGTGCTGTAAGAATAGTAAATCTCAACATACGACCATAATACGCATGATTAAAAATATGAGCGCTTTCATTAACATCCAAGCCCTCATCAAAGTTAAATTCTTTTTTAGGCCATAATGACTCGTAGTTTCTAACAATAAATGCTTTGAAAATAATTTTATCATTATTATTGTATTTATAAGATGGAAAATATTTTAAGTTAGAACAGAGAACATATTTTATTAAGAAATGATGAAAGTGAAACAATTATTTAACATATCCACTGTTTCTTTCATTCTTATTCAACCAAAAATGATGCATAATGATAAGGTAATGACCTGGTGCTATTTTTCAGAACCTAATATTATGATACAATGACAGCTTTGAGCCAATGCAGAAAATTTAAATTCCTAAGCTATTCAAAAAATAATTATACTTTGCTAATAGTTTTATTTATGAATGTTTATTTTTATTTAAAAGTCTGATATTTCTAATTATGATTGGTTATAGCTTCGATTAAATTCTAAGTTTATCTAATGTGAGAATTCTAATGCTTCAAAAGCCACAATAATTTTTCGTGCACGAAAACAGAATAGAATTACTCTTTTCTTATCAATGGCTAATTATAAATTACCTTCCACCTCCGAATTCGTAAGATTGACAGCTCTATAGAATAAGGCAATTTACAGGGAGTTCGGGATTGCAGAGTTAAAATTACCAAAATTAACATAATTTGACTAAGATTTGTTCAAGTATATTGACTATCGTTAGATTTATCCTTTTCCTTTCAATTTAAAAAAAAAAAAAGGAAAAGAAAATTCGTAATTTATGTTGTTGATTAGCAATGAATAGAGAATGGATGTTTTATAAACCTCAATATTTTATCACATTAACCCTTAACTGGAGAGGTGAAAATTTAGGACTTAACTGGGGAGGTGAGGTCTACGAGACCACATTACACTTACATTCAAATTAAATTTTCTAATGAATGTATTAATATAAAAATACTGCCAACATATTTTGCAGACATTTTTTTTTTTGATATACAGATATGTTTTAAAAAATTTTCTAAATATATTATCATTGAAACAAGGAAATGCGTTGGAACATCCATTTTCTTCTCAAATGACATGTTACAATAAATAATATTCATGAAAAAACATATTACTTTTTACTTTTTAAATCATATTTAATTTTACAGTATATGAAGGTATATAGAAGACAGTATAATGTAAAATTCAACAATTATATGAAAAAAAATTGACAATGGGTAAAAGTGGCCATTTTTTTTATCGACTTGTATGACTTTCATAGCAAGGTTTTCTTGGGCATTTTAAATATACAGGTTAAAAACTAGTATAAAAATCAACCTATAAATTCTGTATATATATATCTCTTGGTATATTAATATATTTTATAAATTTTTCAAAATACATTATCACTAGAAAAATTAATTATGTTTGAACATACATATCAAAATTAGTTGAATGCGAACTTTCATTGAAAAACTCTTCTGTACAATTATTCTTATCACTAAAATCACTTTCTGCTTCATTTAAAAGTATCTGGAACACTGCTTCATAATAAGATCAGTAAACTGGATGATATTTCGGGTCCCAAATTTTAGCTTCATCTGCTAAGCCTTGTTTATCATTGTGACACTAACAGGGAGATGCGGTCTTAGAGACCGCGCTCGAAGAAATAACTGAATTATTTTAAAAAGCATCTGCTGAAATCGATTGAAAAAGTGCAAGTGTATTGAAGGTCACAAAACAGGAAGTTACAGGGCCAATCCATTCAATTGAGCTAAAAATAGAATAGGGGTGACAGAAAATCCATCGCTAGCGGTCTCACAGACCACACGTCCCCAGTTAAGGGTTAAAAAGAAAAAAATACATTGGTTTACTACAGTACCTACACATTAGAAAATCGGAAATCAGTTATCGACAATCAAAAAATGAGCCTTAATCATTACCTTTAAAAAAAGATTTTATTCTGAAGGCCATAAGCATATCCCTTTCAAAATTTCTGATATATATGTTTGATTTAATTGTTTTGATGAATGTTTGTGATATATGTTTTTGATTTAATTCTTTCCTATATTCTTCATTAATATCCTTACCTTCAAATTCTTCTCTTGTTTAATATCCATCGAAATATATTTTATTATCTCTTTTTAGATTTGAAACCTCTTAATAATTCGAAACTCACAAAAATTATTAACTCTATAAGTACTGAAAACCCCAGATACCCGTTCTAAGACATCACAGATTGACTCAAGATGGTTAGGTATACTTGCGAATCCCCTACTTTGTTCATTAAGTGCCATTGATTCAATACCAGAGGCGGTTACTTTGCTCATTTGATACGCTCGCCAAGATGGGTTTGAGAGATTGAAAGGTTTACTGAGAACTCACAAAACACGTCCGATCATTTGCGTCTAGTAATCATCTAAGAGGGAACCTCTTAATAACATGAACTTTTATTGCAGGTTTTTGTAAGAGAAGAGAATTTTCTTAGTTCTGAAAGAGAAACTCGGATGTTTATTTTTCGTTCATTTTAAATTGAGAATCCATTCTTAACTAGAATGATTTTAGATATTAAAAGGTTTAAAAACACCTTGAGGATATAATCTAATTTTGAAAATAAAATTTTTTCTTGGAGAAAAGAGCAAATATATTATTTTGAAAACCTTTTTATTTCTTATTCATAGCCTTTTTTACACATTCTACCTTTATCTATCTGATTATATTTGTGATTTATTGATTTCTAATTTAAAATAGAAACAGAAATCCTACTTTTATATTAAGGGAGTATTTTGTATTTTACCACCACTTGAAATCAAATAACTTATAATTCCAGTAATTATTTAAAATCCTAGTAATTACTAATTACTTGTGTTTAACTTCAATACTTATTAGATACATTTTTTGCAAAATATATCATGCACTGTAAAGCGAATAAGACATATAAAGTGTCTAAATATCACAATTTTATAAATATAAATCGTGATATTTAGAGTTTCATAACTCAAATTTCAAGTAATTCAAATCAATTTTATTTGCTGTGAGAATCAGCTTCTTAGTCTTTCAATTTGGGCTGCCGTCAGCGTGATGGCAACACTTTGATAAAAGCTAATTTTTTTCATGAAAAGAAATCTTGTTTGCACAGGTGAAATTTAATTCTATTTTGTATAGCATATTATTATTAATTATGCTTAAGATATCTTTAAAAATTTTGAAATAAAATGATATTATGATAATATGATAATAATATGATATTATGATAATAATATCATTTTAAATGATTTAAAATGATATTATTTTTTTTTTAAATTTTTATATAAAAATTATATTTGTATTGTAAAAGTTTTGGTAATTATAGCGGAATAGCTATAAAAATGTGTTTAACTTTTGATTAAAATTCTAATTAATTAAATGAAAATGTCAAAGAATTTCTGCATTCAAAAACTCCTAAGTATATCTGTATTAAGTTTGGTAGCTCTAAAACAAACGATTTTACCTCAGGATCGCCAATAGACATCTAAAAATTGACTCAATTTCACCTTAACTATAAATAAAGGAGAAATATAAAGATTAGCGACCTGGGGAGTAATAATTACAGCTGGCAGAAAATATAAGCCATTGAAAACTATCTAAATACATGTGAACAAGCGAAATTCGAAATAACCATCAAAAGATATCGTAAAAGGGAAGATAACCTTAAAATTTAGAAATAAAATTTAAAAAAAAATATTCCCCATTATATTAAAAGCGGTAGATAATCGTTCAGATTTCAGAACTTTATAGTATCAAGAAATAAGAGAAAATTCTTTTAAAGATCCTAGATTACAAATATACAAAATTATAAATATGAATAAAAAAATACAAATATAAAATATATAATATATATATTTATTGAAAGTGAGGAAACCAAGTAGAAAAAATAATTAATTCTTTTCGGAAACTTTCTTATAGACTTAACGTCTAATAACAAAAATCCTTAAGTCAGAATTAAAAAATTTCAACTATGTTTCAGCAAAATTGTAACACTGCACGAAATAATTGTATTCTTCAAAATGAATGTGTCAAACTTATATTAATTTTTCTGTTTCACATCTGATTCAAAAACATAAAATCAAGAGATCACTTGATAAAAAAATAAATATTTCATACATTTCCTTACATGTGAGATACTCCGTCACAAAATAAGCAATTGAAATTTAATAATGCTTTTAAATGGCACATCGATTATTTACCAAACAGTCTTATTAAAATGAAATGTTTATGGCTAAATTCAACTTACATGTTTTATCGTAAGAGATTACCACCAAATAAAGAGAGAGCTTCGTTCTTTTAACACATGACTAAACTTCATATTCAAGAAATGATTTTTATATGAAAATGTATCTCGTTCCCCTCACCTTATCTTCAGATAAAACTGAAAAAGAGGCCAAAACTCTTAAAACGCTTCCCATGCAGATGCTGTTCTTCCATTCCAAAAGCTTATCATTATTTAAAGCAAAGAGTGAAATGGTTACTATCTTGTAAAAGACATATGGAAACACTTAATTTTCTACTTGATTTATCAATTCCCTATTGTGGAATTAGAAATCTACAGGCCTATCTTCAAAAAAATTTCATCATGGTCAAGGTTAACTTTTTTTTTTTTTCCAGGTGATAAAGAAATGAGAGTAAAATAATTCGGAGGATTATTCAGATGTGTCAAACAATTGTGCAAGCAAAAAAAAAAAAAAAAAATGGAGAGTTTCATGGTGGTTATACATCCTATATATCTCAGTATCATATTTTAGAATATTTTTAAGAAGTAATTTAGAAATATATTTTTCATATCCTAGAGTCTCAAATAATTTTATAATTGATTTTGAAATCGATGCCACACAGGGTATTAGTTTAAAATTTTATTTATAATGTACATTAAAATTCGGAAATAAATAAAATTAATTCAGAGAGAGTTCTCTTACTGAACTACATTTAAAAATGGTGCATTTTCCTCGTAAGCACATCTTTGTACAGTCAAAACCATAACATTTACAGCATCTTTAAAACTTTTTAGTAACGTATTTATTATAGTTTTTTCTTTTTGATATACCTTTATTTTCAATCTCTATTAAAAATCAAATCAAATAATTTGTAAATAATCACACTATCAACAATATCCTCGCCTCTTTGAAACAGTAATAAATGACTTTAAGTTATAAGTAAAAATTTGCATATCGGTGCAATATTGATGCAATTTTAAATTGTGGAAGCATCCCCAAATGCAGCAATATCTTGTTACGAAATTTCCGGGGTTCGTTTGGATAGTGGGAGTTATATGGTGTGGAGAACGCTCAATCAGCAGGCGGCAGTAGAAAAAAAACAACGACGTTTATTTACACAAGACGACAACTATATACAGTACAGAAGACGATTATTTTCAGCCGAGACGTGCAGCATACAACAAGACTCTACTGCAGACAGTAGCGCACAGCTTAGTTCAGCACTAGCTTGACTCCGTTGCTGCTCCGCTAATCCCTGGAAGACCAGTTCTTCACCGTCGCTTCTGACTACGACTACTCCTGGTTCACGAAGACTCCGCGGCAGGTGCAGCTCCTTTTATAGGTCTAAGGAGGTGGGACTAGAAGCCTCTCAACCAATCAGGAACGTTCGAGGCATATCTCGGTTCCTACTGGACGGTTCAGGAAAATTATCGATGTTTCGGATATAATCTATTTTGGTGCCAAAATCGCCAAATTCGTCGCCAAGTGTGTCGCCAAGCTCTGGGACCTCCTATGGAACCAACTATGCTGGGAAGCCGCATCACAGATCCGTAACAATCTGTTATTTGAATATCAAAAAAGCATCTTTTGGACAGTATTTAAAACTTGAAAAATTATATATTTTTTTCTCCATAATCATTTTTTTTTTATTTAAAACAACATTTTTCTTCTGTTCATATTTTTTCCAATTAGTTATTAACTTCGTTCAATTTTATAAATTTTCTTTTCAAATCTAATCCATCCATTCATAGCTTTACTGGATACACCCAAAAGTTTTTAACTTTCATCTGGCAGTTCTTACAAATGCACGCTAAATCTCTCAATGCTTCGTACTCTGTAGAAATCGGCTTTTCAGTAACTCAAAGCGAATGATATATCCTAGAGGTCAATTTTGTCCTTTGTGATATATCTTTTTTTTATTATTATTATTTCTTCATCCATTATATCTAATCTGTTTGCACTATTTAAAATTATTTATTTTGTATATCAGTTTTTACATCTCCACATCGCTGGAAATGCGAATGCTGGTGGGCGAGCATCTCCAACCAAACATTGAAAACATTTTTAAAGGCTCTTAGTTTTTAACATTTTATCTAATATTTTATCATGATGTAATTATTATCTATTATATATTATAATTAACATCTTATTTGTCATTTAATGACAAAATGCCAATACTTTAATCACAGTATAATTTGACATATATCGAATTCTTATATCCATAATATATATATATATATATATATATATATATATATATATATATATATATATATATATATATATATATATATATATATATATATATATATATATATATATATATATATATATATATATATATATATATATATATATATATATATATATATATATTTACCATACGTATGGATCAGTAGTCGGAACTGGCTGTAGCACCATTAAAATCCCCAAATCCAAATCCTGTACAGTAAAGCGCAGCACGTTAGCATTCGGAGTAAACAATTGTGTAGGGATAAATTGAGAATTCACTCGATTGATTTGCTTTAATTCTCTCGTTTTTTTTGTAATCTTCATCTTAAAGTACAGAAACTTCTAGAAGGATTGGAGAATTTCGGCTTTTCATCGGCATAATTCTTACATTTTCTAATTCATCGCCAAGCTACTCACCAAGAGTCAGTGAGGTGACATGAATTTCTTCGGCATTCATTAAAATATCTGTAAAACTCCTTTCCTGAGCACATGCTGACTGTGCAGGAAAGCGTATTAAGAATAGGAATAAAAGTTTCATTAATATTTAAATTTATCAATTTTTTTCAATACACATATATTAACCTCAATTATATGAAAATTATTTATTTATATCATATGAGGCATTTTTTCAACTTGTTATCAGAAAATCGGGTATCAGAAAAAAAATTAAATGTTGACAATGGTATCTTTTAGCATCATATCAAGTAGCAGCCCATTTCTAAACTCAAAATGCTGCGATTTAAACATTCAAAAAGTAAAAAAATGTGAATATTTGGTTATAAGCATTTTCATTTCATTTAAAATGAAATATTGAGCAAATGGCGATAAAAACTGCATTTTCAGGGCTTTAAGAGTTCTACCTCGTTTATGAAACCTTTTTCTCATGTTATGTGTTGCGTTGAAAGCATGTTAAAGAATAAGATTCAGCTCTATCAAAATTTTATTAGTTAACTAGCTTGGAATTTAGATTAAAAAATTATCCGCAAAGATTTGTTAGTTTTCAAATATTATTATTATATTAATATGTATATAATAATTAATATTATATGTATTGATATTGTAATCGTAAGCATTTTTCACGAAAATTTAATTAGAATCACTTTGAAGTAGAAACTAATAACATTTTTCACAAAGAGAAATCGAATCAATTAGTTTCAGTTATTCAGAAGTGAAATCTTTGTATTTAGAATTACAAAATATGAAAATATATTAATGTGATTATAATAAAAATTTAACAATAAATAGATTGTGAAATTTTTCATAAATTTTGAGTCACTTATTATTTTATTCACCAGTAAACTTGGGAGTTTACAACAGTTTGAACTGCAAAAAAATTTCCAAAGAAAGCCTTTGTTCAGCATAATAAATTTCCCTTCCATCTTGTTTCTGCTTACAACACATTAACGATGTTAAAAAGTATAATTCAATAAATAAAGTTATTTATTGTTAATGATTTTAAAGTTATTAATGATTTTAAAATTATGTGTACCCACAATAATAGATCTTGTTACACTTAATAATAATTTAATGATCTGTGTTCCTAATTTAGATTGATTATCTTAATTAATAAAGTGAATTATTCGAAAAATCTTGTCTCTGCTTACAACACATTACTGATGTTAAAAAGCATTATTCAATAAATAAAGTTATTTAAAATAATTTTAAAACTATATGTGCCCACAATAATATATCTTGTGTGTGTATGTGTGTGTGTGTGTGTGTGTGTGTGTGTGTGTGTGTGTGTGTGTGTGTGTGTGTGTGTGTGTGTGTGTGCGTGCTTGTATAATGCTGTAAATTCACACAGATATGAGCCTACACTCACAAACATACAAAATAATGTAGATATAAAACTGCAAAGGTTAAAAAAAATAACTGAAGTCTTTTTATATTTACATTAAGTAATATTGTTCTTCAAGCAATTTCTAAAACGATAATACTTTCGCCTTAATATATGATGATCTATTTATGAGTAAATTTCCTTTGAATTATATAAGATTTCATTACCATTTTCGATCGTAACTAGTTTAGTACAGTTTCAAGAGGTTCCTGCTTTATTACATAAACTACATTCATGTTTTACTGTATCTGACATTTAATTATCTTTTCCGGAATGAGTTGCCTGTTATATATAGGTAATAAAAAGGTCGATTAATAACAAAGAAAATAATTCTGAACACTCGCGACTAACAAAATATTTCATTAACGCACAAAGAGAAGGGAAAAATGTTGTTATTATTTATTGTAAATTACGGTATTCTATGAAGAACGCAGCTGAAATGCTCCTCTAATTACAACATAAATATGACGAGCAGAATATTAGCGCAGCTGTTATTTTGTTCTTGAGAAGAAACAGTCGCTTTTGTATACTCGTAATAGCCTTCCTTTCCTGAAACTAAACGCTTACGCTAAAGAAGAAAATGAAATCATTAGTTCAGGAAAGAAGCTCAAAAGGAATCATTTTCTTTCAAAGCAAAGAACAATAAAAATGCGATTGAAAATATAGTATTACTTTTACACATTTAATAAAATTTAAGCTGGAGTAATAAATACAATAATAACAGATTCTTAGTTATCCAAAAGTTGGATACAAATTATGGACCCACGTGAATTAATTAAATGGAATAAATTATTAACATGGATAAACTAATTTGATAATTGGAATTTATTCAAAAATCTGAAAATGTGACAAATAAATTCTTCTGAATTCAAATATGAATGCATCTTGTTGAATATTTGAAAAATTAATGCTTGCACACTTGATTTTATATATAAACAGATATGAATTTCATTGCATATAAACAAAACTATAGACGCTTAAATCTAAAGGCATTTCTTTTTTTGCTGGATTTTTCAAACATTTAGAATAACACTGTACAATAATTAATGAAATGTGAATGTTACATTAGTAAATTCAAACTCTGGTAACTGAAACACTGGCAAAAAAATTGCATTAATTAAACCATAACAAATTTAAAAACTACACATTGCTCTATTACTTTTGATTAACACTAAACATACCAACATTTAATGCGTACCTATTTCTACCAGCAAGAGAAAAATTAAAAGGAAATCTACGATCACAAATTTCAAGTTATCATCAGAGAACATTATTATTTTTAAGTCATTATTTGTTTTAATAAATTTAAGTCATTAATCAGTTTAAACCGCTTTGAAACAATCATCACGAGACTTCTCTATCGGTCTCGATCCCTCTTTCTTTCTATCTATCTATATCTATATCTATATATATATATATATATATATAGTCATAGTTCTTCGTCAACCTTTTAAAAACGAATCTGCTTTTAAAGAATTATTCATAACAATGATGCAATACTGGTAAAAGCAGGTAAAAAAATATATGCGATTAAAAAATGATGATGAAAATTGCCATTTATGCTTTATTTATTGCCTAAGCGATTTCGAGCTTTAAAACCCCCTTACCAAAACAACATTGTGTTCTCACATGATAAAAAAATAATCAAATATTAGCTGTATATATTTCTTAGAAAAATATCATTAAGTCAATTGTGAAAAAGCGATAATATGATATACGCATTTCGATTTAAAATCACATAATTGGTTATTTGACTGGTCATGTTATGTTTAGTGTTAAACAGAAGGAAATGATTTTAGATCATTCATCTGAAATAATGAAGAATTTTCCTGAATGTGTTAATTATAAATTCTTGCAATACTCAAGTAGACAAAATCCCACTTAATTTCCATATAAACTAAATTAATGATATTGAAATAAACTATTGAAAATATGTTCAGTATAAAGAGTTCCTTCATGTTCTTTAATTCTTGTAATAATAACAATAATTAATGTTTGATTCGTTCATAAGGAAAATTCAACTGAAAAACACAAATAATTTTCACTCTTTGTCATATTGAAGGCACATTCCCATTCTTATATTTTGACTAATAACACAAGGTTTAATTAGATATTGCCATACTTTCTCAGGACCATCGGCACACAATTGGGTACTATTGTAAAACGCATGTTAAATTAAATATTGTAATTTGCTAAGATCCAACAATTAAATATCATCTCCCAGGAGGCACCTCAAATATAGGGATGATAAACTTTCAGCATTGTGCTTGTTTTCCGTTATCAGGCTGGGTACAAAAATGGTGTAGGGTTAAATACCTCTTTACTGATGATGGGACGCATCTCATGCAGGAGGAGTTTGCTGTAGCTAGGAATGACCCTTAGGACTCAACCGTAGCTCTCTCCAATGTTATTGGAATTTTTCGAATATTTCAAAATTTCAAAATGCCTTAGCCGAAAAGTGGCATAGCCTTTTTTGACAGACCCACAATATCTGTCTGTGAAAAAAAACTGTTTTAATTGATATTTTTTGGAGAGGAAAAGATGGCATTACCAGAAGCATTTCCCTAAACATGAAACCATCAGCAAAACGCTTTCCCTAAGCATGAAAAATCGCCTATCAGAGAAAATACCAAATTACAGAGGGTTAAGAGCAAATTTAAGATGCACAAAATATAATATTGAATATAGGTGAAAAACAGAGACTGTCTTTGCGAACTTCAGAATAAACATTTTTCCCCCCAATTTTCAAATATTTTCATTTCTTGTGTACAATTTGATGATATAGTAATTGCCAAAACATTTGAACTCAAGATTCTGGAAAATCTTCGAATTCATACCTTTTTGGAATTATGTATTTTGGTCTATCTGCCATCACGATGATTCAAAAATACTTTGAGCTAGATGGATAACATTTGGTATATTTTTTAATACTGTATTTGTAGTTTCTAATCAAAATTTCCTATCTTTTGTACGAAATCCCTTCATAGGAAGTTGATCCTTCATGCAACTCGAAGATGAAAATAGCTGAACAGATAAAATTTAATACGCAGGTTTAACATTTAAAACATAGGTTCTTATGAAGTTTTGAACCAAACCTTTCTAAGGGAGTGCCATCTATAATATTAACAGAATTATCGCATGCAGTAAAACGCAATACTGAAATTGGCTTAATTTTAATATATATGACTCAAATTTAATATTTATTTAGTTATATTGGGCTAACATTGTTCGTTCTAAGTCACTTTTTTTTTGGTTTCAGTGACATTAAAAAAATATTCAAATTGCAAATACCGTATTCTGGTACTTGTAATTTTGCGCCATCCAGGGTTTAATAGTTCAAGAAATTCCCCAAAGATCAGTAAAAATGCTAGATTCCCGCCAAAGATCTATATTTCATAACTATAGTTCGTCGATGCTAACAAGGTATTGCGTCTTCCTCAAGGTCCGTAATTATATGCGGGGGAAGGGGGGAATACATCTGTATTATAAATGATGCTAGGTAAGTTATTAGGAGACCATCCAACAGTTTTAAATTTTAAATGTTTCGCAAATTTATTAGTATGCAGTACTGAAATACAACATTTTGTTGCCATTTAATCAATTGAAATAAAAATATTGAAAAGAATTCTGGGTTTTGTTTCTTATTTATTTATGATTTTTAATTAAATCATTACTAAAGTTATTAAGAAATAATTTTCAATCTTTACTCGAATCATAACAGAATATTAAAGAAGTGCGAAAGAAATAAAGATTAGAATAAAAAAAAAAGAACTTCAGAGAATCAGATTCAGAATAGATATTTTTTTTAATATTATTTTTGTCAAAATTCTATTCGGATTTTTTTTTTTGTATGTCTTTCTATTGTTGCATATAAACTTCCCAAACGAAAAACATCTTTTATTTTGAAATTTTGAAAAGAATCCAGTATTGAAGTTATACATCGTATAAGAGATTTTTAATTACATAATAACTTTTCAAAAGTGGACATATCAGCTGGCTCTCTGACCACCGGAAGGGGATCGGAAAAACTTGAACGACCGCACCGTCGTAACAGCACCACTGGCGGGAACTGTGGTTGAGTCCTAAGGGCCATCACTGGCCACATTACAACCCTTCCAAAAGGAAGTACGTCCCATCATCATTCGGATGAGCAGACCCCCACCTTTTTGTGTTCCCACAAGGGTAGCGAAAACCAACCACTATGATGGAAGCTCTCATCATCAATTACAAGGTACACCCCACCTTTTAATCAGAAAGTGGACAATCTAATTTTACATATTTAACAAAAAACTTTTTTTTAATCAGAATTTTTTATTTTATTTTCCAATGCAGTTTATTATTATTCCATGCAATTTGTTATATCATATTATTTCCTTTCACCACAGCGTCATAAATAATGATTGTTACAGTTGCATAAATGGAAATCCCATTGTCCTAATTATGAATTAATTTTAATTGAAATTTTAATTTAATACATTTCGTGCTCTAGGCAGTAATGAGGGTCTCTGTCAGTAAAATTCAAAGTCTCTTGGGATGAATCATTCATTTCAAGAACCATTATCATTTCAAAGGTAAATACAATTTCAATTTAAACTCTAGCTTAGTTGTTGAGTTACATCTGACATCCTCCCTCAAACAGAAACTCCCTAGGCAGTTTTCGACCACAAATGTAGGCTCGCTCTTCAAAACCATTTATACTGACTGCTCTGCTACAAAGCAGGACAGAAACTTGCCGAGGTTTGTATCAGGAAACCAATATTTGAAATGGAATTCAATATCAAAATGCTAGAAGCATTTGCAGTCAACGAATATTGTAAACATCATGGCCTTTTAATGGAATACTTGGCCTAGAGGGATTTAGTTGCGGAAACTTGGGAAAAATTATAGTTTGGTTAAACTGAGAATCCTGGTATATTTAAACTTTAGAAGATACCCTGATTTCAAGCTCCTTTGATAGATTTAGCTTTCGTATTGAAACTCTGTTATTGATTATTTATCCGCCATTGTTATTAAAGCATTGATTTTAATCGTATTTGCTCATGCACATTGGTCAATATTTTTTCAACATGGATTTCTATCAATGAATTTTTATATTAATACGTCAGCTTGAAATATAGCATTGAGATTTTGTCAAAATGTAACAATGTAAAAATTACATGTATTCTTTATCTTTAGAGAAATATGAGCTACTTAAATAGTTTAACTTAGTGGCTGTTAATAAATAAATGCTAATTTTTGCAGTCGTTTTAAAAGAATTTGTGTATTTGATAAAATAATTCGTTTATATACAAACTTTATTTTTTATAACAGCAGTATAAGAATATATATATATATATATATATATATATATATATATATATATATATATATATATATAAGTAGGAAATACTGAATTTTGCAATAGCAGTAAAATAATTTGGGTAATTGATAAAAGAAATGAATTTATAAATAAATGCCAATCTTTGCAATGATAGCAAAAGAATGTGATCAATTGATAAAAGGAGGAATTTATATTTTTCAATAATAGTTACAATGTTTGAGGAACTGATTAAAAAAAATTGAATTTCTAATACTAATTTTTGCAATAGTAGTAAAATTATTTGGGTAATTAATAAAAGAAATGAATTTAAAATCGAATTATTAATATAATATTTGTACACATCAATGAAGAGTGTCAAAGAATAAATATATCTATTCGAATTGAAATTAAATATTCGAAAAAGTTTTTTTTCAGGTATATATGTCCTTGTATATATAAGGATATCACTTAATCTAACTTAAATCGTAGTTAATTTCAAAATTTTTCATGTTCATGTCAAAAAAATGTTCTCTTCTTTCCTGATCCAATTCCCTCTTTTTTATTTAATTAATTCTACACCCGTTTTATAAAACTGCTGATCTGAGTATTTTCTCACTTTCCGAGTGAAAGGATAAAAATTCTTAAGGTTTACAACATTCTTTTAAAGATACCTAAGATTCAATTTCCTAAATAGACACGTGGCTAAGAAATTACTGAATATTAAAACTACCGATGGGAAATTTTTTGTCTTTTTTGTACTTGTATCATGATGTTAACGGACGTCAATTTTATCATCGCGTTTTGTACATAAAATGCGTTTTGCAGTGAAATAAATACACACGAACACGCCACGTACGAACACACACACACACACACACACACACACACACATATATATATATATATATATATATATATATATACATCGGATGCGTCAAAAAAATGTGTTCACATTTTAAATCGTCATAGAAAATTTATGTTCCGTTCTACAAGATTCAATTGCAGAATGTGGAAAGTTCAAAGTTCAATTTGAACAATTTGAAACATAAATGCACTTTCTGATGCAAATGTGATTACTATACAAAATGGCGGCCTTCAGCCTCAATACATTGCTGAGTACGAGTCACACTATTCCATACATCGTGGCAGGGAATATGGAATCAGCATATATTGTTGGGTATATGCATATATTTCGCCTGTTGCATTACCTTCAAAGCGGAAAGGCCGAATGATGCGGAAAAACCACACCATATATTTATGCTAGGCAAATTCACGGTCTTTTCAACAGTAATGTGAGGATTTTCTTCAGACCAGTACACACAATTATGCCTGTTGACAATTCCATTCAGTTTGAATTGGGCTTCATCCAACCAAACTATACTACCCATAAATCCCGGTTCACGTCTTTAGAAATTAAACCTTGTAGCATTGTTTCTATGAAAATTTGCTGGGGAAACCTTAAAAAAATTCTCTATTTCATTTATTGTTCCGCTCCTGTTCTGTAAATTGCCCAAATTTTATTTCAATGAGTTGCCAAATATTATTGCAAAAAATTTTAAATAACATTTTATACCCATAAATAATAGGTCTAATACTTTCGTAACTGTAATGTTTTTTTTCTTTAATGGAATATTCTGCATCACTCTCGGCAAGACTAATCAATTCGGGTTAAAATATCTTAGCAGCATATCTAAATCTTATTATTTTTTTATAAATGCTCTAATAAAGAAGCTGACAAAAATATATTCGGAAGTTGGTAATTCTACCAAACACGGCATAATATTATTTTATTTTCTTAAATATATGGCATCAATAGCTAAATTTTGTAAAAAAATATGATAATAAAAAGTACATTTATGAGTCAATATTTACAACTGTAATAAAGCTGTCGACCTAGAATGTTATGATCCGTCTTTCTTGTAATTAATCTAATAACATTTAATAACAATAACTAAACTTCATTGTGATTTTGCATTTTTTTATTTTATAAACCACATGCATTTTATCAGCATTATCTTAAACCTCATGCATTTTATCAGCATTATTATTTTATTATTTTTATAGCAATATCTTATTATTTATCAGCATTATCTTATGCATTTTATCAGCATTATCTTTAAATCACATGCATTTTATCAGCATTATCTAAAACCTCATGCATTTTATCAGCATTATCTTTAAACCACATGCATTTTATCAGCATTATCTAAAACCTCATGCATTTTATCAGCATTATCTTTAAATCACATGCATTTTATCAGCATTATCTTAAACCTCATGCATTTTATCAGCATTATCTTTAAACCACATGCATTTTATCAGCATTATCTAAAACCTCATGCATTTTATCAGCATTATCTTTAAATCACATGCATTTTATCAGCATTATCTAAAACCTCATGCATTTTATCAGCATTATCTTTAAATCACATGCATTTTATCAGCATTATCTAAAACCTCATGCATTTTATCAGCATTATCTTTAAATCACATGCATTTTATCAGCATTATCTAAAACCTCATGCATTTTATCAGCATTATCTTTAAATCACATGCATTTTATCAGCATTATCTTAAACCTCATGCATTTTATCAGCATTATCTTTAAACCACATGCATTTTATCAGCATTATCTAAAACCTCATGCATTTTATCAGCATTTTTATTTTATTATTTTTATAGCAATATCTTATATTTTATCAGCATTATCTTATGCATTTTATCAACATTATCTTTATCAGCAGAAAGTGTTATTTACATTATTACTTTAAAATCCATCCAAATTCAAAAATGGGTTTTTTATTAAAAAGTTATTTAATTAAGTTAATTATAATTTAATCATAATTTTTATTTTTAAAAAAGTTATTTAAAAAGTAGGGCTTTAATAATACTTTTTCAAAAAAAAAATCACTAATTTTAGTAGAAAATTGCATAACATTAGCTTAAATGTTCGATTGTCACTCAAAAACTAATTTTCATAAATTGTAGCATTTGCTGTAGCAAAATACAAAGTTTTATTTAGAAAATTTTATATTTTATTACTCTAAGTAGAAATGCACTGGTGTATTTGCAAATTTTGCCTAGCGTTTAATTAATTCTTTCCATTTGCGTAATGTAAACTAGTTAACTTCTTTATATACAATATTTACAACTTCTATAATGAATAGTGTAGAATCTAAGAGCTTCATGCAGACAAAATTATGATAAAAATATCTTTATTTATATTTTTACGATAATATCTATATTTTATTATCGTAATATCGTAATATTTTATACGATATATCGTATAAAATATCTATATTTTATACGATAAAAATATCTTTATTTATATTTTTATTCAAAAGATTTTAAATATTAGATTATCTCAGTCGTGAAGAATAATTCTAGTAATTCAAAGATTAAGTTATATTTCACATATACCACCTTAATTTATTTGAAATTAAGGTAAATATTTATCTCAAATTAAATTAGCATCTCTCTAACGATATTTCTATGCCTTCTAATATTATTTAATAAATCTTAATAAATTTAGATAAATTATAATGTAAGCAGTAGGGATTACACAAATTGAGTTCGTCTCGTAAAACGCTTTCTTCACATTTTCTAATATACCTTAACCACATCAGAATATACCAAAAGTCATCAACGAATTCTGCTTGTTGAAAAGTAAAGATCACATCTCAGAAAGCCACCTTAGCGTTATGATGCAATTAGTATATGTTCTCCATTATTCATATTTAAAGAAACAAAGAAAATTCAGTTTCATACTTTCACACTAATTAGGTTAAAACTTCATTAAGACTGTGTATTGTAAGGAGAACTTTTGGAATAAACTTTCTTGCTAACTGGTGAAATAGGCGCATCCAGAGTGATTTGGGGAAATGTTGAGTAGGTATTAAAATCGAGAAGATGGAAATTATAATTTCTGGTTTCAGCAAAATGTTTAAAAAGAAGAATAATGCAAATATAAAAATTGTTATTCACAACTGCAGCGAATAGGATTATTTGTGAGAATTAGAAATATTTCAATACATTGTTCCGGATTTACAATAGCACAAAATTCGTTTAAAGATATTAATTATAATTTAGTGACAAATTGTGGTATCTAATCTTGAGATTAAATATTTTTATAGAGAAAGCATAATTTTCTTATGCACTTTCATTATTTATGCTGTTTTTGTTACAGTTTTGTTTCGAAAAAATGAAAACAAAAACAAAGAGAAATAAGCAAACCCATTTTGGCTGTAACTAGCTAAATTTTACGCATATAATGAGCTCTAAATAATTCCATTATATTATTATGTTTTTGTGGAAAATGTTATTCGATAAATTCGAATCAAAACTAATAAAAAAATGTTGTTCTTTATTGAAAAAAAAAATCTAAGAGCTTCATGCAGACAAAATTATGAAAATAATTTTTAAATTTCCCAAGTATGTTAAGAGTGTGAAAAAAAAATTCTCTACATATTTGAATATAAAGTATGTTAAGGCGTATGTACACACTTGAAACTTCGAAAATCGTTCAAAATATCGAATATTTTTTTACTGCTTAACAATGTTTCCTGATCCTTTAGATTTCAAAAGATAAGACGATGTTGTCAATATTCGAAATATTTTTCGAGTTATAATTATTTTTCTTGAGGTGCTTTCATTAAAAACTCTAGTTACGGTTTTGTTAAAACTCATTTTATGAAGAATGATATTTTTCCACTATGTTGCTTCATTCAAACAATCATAACTCAACAAGAAATGAACCAAATACAATTATTTATATATCAAAATAATCTGTATGAAATAATGAATGTTTTGTGCTTCAATCAAAGTTATATTTATAGAAATAAATTTTTAATAGCTATTTAAAAGTTAAAATTACAGAAAAAATCTTGCTTTTTCTATTCATCGTTTATGAAAAAATTGTTAAAAAAACTATATTTTTATAACTTCATTGAGGCAGAAAACATGAAGACTAATATTAGGCATAATTTCCAACTGAAATTATGTGTCTGTACAAATTAGAATTTAAGATATCACGTTTCAAAAAATATGCTAATTAGTTCATTAAGTATTATTTAATTAATTAATAATGAGTGTAGTATGGTTTTTTCTCACTGAAATGAGTTTTAACATATATTAATGACCTACTGTGAAAAAACTGGAATTTTAAAGTTAAAATTAAAAAAAAATTCTTCTAGTGTGTACGTACACCTTAAGAGTATGATTTCTTTGGCGTTCAACGGAGTTCACTTCAGAGAAAGTTCTAAAGTAATGATTTGATTATATTTTAAAACATTCACTTCTGTTCCCAAATATAAGTTTGAGAATCAAGAGTAATGAATGATCAAGAATTAAAATATTTTTATGTTAAAAATTCTGCATAAACTTATTTAATTCCAAAAGTAATTTAAACAAAACCTCTAAGAAATTTGATTCTACTTGTGAAGGATTATGTGAGGATGAATATTTCGTGTATTCGATCAAGTTGTAAGAGGACATAAACAAAACAAAAATGTATTTAGGAATCTCATTCCTTTTTGCATTTATAATATTATATGCTTGAAAAACATAAATGTTGTTTGCATGAAATTGAGAAAAAAAAATGTATGATGATTACGCATATTACAGTAGAAACTGGAATAGAAAACGGAAGTTTTTATGTTGACGATTTACTTTTTGCAATCACTCTCATATAGAAGATTGCAGACAGCAAGGCTTGATATCTTGAAAAAAAATTATATTATTAAATTCCTACGATTTTATGTACTTTATGCACTGTTATGAAGATGAAAAAACACGCCCTTCTTCTTAAATGGGATAGATTTCTTAACTTTGAGCTACGATCAAAGAGATGATCCAATACCTCCTCGCAAACTTTCAAGTCACTCTAAATGAATTACTCCTGGCTCTTTGCATCAAATTTAATATTAATAGCTCAACAATTGCTGCAAATAATTGTTGAATCTGACATTAAGTAGATAATTTTCCAGATCCAATGACAGTTGCTACTTTCTACTAAACCCTCTCAAACTTTCAAATCACTCTAAATGAATTACTTCTGGCTCTTTGCATCAAATTTAATATTAATAGCTCAATAATTGCTGCAAATAATTGTTGAATCTGACATTAAGTAGATAATTTTCCAGATCCAAAGACAGTTGCTACTTTCTACTAAACCCTCTCAAACTTTCAAATCACTCTAAATGAATTACTTCTGGCTCTTTGCATCAAATTTAATATTAATAGCTTTGAATCAGACCTTAAGTAGATAATTTTCCAGATACAAAGCCAGTTGCTACTTTCTACTAAACCCTCCCAAACTTTCAAGTAACTCTAAATGAATTACTTCTGGCTCTTTGCATCTAATTTAATATGAACAGCTCAACAATTGATGCAAATAATTGTTTGAATCAGACATAAAGTAGATAATTTTTCGGATCCAAAGCCAGTTGCCACTTTCTACTAAACCCTCACAAACTTTCAAGTCACTCTAAATGAATTTCTTCTGGCTCTTTGCATCAAATTTAATATTAACAGATCAACAATTGCTGCAAATAATTGTTTGAATCAGACATTAAATAGATAATTTTCCAGATCCAAAGCCAGTTGCTACTTTCTACTAAACCCTTACACATTTAGAAGCCGAAAATTGACATTTTGGACATTGGAATTGTGTATTTCTTATATTTAATCAATCCGTTTTAGAAATGAGTTAACATTTCTTACAGATGATTACGTCAAAAAAAGAATCACATAGCAGTTATTTAATAAAATGTATTCTAATAAAACTTTTCTCAACAGAATATTAATGATATTTCTTCTAGATAATCTGAAAAAAATATATGTAAAATACGAAAAACTGCTTGAATATTGCCCTGATGGTTTTTTTTTAATAAATTTCAAAATATAAGACATTTTTTTTTTTTTCAGTTGAAGTAGTAATTTTTCTTCGATAATGTATAAGAGTAAAAGAGACCTTTTCGGTGGTGTTATAAGAAGTTTAATAATTTAGGAGGCTATAGAACGGAAATGTTTGGCACGTACAAAAAAATTAATAATTAATTCGTTCAAACATAAAAAATAATCCCTTTTAAAAGTCAGTACAAAAGTATTATATATTTTGTAAATCGTTATAGCTCTAAGGTGTAAGTACACAGTAGAAGATTTTTTTTTAAAGTTTTAACTTGAAAAATCCAGTTTTTTCACAGTAGGCCATTAATATATGTTTAAACTCATTTCAGAGAGAAAAAAACCATATTACACTAATTATTAATTAATTAAATAATATTTAATGAACTAATTAGCATATTTTTTGAAACATGGTATCTTAAATTCTACTTTGTATAGACACACAATTCTAGTTGGAAATTATGCCTACTATTAACCTTCAAGTTGTCTGCCTCAATCAAGTTATGAAAATATATAGTTTTTTTTTTTTTTTTTTTTTTTTTTTCATCAACGATGAGTAGAAAAAGCGAGATTTCTTCTGTAATTTTAACTTTTAAATAGCTATTAAACATTTACTGCCATAAACATAACTTTGATTTAGGGTCAAAACATCCGATATTTCATACAGATTATTTTGATATATAAATAATTGTATTTGGTTCATTTCTTGTTGAGTTATGATTGTTTGAATGAAGCAACATAGTGGAAAAATATCATTCTTCATAAAATGAGTTTTAAAAAAAACCGTAACTAAAGTTTTTAATGAAAGCAACTCAAGAAAAATAATTATAACTCGAGAAATATTTCGAATATTGATAACATCTTGGTATCGTTTGAAAGCTAAAGGATCAGAGAACATTATTAAGCAATAAAAAAAAACCATCGATATTTTGAAAGATTTTCGAAGTTTTAAGTGTGTACATACACCTTTTGTTTTCAGACATATATAAATCTCAGATCGTTTAACAGATGTTAAATTAAAATTTCCAAATAAAATTATTTGTATGCACTGCACTGTAATGTTTGACTTTTAATAATAATAAATTATGAAAATTTATTTTTTAGGAAAAAATAGATGGCGTTAATATTTAAATCAATGAAGGCATAAAACGTTTTAAACATATTTTTATAAACAATATCATGAGAAAATCAATTATATTCGAAGAAAACTTTCTTTTTCTTTCTGTTATTTGTGAGGTAAAAGTCTTTGCATACTTTTAAATTAAAATTATGTCCTAAAGCGTCTGACCAGTTTCTTCATTTAATTATCATTGTTTCTTCTCTTGTACGAGGGTAGATATAGATGAATTTTATGAATTATTGATCGATGATTAGTGCCAGGGCTAGTATTTCATTAATAAATCACTGTTCATTGTCATGAGTCACGATTGCGAAGCCCAAACTTTAAAACAAGATTTGAATCCTACTCTTTTAATTTTTTTTTTTTTTTTTGGCGCAATATAACCAAACCTGGCTGTTGTACTATAAAATGCAAATCAAACCAATCATTATTCGTTCATGAATTTCCTTTTATGGTAGATTACAAAAATTTTCAGAGGTATAAATTAATTTTGCGTCCACTCTGAAAAAAATTCACAGAATTTCCCATTGTACATATATATATATACTTATAATAAAGCTCAATGTGTGTGTGTGTGTGTTGGCGCTCTACAGGCCAGGTCATTTGACATACAGCTATCAAATTTGGTACATGTATACCTGAGAGGTCGGGAATGTGCACCTGGGGTCCCTTTTTTTTGAAATTTTAATTAGAATTTTAATTATTAATTAAAAACTAACATTCCCGCCAAAAAAATCTTCCATTTTCCACACCGCCAACTTTTCCGCCAAAATAATCTTTTATTTTCCCCACCGCCAAATGAGTAAGGCTTCAGTTTTTTTTCTTTTTCTTCCAACAGTAATAAGGCTAGGGTTAACATTTTTCGGCGGATTATTTCAAACGATTCTGTTTATTTTCTTATGTTTTATGCTTTTAAAACGAAACATTATTAATTAATCCATGTTTCAGATTCATTCTGAAGTACTTTTGAATTAAAATAACACAGAATAAAGGAAAATAAAAATGTATAATCTGCATAGCGTTACCCCAACTGGCGTAGAAAAATTCACGCATTTGCGTTACGGTAACCGGCGAAGAGAATTCACGCATGCGCATTGTTTTCTGTTTGTTGTCATGACAACCATTATCAACGGATGATTTAAATTATTTTTAGGTTAGTTGCATGCTTTTGTAAGTAAATTGTATTTATGTTAGTTATATATTTTTTTGTATATGCTTATAGTTTTAAGTACATCGTATTTAAGTAGTTTTTTTTAACCTGTTTTCAATGATTTAAATTATTTTTAGGTTAGTTGCATGCTTTTGTAATTAAATTGTATTTATGTTAGTTATATATTTTTTTTGTATATGCTTATATTTTAAGTACATCGTTTTTTAAGTAGTTTTTTTAAACCTCTTTTAGACCGATTATTTTAAACGATTCATTTTATTTTCTTAGTGTTTGATGCATTTAAAATTAAACATTGTTAATGAATCGATCTGTTCATGATGAATCTGAGAACATTTTGTTGAAAAATTCTTCAGATATTACATAAATTAAGAAAGATATTCTTCAGTGTCCATAAAGTTTAAACGGTCAGTGACTCTATTATCAGTAATCATATTATTAAAAAAAATGCTTTGTTTCAGTAAAAAATATTATTATATTACTTGCAGATTAATCATTTACACTTTGATTTAAACCATAAATTCTACGAGGGGTATCAGAAAATTAGAGAGATACATATCACGTTATGACTGAAGGCCTTTATAATATTATGAGTGAATTATATGACTATCAAAATTTGAAGTTTTAAAATATTTTGCTGAAGAATCTATTAAAGTTGGAATTGCATAAAATATTTAATTATTAAAATTTTAACGAACATTAAATTGGCGAACAGGCTGGTCGCCAAAGGCGGCTAGTATATATATATATATATATATATATATATATATATATATATATATATATATATAATTTTTAAATAAGGTTTTGTTTTTCAAATTATCTACATACCTGCCTTTCCGGAAATAACCCGTTTTCACATAAAAAATTAAAGGTTTCTTATAACAAACTATTAGAGCTTTTTTCTATCTCCTGTCATTTTGACAATGTCATATAGTACCATCTCGGACCTGATTTCATACTTGTAAAACTGAGTGAAATTTTACAAATGTAAGTAATGATAGATAAACTGTAAATTGAACAATGTAAAATAGCAGATTGTTTCGAATAACATGTTAAACTAAGGGCATTCATGATTTTTTATTATATACATGGCCGCTTTATATGTTGATAAGATTGATAAATATTAATATGTAAAAAGTATGGGATTTGTATCGAAATATTTTTTCCGAAAAAACACGATTTCAAAAATAAAAATAAAAATAAAACTGCTTAGAGAACTTGGGTCTTTCAGATATTTCCCGATTTTATGTTTTCTAAATTTTTTAGCAAATGTCTGTTTCATTCTAGAAATATGGTAATTGATATGTGCAGAGCTTTACATTTTGCACTAATTATTAACCTGCAATTTGAAAAAAAAAAACGATTTTCATAACTTTGTATTGTATACATATATAGTTTTTAGTTAATTTCAAAATTGTCTTTTATTACCAATTTAAAATGCTACTGAAACATTTCAAATGAAACGAATGCTATTCTCTTCAAACAATTTAGACCAGCAGAAATCTCACAGAGCAGATTCCTAGTAACAATATGCATTGCCGTTATCCTAAATTAGTGTTTAATCCGATATAAATGATATGAAACATAACAAGGTGAAAACGCACGCATGAGATAATGAAGCGTAAACAACTCTTGCAGTAAATAATTCATGTGTAAAAAGGAAAGTTTCTATCCATTGTAAGCCTTGTAGTTTGAAGCAATAGATGGTATCGCATAGCTGAATGGAATGTTAATGCTAATAAACAATACATAACACGTAAATATCATTTCTATATATTTACATACATCTAGGCATTTGGCAACAATAGTTTCTTTCTGTATATAGAAATGTGTATCAATTGGTAATGTTTGTTGGCCCGTCGAATTAGAAATCCTTTAAACACAGTTCCAGTGGCTTAATCAAAATAGTTATAACTAGATTGATTGTTATACTCCACGGTTCATGTAATTAGATGGTTACTTATTCGTATTTCTACGAAAATATATTGTCTGAGAACAAAAATAAAAAATTCGAATAATAATTGAAAATAGTTAATAAAATAAAAATTCGAATAATAATTGAAAATAGTTATAAAATAAAAATTCGAATAATAATTGAAAATAGTTAATAAAATAAAAATTCGAATAATAATTGAAAATAGTTAATAAAATAAAAATTCGAATAAAATTGAATAATAACAATATTAATTTATTGACAGACAAAATATATCGGACATGAAACTGATGAAAAAAAATAACTAAAATACAGAATACCAAAATTGTTTTGATATACTTGTGATCAATATTGAAAATTAAAACGTTGCCAACTAGGGAACAGAATCTTCTTTTTTAATTATATATGAGAAATATAGTTAAATCGTGTCCATAAAAGCATGATCAAGTTTTTTTGGGTTCAAATACGTATACTAGAATTGAAAATAACTGTGTGTAGTTTAATATTGATATTCTTTTCTATAATATATGAATTCTTTAGAAACCATCAGAATTGTGAATAGTGTCTCTGAAACTGTAGAAACAGAATTTTCAAAAAGTTATATAAATTTTATCAATGTTCTATTTTGCCTTGTACCGCATATTTTATAGAAAATCACGCCATATTTTGCCCTGACATATTAATGCATTTACAAGTTGTATCGTTTTTATAGGATTCCTTAAGCAACAATGGGAAGCACACATACGTATATTTCAGGACATTCCATGCATTATCATTATTAAATTCATTAGCAATGTCAAGAAAGGTAGCTTAAATCTAGCATTTATCCGCCAGAAAAAAACTAATGGAGTTTCAACTCATCTCAGCGATCAATTTGTCTTAGTCGACACAACTATGTTTCCATTAAAATGTTTCTTCTGTTTCAAATCATCACTGATACGTACTATCTACTGTATACCTTTAAGAGCTAACTAGAAGTGAAATTTCCAAAACGTTTTTGACCCAGTCATATTACCATTAGGATTTTTACATTGCTGTATTCCTATATCTAAATATATATATAGGACTGTATATACAGACTTATATACACAGTTCTTTATCTCTATGAACCCGGCTAGCGTTTTCCTTCAAAGAGATTACAGGAGGGGGACACCTACTGAGCTATAATTCAAATGCGTGGTCAGTATTTAGCCCCCATGTGGTTGTTGTTTGCGGTTTGAAGGAAGGATTTGCTTCATTTGTAATTGCTGAATTTACACTCACACGAGTCTTGATAATTTTAGATGCATTTTTTGTTTGCATTTTATCTTTCTGTAGAATTAAGAGTAAATTTTAAACACAAAATAAGGATAAATTAATTAAACATAAGACATTATTATCTTCGAAACCCTTTCAGGTATTTTTTTTCTTCCTTATGAAGTATGAAGAAATATGATGATAAAAATAAAATTGGGATTTAAAATGTTTATTTTGGAATTACTGCTTTTTTTTTCATTATTTTTTAAACCTTTATATAAAGAATATGAAAATCAATTCTTCAAAGAGTGGAAATCTGTTTTAGAAATAAAAATCTTGAAAATTCAAGCTTGGTTTCATTTTATAATCATTAATAAAATTATTATTTTTAAAGTAAATTCGGACATGCTTTTATTTGCTTTTTAACTTATCCAAAATATTTTTAAAAACTTTTTAGATATAGTGCAATATTAAATAAGGGTTGATGGCTCGAAAAAAATGAAAGGAATCTAGTTAAAAGGTTAAAAATGTATCGTTAAAAATTTATTATTTGGCCAATATAAAATTTAAAATATCTTTAATTACCAAATATTAGCAGAAATGTAGGATGCAGTTTGTAAAAATCTCCTCTTATCTGCGTTGTATATTTAAATATCTGAAAAACTAATTCAGAAAGATAATATCGAAGATTATTTTAAAACAATTCTGCCTTCTTTTGCTTCTTCAAAAAAAATCATAATTGGGGGGAGGGGGAGGTGCTCTAGCGATATTTCACGGGGAAAAAAATTATTTATCGATTTCTCAAATGATTATTTTATTTATTCTCATAAAAAATTATATTACATAATCTTGTAGAATTTTTACAGCAATTCAATTTAGTCTCTGAATTAAAATTAATCTTTTTCATTTAATTTCATAATTAAAACATAATTAATTCTATTTCAAGCAGCAAGATTTTTGTATTTGTATAAAGCTGAGAAATTTATGACAAATCAGGTGATAAATATGTTAAGAATATTTGTGCTTTCCACACGCCTGTAGACATTTATCAATAGGTTCATAATTTTTCAATTATTTTCACAGAAGTTCTTTAAAAATTGAAATTGAATGCATCAAATTTCACTTTATTTGTAAATGTTATACAACAACTGATTTTAATTAACAGTCAGCATATTTTTCTAAAATTACTAAATGTAAATAGGTGAGGAAAAAAACAATAATTGCCGAAATTTTGATTGAATATTTATAATTGAGATTTTTTGGTAATGCAATAAATTTAGAAAAACCAATTTGTAATTAAATAAGGTATCAAAAAAGAAAACATAAGAAACAGATTTCGAAAAAAATATTTAAATAATCAGTGTGAAAAAAATTTTCAACTAAAGCGAAAGGAAATAGATTTTTTAATTGATAAACATATTAAAAATTATGATATATTATGAATAAAGAAAACTGATAAACTTATGGCAATCATAATAAAATGTTTTTAAAAAATCCAATCATTGAATTTAGGTCTTCTTAACTAAAAAATAATGTTTAATCCCCTTAGTTACTATCGAACGTGTCCTTTTCCTTCACAAGCATAGCAGACTTGAAAAGTCACTCATCAATCACTGTCAAGGTTAGCGAACCCTCCCCCCCTCCCCCCATTACGAGCATGTGGTGCGCTCGTCACGAAGTACCTTTCACCCCTTTTATTCACCTAAACGTCTCAAAACGCCTGAATCAGTCCCCTGTTGGAAGGGGCGGTATCGGGCAAATTAGGGCTCATGAGGTTATACGTAGTTCTTATACCTAAGATACAGATGTACTAATTTAGCATGATTAGACAATTTTTTACCTATCTGTTTCACTTCATTGGAACTAAAGGCAATTAAATCTATATAATGGTCATGTATGTGGTTATATATGTTTATATCTTAATGGTTATGTATGTTTAATATCTTAATTCATCAGGGTGCAATAGCATATTTTGAAAATTCAGGGATATTCAAAATAAACATTTTTAATGAATGTTTTTCTGAAATTTTTATGCTATTAGTAATCATGATTGTATGGAACACTATCCAAATAAACTACGATTTCCTTCCATATATTTTTCTAAAAGGAGTTCAGTCTCTGAAAAAGACATTTAACTTAATATATACCACAAAAATATAATTAATTATTTCTTTAGCATCCTTATTTACTTAAAAAATTATTTGGAATTGCTTTTTTAAACCAATAACGAATTTAGTATAGCATTTGAAAAAATACTAATGTGATAATAAATGTATAGTAATGGATAGTAGACAATTCATTCATCCAGGTAATATATCAAGAAATATCATTGAAGGTTCAATGTTGCGACTACCACATGCTCAAAGAGGTAACTGATAAAAGACGGCAATGCATGAAATGATAAGCATTGCTTCATACCTCTTGAATGTGTTCTGCAGTATAGAAAACATTAGTAGTTATTTTTATTTTGTAATCAATGTATAGCAATTATGTAGTTAATTATTTGAAAAGGATGTGCATTTTTATGACAATATTTGCTTATTATTTTCATTTCATGTATTCTTTTTATAGAGGATTTTGATTATTTTTGTATAAATTTTTAAGGGAGCTTGATATTCATTTGGGAGGGGGGGAATCTTAGTATACAAATCAAGGCATTTAAGGTATCAAACCTTTCTATAGTTAATTAATGGCCATATAGCGCCGATCCTTTATTAAACCTGCTTTATTACTTAAACATTATAAACTGATTGCATATGAGAATTTCAATATTGGTTTTTAATTACCAATTAATTATATAAATTTGATTATATTTAATTATATGAGATTTTAAAACATCATTGAGATAGGTAAACTGGGTCTTCACGGTTCTGAATATTTTGTTGATCTTGCTGCATAAATATGTCTTTAATCGACAATTGCTCCGAAATGCTCGCTTTTGCCTTGGCGTGGAATGGTATTATTATTTAGGATAGACTGTGGGTTTAAACCATTTCTAGAAAAACAGATTGCTTCATTATTTGTGTTTTATTGGTGGCTTTCTAATTGACAAGGTAATTATTTTTCTGTTGTTTCAGATGACTTCAGATGTTTCTACTCTAAAAAGAGCTTTGATCCTCGAAAGAGATAGATATGCAATCGTATTTTTTAAATAAGCTTAACTGGCCTTAGAAAGATTTGCAGAAATCAATAAATTCCTCTATGACTTTATAAAATACAAAGGATCAATAAAAAAAGTTATTCATTGTAGGTACTCCTAATTTTTGTACACGTTTGACCATTCATAGTCAATGCGGTTAAATGCTTTAATGTTTTCTTGCTTATATTCTTTTTTAAGTCAATCCACCTAAAAAAAATCCACCTAAACGATATGGTATGATATTTTTGTGATCTAGCATACTAATTTGAATATTTCAAAAAATGATAAAGATATCGTAACAATATTGTAGAGTCCCTTGTAATTGGAATATTATTCCCACATTATTCCGTAACAGTATTAGGGTATTTTCAGTTTTACCAGCTGAAAACCTATGACTCTTTATAAAAATTTAAAAAAGAAATAAAGGAGAAAAAAATTAAAGATTTCCATAACGAATTTCCCAAAAAACTGAGACACAAAGTTACTTTTTTCACGACAAAAGAATACCTGATAAACAATTATTTCTACATAGATTTTATAGAATACAATTTTTCTGATAAACATGTTTGTTTGCTTTTATTCTACATATAAAAGAAATATGTTGTATTTTTGCGATTTCTGTTTCCCTTTTTCTCTTATTGTTTACTTCTGGTCTGCTGCTGCTTGATTGGCTGTAATGCTTTATTGTTTTGGAACATGAATTGTTAAACGAAAACTGCTTGTTTGGCCATAGTCTCGTGACCACGTTATTTCTCCAAAATACTTATAAACCAAGTTTGTCGGACATTTTTCGTTTGAAAAAAATATTTTCTCGGAATTTTCAAAACATTCTCAAACTTCTCCTCCTAAAATGAAGACGCTGTTAAGTGTCAAATATGATTCGAAATTTATTGGGAACACAAATTGTAGTGTTTCATATTGTTGCACATGAAAATTTAAAATTAATTTCTTCCTCTATTATGGCAATCTCTCAACATCTTATCGATAACAAATGTATATACTTAGTTAAATTAAATCCTGTAAATATATTAAGTAAATCTAAGTGATAGGAAATAATTGTTTCGGCTGATCTTCATTTGATTGATGGTTTTTAATTTGCTTCTTCCTTTGATAATTTCTGAAAATATTTCTTTTATAAAATTTAGATTTACAAATATATATATATATTTATAAGAAAGTTAACAATATGAAATTCCGTAAATCAAAATGTTGTAGATTTTTTTCGGCGGGAAGTGCTTTACCATGGGCAACGTTATTCAAAGTTCTCTTCTTGATGAAACTTATTTCTCTACGATATCTAAATAAAGCTCTATAGTACACTGCCTCTTTAATCAAACATATTATTTATAGATATTTAATGAAAATAGCTTTCAATTATTTTTATTTTTTATTATAGTTTGTTGCAAACACTGCCTTCTGCTCTAGTAAAATGACTAAAGTCCCAAAATTTAGTAGATGAGTAGAAGTGGCGAAACGAATATTGGAACATATGCATTGTTCATATTGATATTGTTCAGTTAATTCAGACAAAAGTTGGTCTGGAATTTTGTTTTTGAAATCCAAACAACAATTATTTTTTTATATAACTATTGGGTTGATGCATAATTATCAGGCGTATCTTTAACGTGCAATATTTTAATAAAAAAATTACAATATTTTATAAATTTATGAATAAAAATATTCTTTTAGGCAATAAAAATGCGTGTCGATAACCATTAAATGATAATGATTGAAATAAAATTTAATTATATTAACTTTCAGAATATATATATATATATATATATATCCATTTTTATATTTTGTATTTAAAACGATACCTGTCAAAACTAAAATCACTTCTAATTTCAAACTCGATGATAGTATTATTAAGAGTTATTATCTTTTACCAAACAATTATTGAAACATGATTTAATTTTCAATGCATAGTACTTATTATCCATCATTTCGGGACTGAACTTTTTCAAAATTCGATACTTTCTTTTTCTGATGAAATACTTCGAATCAAAGAAATTGTATTTTCAAAATTGAAGTATTTGTTTATAACAAAATGTTAACTAGTTATACTCTATATTAACTCTATACTGTGGCAATTATTCTTGTGCATATTTTCTAAATTACTGCGATTTCCTAATTCATTTATCGAAATAATCATTCATTCATTCAGAAATAGTAACACATTATTTTCTTCTGAGCTATTTCTTTATGAAAATTTGGTGCATTTACTTGCTGAAACTTAGTGGAATTTCTTCATGAAATTTTTTCATAAATATTCTCAATAACCAAGAATTGAGGGACGGATGAGATTTTGACTTAATTACCTTTAGAAAAAAAATCCGAATATCCATATAAATCATTATAAATTATCTCCAAATCGATAAAGAAAAATAAATTTAATGAAAGCACTTTTACAAAACCCACTTGTGTTATTAAAAAAAGTCGATTTTATTTCTTGTAATTCTTTTCATTTATTTCTTAAAATTTTACTCATTAATATATTAATATATTTACTCATTGTAATTTTGAAATGAATTATTATTAAAGGCTCATTACCAAATGCAGCAACCAGTTAGCAGTAAAAACTCAATAAAGTTAATCTATTAACTGTCAAATGAGTTCTGAATTCAATACAAAAACACTATTGAAATAATCTAAGATACAGCATTTCAAAAACAGAGCACATTAGAGAGGAAGAGAGAGAGTAAACATATATTACCAAACTTTATCCTTTCAAATATTAAAAACATCAATTAAAATAATATTGAATAAAAAAAGCTTTAAAATTTGAAATCTGAGTACGGTATTATTTGCTTATGTATAATCTGTATTACAAAATCCTTAAATTTAACCAGCTGGAATGATCTAGCAGAAACTTTGGTCTGGTGGTAAGGTATGAATATTTATTGCAGACGACTTTTTTACTCATCAATTAAAATCAAAATTTGTCACAGAACAGTTGTCATTATGAAATCACATACTAAATAGCATTCATTTAAAACAGTACTTGTTTGAGTTATCTCATTTATATGCATAAACAAATTCGAATTGACAGACTGTCAACTTTCTGACATATTTAGTTCAAAATCTGATATTGTATTTTACGGAGTTTTATCAACAGGGTGATTCAAAACTTAAAATTCAAATTTCGTGAGATGGTAGGGAATACGCCAGGAAACCAGTTTCACATTATGTATGACCGCAATTATGTATGAAAGTATGTCCGCAAATGTCATTTGCAATGACAAAATGGACAAGTGAAATGAATACAAGTGGTGATAAATGTGTCTTTTATACCAACAAGGTAAAGTACTAGTTCACAGTAGGTGCTCAAAATTGCGACCATTTAAATGAACACAGGATTCACAGTGCCATTGCATTGACCACCGATAATTTTTAAAAGTGCCGGATATATCACGGACAATGCCTGCGGCGTCTATTATTCTTGTAACAAGGTCACTATCGACTGGAGTCTCGCACACATGGTCTTTCATGACGCAGAAGAAAAAAAAATCCATGGGTGATAAATCAGGTGAACTGGGTGGTCAAGCGATCAGTCCACCTTTATCGATTCATTGAGCTCTGAATTTTTCGGTTCAGGTACTCACGCGCAACAATTGCGCTATGGTGGGGCTCCTTCTTGTTGATAACACATATCACGGCGGATATGCAAGCATTGTCCGTGATATGCCAGACGTTTTTGAAAATGCTCAGTGGTCAATGCAAAGGAGCTGTGAATCCCGTTTTCGTGTAAGTGGTCGCCATTTTGAGCACCTACTAGCAACGAATGCACTTTACCTTGTTGGTATAAAAGTAACTTTCGTTACCATTTAACTTTACGGTTTTCTTGCGGACACTTCCTTTGTCGATTTTGTCCACGCAGATGAAATTTGAGGACATACTTTCTTATGTGAAATCGATTTCCTGAGATGTTCCCTAAGACCCCATAAAATTTGAAAGATAAGTTTTGAATCACCCTGTATTTAGTCGTTTATATGTTTGTAATTTTTCCACTTACTTGAATTGGGATAGCAAAACAGATAGAATGCACTTCATTCAAATTTTGTTAGAAATTTATAATTTTGATGTAATTTGCCAAATTTCATCTCTAACATAAACAAGTTTTCGATTATTGTGATCTCAGATAGAGAAATAATACTTAAATACGAAAAATGTATTTTTTGGTTTCGGAGGGAACTGAAACATGGAGGTACATCAAAATCCTGAATTCAAATGTTTTGATGAGTATAGTACTTTCTCTTAATGCTTTCGGGGCCGCGGTGGCCTGGAGGTAAGGTCTCGGCTTCAGAACCGCAGTGTTTCAGGTTCGAGACCCGATTCCACCGAAGAACCGTCGTGTAAGGGGGTCTGTTGCACGGTAAATCCGTCCTGACCAAACGTCCTCCCGCTGGTGTGGAGAGGGGGGTGCCAGCTCAGATGTCGTCCTCGTCATCTGACCGTGGTTCAAAATTACGAGGTCCATCCCAAAATAGCCCTAGTGTTGCTTCAAATGGGGCGTTAATATAACTAAACTAAACTAAAATATCCTCTTAATACTTTCTTTATTAGTCTCTGACTCTTTTATAAGAATGCAAATAAAAGAATAAGAATTCAAATAAAGCATGAAAATGTTATTTACAATAATGTGTCTGTGTGAACAACATTTTATTTCTTATTACCATGGAAAGTTATAAAGCTATTTGGAATAGTAAGTTTCTCACTCTGCTTCAAATAGAATGATTCGGCTTATTTAGGCAATACATTTTTTGAATGTCTGGAAAATACAGAAATATTTTTTGTTGTTGTTACTTCATGGGAAAGAAAACATCAGCAACATCTTGGAATTTTGAAGATAGCCCTGATATATCATCTCTATTATTTCATAAAATTTGTTAATATATGCATATTTCAAAATATTTCTAGTCTGTAATGTTGTGAATTCCTTTCCATGGCTCTTGAATTTTCTAAATTTGAATAAGAATGAAAATATTTATTGCTGAAAAGATTTCTAACTCAAGATTTATACTTATTTGGCTTTTCAGACATATACAAAAAATATTTATATTTCAAAAAAGAAAAGAATATTTATTCTTTAAAAGATTTCTAACAACACATAATGCATATTTGATGTACTTTTATTGCCTTATATTACATAAAATGCATTTGGGCTTCTTAGAAACTCAGTCATTAGAGTTCGAAAAGTTGATTCTATAGAACATGAAGGAGAAACCTTTAAGGTTTCTTTTAATATACTCTATATATATTGGCAGTTACTTTTCATCATTCTGAGTTTATCTTAATTCTATGGTGCTTCACAAAGATAATAGAATAATAAAATTTGCTGAAGTCATAACGAAAAAATTCTAAAATTATTCGAACTGTAATTAAAAGACAAATTAAATTTCAATATATTTTTTTTTTATTAAAAAAAGACATCCTTGAAAATAGATGAATAAATTTATTTAAAGATACGCAAGTGAGACTTATTTTAACTTTCTCTGATTTTTGGTATACGAAGTATTCTATTTTATTCTATTCTAATTCGAAGTAATCGTCAAAAAAAAAGTCGACAGGATGTTCACAAACCTCTATATTTCTTAATATTCTGATTTCCAAAAAAAGCATCTTTTTGGAATTAATTTTTTTTAAATCGCCCTCTCTGTTTGTGTTAGACAAACACGGCTAAATGACACTTTGAGTCGACCTATGAAATTTGATAAATTTACTTAAATACAAATTCTCAGATTTCTGTAAGTATTTGTGTGAAATTTATCAGAAAAAAAGTCTGTCTGTTCCTGGTATGATACCATAGTCTAAAAAACGCAAAAATTTATGAAGAGTTGATTGATGTTTATATATTGATATAAAATCTTTGAAAATTCGGTATAAAATTTTATACCCATAATTATATATATGGACTAGATTTTGAAAGAAAACCGACAAATTAAAGGAACATTTGTTGATCAGTATATTTGCGTATATCTGTATATGATAACTCAAAAACGCAATGGTTTGATGTACAAGGTGATCAAAATTAAAATACCCTACTCTTCTATATAGCGAACTACTCAATGTAAAGACTCCAAAATTGTTCAACATACTATTATAACATATACATGGGGAGACATATACATATAATATATACATGGGAAAACGGATTGCGCGAAATAAAAATTAGTTCCAGAAACACTGATTTATGGAGCTGTACAACAAAAAAAAAAAAATGTTGAAACGACACAAATAATCACAAAAAACAAGCTCAAGTGGCAAGGGATTTTTCATTTTTAATTTCTATTGGTGATATAAAAAAGAAGATAAAAAAGTGGAGAAATTGAAGCTGTCATTGTAGCTGCAATTTCGCACTGTAAGCAAAAAATTAGCAATAATAGCAAATCCTTGATTTGCTATTACTGTTATAGACATAAAAGGAATGAAACTGGGAAAATGTCATTCTTATCAGCGATGGATTCACGCTGTGCTTGTGAAGTTGTTTAATGAAAGAAAAGGGAATGCTGCAGCTACACTTCGAGACTTTTGTCAATTTCAGAATTTACGCAAAAAGCAGGAAGTACCAAAATATACTCAAAAAGTTTGTGTTCCAAATGCAACAGCTTCAATGTCTTGATACAATTACTTTTATGCAAGATGAAGCGCCACCACACATCTGTACAGCAGTTTCTTCAGCGATATTTTATTAATGGTAGTCGTGCGTTTCCGGCAACATCTAGCCACTCCTTATTTTTATAAAATTTCCGATAATCAATTCCATATCACGGTTTCTAATATTTCTTAAAGACAATAAAAATTATTTTCTTCATAAGTTAATAATTTCACAAGAAACTCGCTAGGTTTCCGTATGATCGTCAAAATAAATTTCTCTGCTTTTCCTCGAAAGCTACACATTGTTCACACTTCACGTGAACGTCTACTTTTCATGCCTACTAAACAAACAAGAAATCTTTTCTGCATAATTTTCAAGACAGTGGGAATGTGATGCCATCTGGAGTTAGAAAAGGTAACTAATCCCTACAGAAGGAGAACAGAAAAAAAAAAGAATTCTATTTTATGTGCATCCAGCAAAGACAATTTCGCTAAAGTTTCTTTTTTAAATCTGTGATCATTTATAGGTAAATTTTGACTGTTATAAAGCGTCTTCGCTCGATAATCAGTGATGATTTGATCGGAAACGTTTGATAGAATGCATTTTGTAGTTATATTCACAGTTTAAATAAAACTTAATCATTTCCATAGATAGAAATATATTTGTGTTTTTTTGTGCATTCGTCGTACAAATCTAAAGCACCGACAATAAAACTAATATGTAGCGAGGTGGAAAGATTAAGGTTTAGGGGTAAGATCGTTATGTAGCGATAAAAAAATGATTTCTGCAAGTGTTTTATACCTGTTATAAATGTTTTTTGTTTGATTGTTTCTCATATACGAAAAACTTAAGGAGAAGTTATTGTAACCATCAAAAAATTCGACATCGAAATTTTGATGAATCAAAACATTTCAAACTTCCTTTCATCTGAAAAACGCATTTTTTAATCATGTAGACAACATTTTTTAAATGCTTTGAATTAGAAAAATGGAATTAAATACATAGTCCTTGTACATATTTGTAGATTTCTATCAAATTTTGAACGAAATTAATTTTGTGAAAGTCTATTTGTCTAGCTATCCAAATATAAGTGATCACTGTAAGCACAAAACGCAGATTGTAAATGGCTAAAATTAATTTTGTGAAAGTCTATTTGTCTAGCTATCCAAATATAAGTGATCACTGTAAGCACAAAACGCAGATTGTAAATGGCTAAAATTAATTTTGTGGAAGTCTATTTGTCTAGCTGTCCAAATATAAGTGAACATTGTAAGTACAAAACATAGAGTATAAATGGCTAAAATTAATTTTGTGGAAGTCTATTTGTTTGGCTGTCCACATATAAGTGAACACTGTAAGCACAAAACGCAGAGTGTAAATGGCTAAAATTAGATACACTGATTTTGTATCCGAAGTGTAGATACATATCAAATCTCAACTCAAATCCGTCAAGGAGTTGTGCGCTTGTCGATTTATACTTTCATATGTAATTAAAAATGAGCGCAATGATTTAAGTACATGAAATTTAGTATTTGATTTTGTGACTACAAATAGGTTTTTTTTGTTTGCTTTCGGTTTTATCAGCGAGAAAAAAATTCAAATGTAAGAAACGTTTAAAATACACTTTCATTTTTTCGTACGTTTATTAATTGCATAACAGTGATTAATTACAAAAAAAAGCGCCAAAAATAGCACTCTTAATAGGTTCTTTCTAAACTTTTGTTCACAATGGCATACACAAATGCATTTATTTGAGAATATAGAAGGAAGGACCATTTATCAGGTTTTCATGTATTTTCATACATTTGACGTATAAATATTAACTGACCATAAGGTAAATGGTTGACTAAATTTGTTCTGTTCTACCAAATTATTTATAATATTCAAACGGATAAATTGGGATATTTAGAAGCAAGGGCTGCATCCCCTAATCTAAATAAACTTTCAAATCAACTAAAACAACCGAATGCCACCATAACTTTCTTGAAAATGCACACTTTTTTGTAAAATGTTTAAATTTTTAAACTTGGAAGCGCACGATATATTCCGTGCAAAGAACTCATAATTTAATAATGCAAGTCGTGATTTCCGAATTTACGCCATTCAAGTTGGGGAACTGAACACCGACATGGTTGTCGAAGAAATTTATTTAGAAAGAGTAAGAATCTATTATTTTTATTTCAATTAATTAATTCGTTTTGTATTAAATACTTTTTTTTGCTAGTACAACATTTGGTAATTAATATTCTATTTTATCGTTAGAGCAAATGGTATTGATTATATTTTTTTGACAAATTCCTATTTTTTTCACTGCTTTTAAGATTAGTGATCGAACAAATTTAATTACCATATTTAAATTTTTCTTTAACGTGAGTCCTTTCATTTTATAATAATGGAATTTTTAACTCATCTGCTTATTTTCTTGAGTTTTAGCAATTTATTATTTTAAAATCCACCACCACAATAAAATTATTTAATGTTTTAAAACTCGTTTGTAAGTTAAGTGATTAATTTAAATGATTTTTGATTACTTGTAGCTGGCGCTCCCTGGTAGCGGATTTGAAAAAGAATTGCTTACAAGATTCATTATCATTTACAATAAAATATAATACACTAATACCTTAATTACAGATATCAGATTCAGTCAAAGTGTTATTTTTGTTCATTTATTTCATTCTGAACAAAAATATAATTCAATATTTTTTTTAAACTTTTTTTTTTATCTTACGTCTTTTTTTTTTATCTTTTCAAATAAATTAGCATAATTTTTCAATTCATATCTCTTATATGTTCCCATTCATTTCTTGTGGAAATAACGTAGATTCCTAATTAGTTTTAGGAAGAAATTATTTCTGAAAGAATACATTATAAATATTTAAGAATCGTTCCTTTCATGACAGTATTTATTTTGGAGGAACTTCCTAGAATTCATTAATAAATAATTCTGCACCACATTCGCAATTTTTCTAACAACCGCAAGAGAATTCAAACTTAATTCAAAATTGCCGATAGGTTTCAACTTTTAAAAACAAAATATGATTATTTTTACAGTGTACTTTCAGAATATTGCTAACACAAATTAGCATATTACGTTATTCCCTATAAAGAGAGTTGACAAATGAGAGGTTTGAGATTGCCATGCAAATATTAAATATGTATATTCGACGACCTACATGTTTTAAAATTGCAAGTACGTGCTTTAATAAAAGATTTGCGTTAAAATATATTTATAGAAATATAAATAAAATATTTAAATTAAGTTAGACTTTGCGCAATAAATACTTTTCTTATGGGCTACTCAGCATTGATATCCATTAATTTTAAATTCTACATTATGTAAGATATAGAGTAGACTCCCGATTATCCGCGCCTGCCACACTAAGTTTTTTTTTTTTTTTTTTTTTTTTTTTTTTTGCTTCCAAGCAAAGAGAAAATGCTTCCAAAGCAAGAAGCAAACACAAATGACTGATTTCTTCAAAAAGGTGTAGTTTTACAGTGATGCTTTTGTAATTACATAATACATTACAGTATTAAAACAGTACATATGTATTAATTTTTCTGTGTATTCTTGACGCTTCTCGTAAGTACAAAGCACTTTACTGTTTTCATTAATAAAATGCATTTTAGGTTAGTTTTGAGGGATATACTAAAATATTAAGCGTTAGTTAAACAATTCTTGCTGTTTATTTTACGTTTTATTGTACATAAAACGATTTTTCAAAGTTGGAATGACTGTTTTCTCTTTTGCTATACTCGTTTTTACCTTTTTTCGGATTATCCGCGATTTTTGTTATCCGCGACGGCCGCGCCACCCAATTCCGCGGATAATCGGCAGTGTACTGTATATGCATATATCTAGCACTGAAAATTATTATTATTTTGTCGCATTCATCTTTATATCAATGATAAAGATGAATGTGTGTGTGTGTGTATGTGTGTGTGTGTGCGTGCATGCGTGCGTGCGTGATGGATGTCTACAGTATAGAGCGTCTAACTCTCAGTTACTAACTTTGACACATATTATTTTGGAGTTTGAAAATGAGTACCTGGGAAGTTTTTTTTTTAATTAATTAAAAATTTAGGTAAATTTTGGTGTTTCCCCGCTATAACTTCCGAAAATATTATCGAATGAAAGCAAATATTACAACGTTTGAAAATTTCACTTTTTTGTTTTCATTGTATCAATTTAATAAACGTGCAAATTTTTGCTGAATTTTGGAAATTTATAAATGTATTTATATATTTTTTGCATGATTTCCAACAATACATTGGTATTTGGAAATCAATCAAATCATCAAATACTTAATCGTTTGATTTTCTTCCATTGTTGAAAGCTCAAGAAAAAGGAAATGGTTTAATGCCTGTGGAGTTTTCAAGTTAAATAAAGAAGCAAAATTACAGTATCGCAAAATTTAGAAAGATATTTATATTTTTGATAGCGTTATAATGTTATGGAACTGTTTTCAATAAAAAGGATTCATGCAAACGATAAGCAGAATTTAAACTAAGTTTACTTAATATATTACAGTTTTAATGTCAGACCATTTGAAGGAATCTTAAATTAAATATAACGAATATTACAGCGAACCATCTGGTCACTTGAGGCGACTAGTTCAAAATAAATTTTAAATAATTCATCTCATAAAAATAAAATGTCATGAAAAAGCAGCGATTTATAAATAATTATAAATCATATCCATAAGGCACAATAATTATTCATAATAAATTGCTTTGATGAAGAGACTGTTCATTTAAATATTTAATTATGATAAACATTTAAAGAGTGTTGTTTAATAGCTTTACACTTGTTCAGTTTATTGCGAAATGCATTTAATGGAATCAAATCCCGCAGTTTCAGTCAAAATTCTCCGACATTTTAAAATTTAAGTGTAAGATTCGGAAAATCTCTCAACAAATTGCACAGTATTACTTTAGATCCAACAATCTAGGAAACTAACACCATTTAATACTTGATTGAGTGGTAAAAGAACTTGAATTTCGTTCAAAAACAAAAACTATTGCTAAAAATTATTTTAAAAAAACATGTTTAAAAATATTGCTAAATGCAAAAAATAAATGTATGATAATTAAATTGGTATGAATGAAAAATCACTTTTTGGTTTTTAAAATTGTGTCAAAATTAATAATACGCATTAATATTAACTCTTAGAAACCCGAACATCCTACTTAATTTTTCATTTATTAAACTTTTATAATAATAGCCTCTGTATGTTCTTTTCCACTTTTGTATGTATGTTAAATATGCAAACGCTCTGTCATACTGTCGCCAATAAAAAAACGCACCAATAAAAAAACGCACCAATAAAAAAACGCACATATATTGTGATTCGTATTTAATAGTAAAAGTGTCTATATACAGATCATTAATAAATGTCATCATTTTTAGAGATTTTTACTTTCACATCACTTCTAAGATTTGATCCAAATTAGTGTTTGAATCTTCATGTTGAAAAATATGCTACAATGTAAATATGAGCAATAATAAAAAACAGCAAAAAAATGCATTAAAAACGTACTATCAAGAATAATGTTACATATTTATTACACAACGTAGTATAAATGTAAATCTAATCCCGTTTTTGGAGCCAAAAGGCCTCTTCCGATTTGAATGGAGATAGATGAATTTTTTTTTCTTAGTAAGAAGAAAATAGATAACTTGGACAATGTACAAAATGAAGCAAACTAATACAAAACAAGCGTAAACAGATAAATCACTCGACAAACAATAATAAATAAAACAGTTAGAACATGATGTATAGTAAATAAGAGGGCTGAATTTTGGATTGCTGGATTTGAAAAGGGTTTGCGTTTATAAACGCTACTTTTTAAAAAGATTTACTTTTTCATACATGATGTAAAATATTCATTTTCTTTCTGTAGATCAGCTAATTTATTCAGTTAATTTTTTAAAGGTGAATTATAGTAAATTAATTATTAAATTCGTTCAAATTATGGAGCGAGAACCATATATATATTGCTTTTAATGCAAAATTAAATAGGACAAAGCTCCAAACATTAGTATTTAAAACTTAATTCTGCAAAAAAAAAAAAAAAAAAAAAAAAAAAAAAATGTATGAATTGCTTTTATATCCGTTAGAATCAAATAAGAAATATTGATGGATATATTAATGCAACACATAGAATACCCATACTGTTGATTTTAATTTACAGCTTAGCATAAAACATGGTGAATTCCGGTTGCTTCTGATTTTGCTACAAATGATTGAAGAATGACGTGCAAAAGTCATTTTTGGAACAACATTATAAGAAATTTGGTGCACATTTTTCACTGAAGAATGACATGAAAAGTCAGTTTTGGAACAACATTATAAAGTATTTAGCGAACTTTTTTCACTTAAGAATAACGTGGAAAAACCATTTTTGGAGCAAAATATAAAATATTTAGGGAACTTTCTTCACCTAAGAATGACGTATAAAATCCATTTTTGGAACAACAGTATAAAAAATTTAAGGAAAATTTTTTACTGAAAAAATGACATGCAAAAGCCATTTTTGGAACAACAGTATAAAATATTTAGGAAACGTTCTTCACCAAAGAATGACGTGTAAAATCCACTACGATAATGTCAGGGCAGTGTAAAAGACGTAAACACAAAACTATACCTCATAATGGGATGCAATTTGAAACTCTCGGAGTGATATGGTATTGCTGTATAAGAAGACTTTATTGTGACCAGTATGCGCTATGCATTAGAGGATGAGGGCCATATACATTCCTTAAATTTAATAAGATTCTAATCTATTTTTAATACAATTAAGTAGCATAATAGCTATGCAGAGTACACAGAGATAATGATTAGTCACTAACAGCAGTTCATTCATATTCGTTGTCTCTCCGACTACAATCTGTTAAAAGTTGAAAAGTACTTTAATTAAGAATATTCTAATAAAAGCATTCCAATAAATTTGTTAAACGTATTCCAAAGTTTCTCCTTGATACATCTTGCATAATTTCTTATTCTTTATGGATTTCTCACAAAATACTCTCCTGCATTGAAGTTGGAAAACTCATATAATAAGGTTTTTAATTCACATAAAATACTTTTTTTAATATTCGGTATGAACATGTGCAATATATAAACACCATTTCGTTTTGAAATAAATGAAATTCTGTCAACAGGGGAGATGTCATCTTAATCTTACCAGTATAAAATTTCTAAATAGCGAAAAAATTATGAAATAATGTTTGTCATATTTAAAACATATTAAATTTAATTTATTTCTTTTTTTTTCTTAAACTGATACATTAATATGATAACATGTCATTTAAAACATCGATATAGTATTGCAAAATTCTACCTTCCGTCAGAATCATACAAGATATTAGACTATTTACTAAACTAGAAGCTAATGCAAACTATGAAAATGGCATGTTTACATAAATATTTCTTTTTAATTTGAACAATATCCTTGTAACATGAAACTACCACGAATAAAGTGCTAGACAAAAAGCGCAAAAATTTTGTAATTTGTAAAGAGCAAAACAATCTGGTGAAAATTTGTGAAACTTCTTTGAAAAGGAAAAAGCAAGAATATAATTTCAAATTTAACATACAGCGTTGAGAAGAATTTTTCAAGATTTCAGTGAGCAAAGGACTTGCCAAAAACTAAAATAAAGTATGTTCATTGTTTTCACTAGTAATTATTATTATTATTTTCACTTGTAGTTTCATACGTTTATGATCTTGATGTTCTTTATGATCTTGAAGAATGTTGTCTGCGCTTCAGACAGTTGCTGTCAGACATAATATTATTTTAATTAAGGTTAAGTAGGAAAGAAAATTACAGTTAATATGACGCTTAGAAAGATATATTATACTTCCTAAAGAAAATAATAAAAAGAATGGTTTTCTTTATTCCCCGCTTTCTTGTAAATAAGCACTACAAATTTTCTTTTTTCATGCGAAGTTTGTATGTAGAAATTTTGTAAATTTCAAAGGAATAGTTAACCTTTTTATTCGCAGGAATTTCTCTCTGTTTTTAAATAATGCGTTTATTTCATACTGACGGTAATTAGCGGTTGAGACTACATTTTTAATGTTACTGGTGGCGCTGCTGAGATCTCAAAATTTCGAATCTGAACTTAAAAAGAAAATTGAGGCAGAAAACTGACATTTCATTTGCAACTGTAAATGAAATAACCAGCCAGACACCAAATTTAACTTTTTAAAAACATTTAATTACATTCACTTATGGACAACACATAACAAACACACATATTTAATACAAGAACAGCATGTTTACAAACATCGAACTTCGAAATGAACTAGTTGTCCTTTTACACCTTGTTTCTCCCACCATTCCACTGGGCCGCTGTGGCCTGGTGGTAAGGTCTCGGCTTCAGAACCGGATGGTTTCAGTGTTGGCACCCGATTCAACCGAAGAACCGTCATGTCAGGGGGTCTGATTCACGCTAAATCTGTCGAGGCCATACGTCCACCCTCTGGTGCGGTGTGATGTTTGGAGAGGGTATTCCAGCTCAGGTGTCGTCCTCGTCGTCTGACCGGGGTTCAAAATTACAAGGTCCGTCAAATAGCCCAAGTGTTGATTTTTTAAAAAAACGGACGTTAATATAACTAAACTAAACTAAGCTCGCCATTCCACTCTCTAAAACTCTCTTCACTTCAGGTCACTTGCTGTTCCCCTTCTTTCACAGCGCCCTCACCGCTACTATAGAAAATGCAAAGTGTTTAAAAAATGAATTGAAATAAGTTCCAAATTATTTATATAAACAATACGGAAACACCTTAAACAAAACTTTTATGACTGGAAATGTAAACCAGAATATGTTATTTTTCAAACTTTTAACCAGTAATTTTTCATCTTTAAAATTCACTATAAATTGTAGAGAAAAATATCATCCCATGAGATTTATATTTCTTTTCTCTTCTGAAATACATCATTTTCTTTCTGAAAAGCGTACTTTAGTTTAAACTATATAACTGTTGGTTTTAATAGTTATTTGATTATCTTAATCGATTATTTAATGCTGTGCAGCCCAGATAAGAATAAGATAAGCTCAGATAAGAATGTATGATCCCTGAACATTTAATTCAACTTCGAAACCTTAAATTGTGATATTCCAGAATTTTTTTAATTAATTATTGGAACAAAACCCATATAGGCAAATTATATTTTCATCAATTTATACATTATCTATCAATTTCATCAGAAATACTACTGCTGGACAAAATACGGATTTTAAAAGACTTTTAGACTTCTTATTCCATCTGCCTGTTCCACCTATAGAACAAATATATATACAGAAATTTCAGATTCATAGTTAACTACAATTAAAGTTATACTTCCTACAAAAATCTAAGTAAAATTAAATAAAACTCAGATCAGTTTTGCTTTGGATCGTTGTTTATGAATTTTATATTTGGAAATAACTGAGGCCAGTACAGTAAAGGAATATTGTCAGTTTTCAGAAATTGTTCCAATGGTTAAATCTATGTAGATTAGAACTGTCGTTTTTGAAAATATTAATGATGATTATATAAATCTTGAAGAAGATACGCTAAAAGTCTAAGAGCTTATCAAACGCCATTACCTAAGAAATGGGGGTCATAATACTTATGAATTATGATACCAGTATAAGCAAAGTATAAGCTTCTTATTCCAGTATAAGCTTCTTATTCCATCTGCCTGTTCCACCTATAGAACAAATATATATACAGAAATTTCAGATTCATAGTTAACTACAATTGAAGTTATACTTCCTACAAAAATCTAAGTAAAATTAAATAAAACTCAGATTAGTTTTGCTTTGGATCGTTGATTATGAATTTTATATTTGGAAATAACTCAGACCAGTACAGTAAAGGAATATTGTCAGTTTTCAGAAATTGTTCCAATGGTTAAATCTATGTAGATTAGAACTGTCGTTTTTGAAAATATTAATGATGATTATATAAATCTTGAAGAAGATACGCTAAAAGTCTAAGAGCTTATCAAACGCCATTACCTAAGAAATGGGGGTCATAATACTTATGAATTATGATACCAGTATAAGCAAAGTATAAGCTTCTTATTCCAGTATAAGCTTCTTATTCCATCTGCCTGTTCCACCTATAGAACAAATATATATACAGAAATTTCAGATTCATAGTTAACTACAATTAAAGTTATACTTCCTACAAAAATCTAAGTAAAATTAAATAAAACTCAGATTAGTTTTGCTTTGGATCGTTGTTTATGAATTTTATATTTGGAAATAACTCAGGCCAGTACAGTAAAGGAATATTGTCAGTTTTCAGAAATTGTTCGAATGGTTAAATCTATGCAGATTAGAACTGTCGTTCTTCAAAATAATGACGATGATTATATAAATCTTTAAGAAGATACGCTAAAAGTCTAAGAGCTTATCAAACGCCATTACCTAAGAAATGGGGGTCATAATACTTATGAATTATGATACCAGTATAAGCAAATCATCATTTCAGTGCCATGTTTGGTCGTTTTTTGGATGGTATAAAGTGAGGAAGTCAGTACACTGTTCTAGTCGGATTGACCTATTTTGTATATTTATAAGCTTATTTGAACGGAGACTAATCTCTGAACGAATTTGTCTCTCACTGATCTCTTATTCTTCACTCAGGTTAAAAATTGACTGTGTCACCTTTACTAGCAGCTAGCGGTTCATTTGCATGTAACAGCTAGCAGAATTCAGACAACAGAGCTTCTTGAAATTATATCGTTCTCAATAGTCAAGTCCTTGAAGCTTGGCTTACCACGGACATAGCTAAGTAGTTGCGTTTTTATTCTATTTCGCGGTAATGGATTTTTTATTGGCTATCGTACAGACAATAATAAATCTCTGCAAATCCAGAATCCTAAAACAATTTTTTATATGACGGACTGAAATGTAGGCAATTCTGGTATTTCTTAACCTTCCATTGGACACAACTAATCTGTGAGATGAAGTCACGAAAAAAGTGTTTTGGAACAATTTCATGATTTGTTCAAATTTATCAATAAAAACAGCAAAAAATAAAAAATAAAATGTTATCTAAAAGCCTAAATATACTCAAATGTAAGTGAAAAGTTCTTTTAAATATGTTTTTTTAACATACATTCGAAAATTGCATTAATTGAGTACATTAATCTCTTAGATGAATTGCGCCCGATCGTGTTAGGATTTGCATTCCGCCCGATCGTGTTAGGATTTGCATTGCGCCCGACGGAAGGTTAAATTGATCACCGTTCATCTGCTTTTCTGTTTGCTGCAATTAATGCATCGACCTTATTCTATAATTGGAACATTGATGGTCATTTGTTCTAAATGTCTTGCTTTGAATTTTATCAAATACTGTGGAAAATAAAACAAAGTTTAACCAGATAAAGATCAAACAGTGGTAAGACACTTATTCCTTTTTTAAATACAACACGTAAAAGCACAAGTACAACTTATATACTCAGAAATAAAGATTTGTGTCATTATTTGTGATTTCGAATTAGTTTTGACATAATTCCATCGGGAAATTCACCTAAAATCAAAATCAATTTTTATAAGGATCAGAGAAATTATTAGCATTTTTTTGTATTTTAAAAGTAATGATAATTTTATAACATGATTTATTTTCAGTTTAGCTTATTGTCTTTCATTTCCTTTTAAAATTGAAATCCATCTCGATATATCGAAGATTCGAAAAAAAAAAAAATTGGTGAAGAAAATATGTTTCTCGGAAAAATAAATTTGGCACGATGCTTAGAAGAGGTCCAACAAAATAGACAAGCATGCGACAATTGAGACAAGTTGAAACAATTTATAAATAGAGGAAAAATATATTTTAAAGGAGAGCTTAGTATTAGCCCTAGAATGCTTGAGTTATTTTTTCTTACAAAAACAAATACACAGGCTTTTCGAATAATGGCATATAATACAAGAAAATTATATTAAAAAAATGTAATTATTTTTTCGTGAAATTTAAAAAAAATAATAAAATGAGCCAATGAATCAAACAATATCTCAGTGGCGCAAATAGCATTACAACAATTCTGGAATAAAAATAAGAGTACATTTTCATCAGTACATTTTTTTAAAATACAAAAAAAATTTGATAGTGTTTTTAATGATATAACTGTTTTTACAACAGCCATCTTAGTATTTTTCCATGCTTCAAGCTTAAATCTTATTACAGCATCACTAATACTACATATAGGTCTTTTCTAAAAGTATTTATTAAAAAGTATTTAAAAAAAGGAATTCTAAACACTCATTGTTGCCTTTCGGAGTAGCCATGTGAAGCTTATAAATGGATAGAGAAATTTGTAGCCAAATGGCTACAACATGCACTGTAGGCTTCTCTTATGAATTATGAATTTATTAGGCTTGCTAAATGTTTCGAAAAATGTTGAACTTCTTTAATTTGTTTTAATTATTTGATCTTTTTAAGTCTCCACTGAAAAGTATTCGAACGATTCTCGCATGATTCCATTTGCTTTTCAGCTAATTGAGTATCCGATATATGTCACATAGAAGAACATATATAAGCGAACTATTAAATCAAAGGCATTCCGATATCCGTTGCCTTGACCATCTGCTTATTTCCTTCCATTCATTAATTTTCTGGAAATGCCTCATGACAGGAAATATGTGGCCCATCCCATGCAGATAATTCCTCAAACATCAATTGTCATCTGGTCATTCGTGAGTACCTACTAATTGCCAGGTGGTATTGAAGGGTTTCATAACGGATATATTATAGAAATTTAAATGCAGTGCAAGAGGCATAACAAATTAAAATATGTAAATTTGCAATGTCAAAGTGTATGCAGTTTTGTTATTTTGCTCTTTTTAAATTGAATCATTTCTTTTCATTTAAAATTTATCTTGTAATTCGATACAGTTCAGAGAAAAAACCGTCCAAATAGTTTACAGACCTTCTGTGTGAAACAGCGATTTAAAAAAGATGTAAACATATAATTACATTTACTAAATAAATTCTATAAAATTAACAGCTCCATTGTAATGTCTTGATCTTGACAGATCAAATAAAACAGTAGTGTAACAAAACATTTTTTTTAATTATTTATTTACAGCCTTATATATGTACACAAAAACAACTTGTTCTCATCAAGGTAAATATTATTTACAAAATTCACACAACACTTGAAAGTTCAATCATGGAATAGTTACTCGATCAAATAGGAGAATAGACACCAAAAAGACGCTAACATGTTCTTAGATCAAAACGGCTACTCCAGGGGACGCTCCAGGAATCCATCGAACTTTATCGTGTGGATCCTAACACAGAAACTTGAATCCCACGGAGCTTCTCACCAAATTAGGAACAACTTCTTCTGATACCTCTGAATTTTCCTTCAATGTCTTCACTGTTCTCCTCTCTTTTCTCACTTCTCTCTAACCACAAAAACATTTTATTTCTGTCCCACATTTTATTTTCCTCAGACCTCCACCTTTGATTTTCTCATCGGTGAACTCGAGTTTCCTATCACCCAGTAGCTACTCATCAATGCTTCCTCAATGGCCTCCAGTCGATCGTGGAAATGTCTGTTCGGTATCCATCTTTGTATCTGACTTTTCCAAAACACATTTTATTTATAATCAGTTTACAGTTAACCCCGGTTTAGTCCATCTGACTTCGATACATGGACAACAGTTGCTGGTGACTGACCGTTTCTTGAAGATTTGAGGAGTCCCTTCGTAGGGGAAAAAGTTTAAAATCTGGATGCTTTGACATTCTCCTCCCTTGAAGACATGATGGAAGAGTATTTGAAACGACGAGGCACACATCTGGGGCGTTTCACCTGGATGTAAAAAAAGACCATAGACGATGACTCTACTTATAAAAAGGATACACATCTTGCGGTCCGTAGTCACTTAACTATGTGTGGGTAAACGGTTGACGTGGCGGCGTCCTGGCATAGGGGTAGCGCATCTTCCCCGTGATCCGGACGTCCTGGGTTCGAGTCCCGGTTTGGGCATGGTTGTTCTTCCGTTGTTCTATCTGTGAGATGTGTGAATGTGGCCTCCTGTAAAAAGGGGTTGTGTAAGCGAATGAGTGATGCGTAAGTAGCAAAGTCGTACTCTTGGCCCTAGTTGGCGCCACTATAAAAAACAAGAGGCGCTCCCCCACCGGCTTAAAATCGCTGTCTCCGTAACAGCGGGCTTGTCCATGGCAAGTGCCATAAGAAACAAACAAACGGTTGACGTTACATTTGGCCTGAATGACATGTGACGAAAAAGGGAAAACGTTACACTAAATGTATGGTAATTCCATAAACTTATTTTTGTAGATAATATATGGATTTTGGAGAAGATATATAGTCGGAGCCGGTTTAACGAATGCCTTCCTTTACTCATTATAAATCTTTCAGAAAACGATGGCTACTGAACTCATTTGAAAAGCAATCCAATATTCTTCTAAACGAAACTAACAAAAAATATCAGTTTTCCAAATAATTCCTTTATATGAGATTCCTTATTTTGTAAATAAGGGAGTTTCACATCATTTTAATTGGTAATTTATGGTAATTCCATAAACTGATTTTTGTAGATAATATATGGAATTTTGAGAAGATATATAATCGGAGCCGGTTTAACGAATTCCTTCCTTTACTCACTATAAATCTTTCCGAAAAAGATGGCCACTGTACTCATTTGAAAAGCATTCCAATATTCTTCTAAACAAAACTAACAAAAAATGTTAGTTTTCGAAATAATTCGTTTATAGGAGATTCCTTATTTTGTAAATAAGGGAGTTTCATATCATTTTAATTGGGGGAGGGGAGAAAAGTTCGTTCAATCGGGAAATTGATAAATGGAAAGTTCGTTAAATTTGATACTGACTATTTGCATTATATTTCAAGAATCTGATGGTCACTCTTTCTTAAATCGATATGCTTAGTGTTAACAGGTAAGTGAAGGGGTTGGGGTGGTTAAGCAAAGGGATTAACAAGCTGCAGGAGGATGTTTCTATGTCTTAATTCTTGGATTGGGATAGTACTTGGGTATTAGATTGATTGCTTCATTTTCGATATCTTTTAAGTTATTATATAAGTATGTGGTAAAAACTTTTGAAGAACTTTTTAAAAGATGGGTAGTCTAATGCTTTGTAGATTTCAGTTTTAGAGAAGTATCTGGGGGTTTCAAAAATATTTTTAATTATTTGGTTTTGTTGTTGATAAATTAATTTAAGTTACTTTTGGCAGCGTATCCCCTACTGGCCAGGCATATGCAAGTACTGGACAAAAAAAATAGTCTCTATTGCTAATTTTATCTACAATCGACATTTATATATAAAACATAAATAATAATAAAAAAAATAGTGGTAAATATAAAACACAAAATAAATTCAAGACGATTTTGTTACAAATAGTGGAAAGAGTGTTGTGCTTCAAAAATAGTGGTAAGAATGTTGTTCAGTCACTATTATCTTCTTCTGTTCAAGGAAAAGTCGCTAGTTCAACAAATGACTTGATTTTACATAATGGCTATAAATTATTTCCTTAATTGCTGTCTGCCAACGTGGATACATAGAATTTAATAATGATACATGCTTAATTCCTATGCTGCAAAGAAAACGACTCTTAAAAGCAAAAATTTAATATTTCTTCGCATTTTCTCCTTCCAAAAATTTTAAATATTATAGAAACAGCAATCTTATAAATTATAGTTTGATAATAATTTTTGTAAATACGTAACAGTCCAGTTCATTCTAATTTATAGGACAATGGAATATTTCGTTCAAAGCATTATGTTTCGGTTAATATTTCATTTCAGAAGCTGAAATTCAGTCCTTTAAGTTCACACCTATTTTTTAATGGCTTTTAGAATGGTCATTAAATTACAGAGTAAAAGGTACTTGTGGCGGATTGCTATGCGCGAGGATAGAACCTGGGACCTTATGGTTCGAAGCCCAGCGTATTAGCGTAGCTGTTAACTGGCTTATAAGCTTTCACCACAGACTCTCTCTCCAGTGAGTCGAACGACATGGCTTTTAAGTGGTGATGTATTAGCTGTTGATTCTAATGCGCCTGTACCCATTTGAGTAGCGCCAAGCTTTATGGCGAGAGTGTGTGGGTGAGTGGTTGCTGTTGCGTCAAGTGAGTCGAACGACTTTGGGTTGCTGCGTCAAATGAGTCTGACGACTTTGGTTCCGGGTAGATGGCGCCACAACAGCTGTACGAAGGTTGAAGGTTCATCGTCTGAGGTCATCAATTTGCCACAACAGCTGCACGAAGGTTGAAGGTTCATCGTCCGAGGTTACCAATTTAGCTGATTGAGATGAGTGGGGATAGAACCTGGGACCTTGTGGTTCGCAGTCCAGTAACATGACCAGGATACAAAAGAGATTGCTCGTATAGCTTAGTTGTTAACTGGCTTATAAGCTTTAACCACATACTCAAGGGATTCAACTCGAAACAGAAAAGGAACATTTTGGTTTTGCTCCAAAAAAGCTAATGACGAATCATTTAACATTTCATTTGACCTAGACTGAGACGCCGCCATTCTTGGAAAGAGACCTAATTAGATAGAAGGGGTGGCCATAAAATAGCTTTCCCTGTTTGGCGGCATCTGCAACTAAAACGAATGCACGGAATTAAACCACATTTCATATACAGACTGTCTAAGGCATGGTATGTATTCCGTACAGCGAAAACAAAATTAGTAATAAAAGCTGCCGGTAGGAGAAATATTGGCACTGCTATCACGTAAGAATGAGGAAATTTGCATAGCATATGGGGTGGGTTAGGTAAAATTTCTAATAATTTCGTGACAGCAGTGCCATGCATTCCTTGTAAAAAGCTAAGAACAGACGGCCTATTAACTGTTCATACTTGACTACTGTTGTGTGCTTGACTCTTGTTCCTGATTGATTGTTGATGTTTTCTTATTATGAGCCCTACCTTACTTCAGCGTGCTTTATTGGTAAAACTGTTCTAAACTAGACAGTGTAATGTTGTGACTGACCTTAAGCAAACCTGCATGTCTTATGTACAGAACATAAGACGAGTTGTCATGAACATCGAAACTGACAGTTTACGTTTAGCAGTGAAGAACATCATACACCGTATGAAATACACTGGGAAGGTCAACATATTGAACATATTTCACGGCCTCCATGGGGCTTTAATATAAATGAATAAATGATTTTCTGTGAGTTTTATGAATTCGATCATAAATGCATTCCCACAACCCCAGTATTTCCCTACCGGTAAATTTTTGTATTAACATTTTTCAGCGGAATTCATTTTTCCAGGTCTTCCACAGTCTATATATGAAATGTGGCTTCAATTCGTTCTGTCGCTTTTGCTACCCTGTGACATAGCGGAAACAGGAACAATCTTGCTGTCATGACAATGGCATAAACATTAACTCGACAGCTATGTCTTTTTCCGATGAATATTATTGAATTTAAGAACAAATAATTTTCTTTATCTCTTTATTTACTTCATTCTCTAACGTTTCCGTAAAAGAATTTTCTTAATCAAACTAATGCCAAAACTTTGATACTGAAATTAGAATTAAAATTTCGATAGCAACATTTAAAATATTAAAAATGAATTAACTCACTTGTTTGTAAAATAAGTAAATCACTTGCTTGCAATAATTTAATTTAAATCACTTTAAAATGCAATTTGTAAAACATTTTTCGAATATTTATATTTTTACTTCTTAAAATGATTTTTTTTTTCAAATCGTATCATTCAACAAATAACTAATTTTAATTTACTATCATAACACAATTTTCAGAAATATTTTTTTATTTATGTAATAAATAAATTTTTAATAAATTTGCATTCCTTCTTATCCCGCTTAGAATAATCGAAATTAATTGAAAGAATTTTTTCTTTACAGTAAATCTCTTAAAGTGGTAATTTTTCTAAAAGTTTTCTATCTTGCCACTATATTTAATTAGTCTTGAAATAAGATTATATATTAATTGTGCTTAATAATTATGATTTCAATTAAACAAATATACTGAATAACAAATACTTAATATCTTAATTTATTATCTCAAAAAATGTATAAATGTCAAAAGAAATAGAATATACATAAAATATTTCTACATTAATAAACTCTTATAGATGCTTGATTTTTTTCTAGTATCACAAAGACATAATAATGAAATTTAAAATGCGATAAAGTGAAGGACTTAATATATCCATAGAAATTTAAATAAAAAAATATTTTTTTATAGTGAAGAAAAAACACAAAAGCATTCAATATAAAATGCATAATGAAAATTATTAGACTGCCAATTTCATTGTAAGGATATATATAAAAAAAATTCCTAATTATTTAGCTAACTTGTAAAGTTACATTATTACTACAATGGTAAAAAAATCAATTCAAAAAGTCGTCAAGACACATGCATGACAAAAGTAAATGAAAAATTTAATATGTATAAAAGCAAACATATAAAATAAAAAACAAATAAAAATTTACATAATTTTTTTTTCTCAAATGATTCAGATGAGAGAATAAAGTTTTTATCACTATTCAAGATAATATGGAAAGTATGTAATATTTTATTCGAAGGAATGATTATTCCTAATTAAGTAAAATTTTAAAAACTATGCTTGGGCAAGCCTAAATGTAAAAATCGTATCAATGATGCCGTATAATTAAAAATACTTTTAATTTTATTAGAACACAGGGTAATTTGCTTATTGTTTGAATGAAATGAAGAAGATGAAAAAATTTAGTATTTTTCTGGAAAATAATTTTTTTTTTCTAAAAATACTAAATATTTTCTATATTATGACATAAATCTAGATTCGAAACTGGTTTATTTAAATATTTGTCGCCTACAAACAAGTTTTGCATTCTACACATTCATGACATTTTATTCTATTGTAGAAGATATTCCATAGACTAAGAGCAGAGTTATAATTGCTCTTACCTTTTTCCCATTATCACTTAGATATAGAAACTGCTAAAATGAGGAAGTAAATACATCATAGAAACACGAATTTAAAGTAGAATAAATTCGTATAACATTCGTATAACATCAATTTTCCTATTAAAAATACTATTTTCTTTTCATATATAATTATTCTGAATAAAATATTCACTTGAAGAAGTTATAATTAATAACTAAGAATTCTAATAAAATTATTAACAAGTAGAATTATTTCCCGTGTCACGTTGTGTTCATTAAAACCCATTCATATTATTTTGAAATTCATATTGAAACATTAAATAATATATTTATTAAATAAAATTTATTTCATATAGTCAAAGAAGTATGATTACTTAAATTTTTATCTTAAAGCAGTCTAATCTAAACAACAATCAAACACTTTTCTTAAAATATGCAAATGATTTCATTAGAAAAAGTATATTCTGATTTTTCTGATTTATTCATCAGAAAGTCAAAAATAATAATTATATATATATATATATATATATATATATATATATATATATATATATATATATATTAAAACATGTTATTTTTAACTTAGGAAGTTTTTCATCTGAGAATTTCTCTGTGTAACTATATTTGCTTAAAGAAACAGTAGAAAAAAATTATTGTGCTTATTTAGATCCCAAATAAGAGTAAAATTTTGAAAAGAATAAAATCCCATCTCAAATTTATACCCAAAATAAAAATATTTATACACAGTTTTTGATATTTTTAACTGTAATTCTTATATTAATTATATAATTTTCTTATTGTCTTTATTTATCGATAAAAGTATAATATCTTACGGTAATGTAAGAGATGATATTTTTTTAAGTGTAAAGGATTTCTCGTGAAACAAGTATTGTATATTCAGCAGAAATGTTTCCGAGAAGCAAATTCACTGAATATTTATTCCATATAATTATATATATATAAAAAAATTAAATATTTTGCCGATTCATAAGAATTAAATTTTCAGAATACCGCTAATTTAACAAAAAAATACAATTGATCATTATATATATATATATATATATCGAGTGGTACAGGGAACTGTCTTAAATTATATTTAAAAATTAATAGAATTACATTCATTGAATATTAAAAGAATAAAATTATTAAAACCGGAAAATAATACGAATTTTCAAGCGAATTGATTAATATTTTATTACAAAATTATGCATGAAAGTTGAAAAACCCTTAATATTTTTGCATTTTGTTACTAATATGTTTAAATTTTAAAATAGAGTTACTTTTCTTTGGTCTCATTAAAAAAAAATAATAATCATTTGCAATGTACAGTTAAGTTAATATAATGTATAGCATTAGATAAGGAGGTCAGCTTGCGATCACATTCTTAGAATAAATAGAATATCGATAATCGATAAGGTAAATCAATATCGATTTCAAAATTGCAAGTATTCCAATATGTTATTAAGGACGAGAAAAATAATATATAATTCATTTTCTTCCGAAAATAGTTTTTTTTAAAGTTTTTAATACATTCCTCTAATGGAACTCTTTTTGTTTAACCTTTTTATAAAATTGCGAAGCAAAATTCAGCGGTGCGAGTCAAGGTAGGTGGCCCGATACGATTTTTTTTCATCTTTCGACACTGTATCCATTAAATTATTGATTTCACTTAGACGATTACTAAAAGAAAAATATACTTTTGTATCACTTCTTACTTGTTTGCTGAAAACAAATGATGAAAATATTTAATTTAGTTTTTCTGTTCTATGAAAACTATGTTTCTGTTTTACAAGGTAACAATTCTCAGCCCTATTAGTAATAATAGTTAAATATTCCCCTCATACAAAACGTTTAAAAGAAAAGCCCCACATCTCCAGCATAAATGGACAGAGTTATGACGCTTTAATTGATATTAGGGAAATGTATTTATTATTAGGGAATTTGAGCTTCTAGTAAGATACGCTACACAATAGACATCTTTTCCAGGAAGTGTGCCCTACTTATCAAAAAAATTATACAATCCATATTTTCGTAACTTAATCATCTCTGATCCTCAACATCCCTAATTTCTTGTATGTATAATTCTTTTATTCCTAAGATCACTCGAATTCAGATACCATTGTTTCTCTTTCAAACATTAAAAAAAAAAAAAAAATCTTTACCCCCCCCCTTAGGAACCACAAAGACAGCCCATTTTAAAGGGTTTATATTCAAAAAGAGAATATCCACTTAGCTGATAATTATTAGCAAATGTTACTCTCCGGCATTATTTCAAATTTCTCAGAAAACTTCCCTGTCCCCCAAACTTACCCCGGTGAGCACTTCTAAGGAAAAAGGCATGCACCTCGAGTATTCAGTCACTCACATTCAACGAGATGCGCGAAATTTCATAGTGATATCAGGGCATCTTGAACGTTCATCGTAGTTTCATTTATCTGACGTTTTGAGCGTTTCGGTATAGATCAATTGAAATTTTTTGTGAGTCAAGAATATTTTATATAATATGAATAATAATTTATTAAATATTTTAGACTTATTTTTTTCAGAAGTATATTTATTGACGCAAACGAAATGAGATATATTTATATCACTTAGAAAAAGTTTCCTATTCGAAATATATGCGTCTATAGCTATTCAGAAAGTAGTTAATTGGTAGATATTGGTTCATAATTATATCATAATGCAGACTATGACATAATGATGACTAATATCTGTCCTATCACTTGATTAATTGCTTGAGAATAAAAAGTGAAATGAAACACTTTCCTCAGCAGAGGATTTGGCATTCGTTATTACTAAAGCTGATCTTAGAATCAGCTTCTTAGTTATATCCAATATCTTTCGAATGGTAAATAGATTTTACTTATTTTTCTACTCAACAGGGCATTTTTCAGGAATTATCGTTTAATGATAGTTTATTAAAACTTAAATGCTGAAGTAACAATTAAGATTATCTTTAATCCGTATCTTATCTTATCTTATATCCGTATTTGAAGGAAACACTCATTTTTCTGTTATACGCCTTTAACAAAACTTTTGTATATATATATATATATATATATATATATATATATATATATATATATTACGATAAAAACAGAATATCCGAAAATTATTAAGACAGTTAGTGATTTGTGATAATATATGAATTAGGAAAATAGACTAAATTCCGTATCATTATAATCTTAAAAATCTAATACTACAAATAATGTGCCCATAGAATTTAAGTGGGTATAATATTACATAAAGAATTAACCTACTAAAGAGCCTTTTATTAAAGTTTCAATATTTTTTTTTCATTCTGTTTATGATACCTGATTTAAAATTATAAAGGACAGATACTGTACTGTAAATATCAATTAAATGATCATTAAATTTTATATGGAGAATGTTTCGATTGCTTCTTCCCCCACTCTTTTCTTTTGGTCATGTACTGTTCCTGTTATACACAGAGTCCTTCTGTTCAATGTGCTAGCGAAACTACTAGGTTCCCGCTCCTGCTGCTAGCGAAGCCGTAGGGTGTTTTTTTTTTTTTAAGTTAAAAAATTCTACCCGTTGCGTTCTACCGATGCCAAAGGCATTTCATGCTCTAACTTTTGTTCTGCACCCAACAGACCGTCTTAGCCGGTCTGAAAAAACTATCAGTAAAAATTGATAATTATGTTGCCGACAGTGGTAACCGTAACTGTTCCGTAGAAGTGTATGTTTACTTTAACCGCCATCTTTATTGGCAACTTGGCATCCTTGGAGCAGCAAAGGGCACACGGAACTTCACTTTTACCGTGTTTATTTTTATGTCAGTTCTTGGTCTAGCAATTATGGTGATATTCATTACTTTTGGATTATCCAATACTATGACTAGAAAAAGAAGACTAGTGGTAGTTAAAAGATAACTTGAATAAATACTTGTTGCCAAAGTTGAAACAGATCTATATGGGATACTTGCTTTTCAACTATCAGTAGGTAAGCACAAGATTTCTTTACTCATATTTGACTAAGAAAAATAGTAAGTAATTTACTGTTCTATCGTTTCTTTTCAATATACGATATTCTGTGGCGAAAATGTGTGTAGAAAAAGAATCTGATAATGATCTGATATTGATACATATTGATATGCTTTGGGATGATTCAAAAAATGATATATATCATGAAAATATTGATATATATCGTTGTAGTGAACAAATACCAATTCATTTTAAAAAGATGCATATAAATGATGATAAACGAAAGTATTTATTACTTTTATTTTTAAACGTTTTATTACGTTTTTTTAAAGTTATTTGTTGCGTTTATTTTAAAAAGTTCTGCTGTAAAAAAACAGCTAAAATTATTATGCTATAAATATTTACTGAAGAAGTAAATTAAAATTGCCAGAAAAAATAGTTTAATCCAGCTTACAATTTATCACATGATTTACGCGATTGCATGGCATGCAATATTTTTGTCGAAGCTATAACAACAAATGTTAATAAATGCCAATATAGATTAAATTGAAGAATAAATGTTCACATGATATAAAGGACACTTTTCAAACGGTCAAGATTTAGCTTGGGATCCCTTTTCCAAAGACGGAATTTTGGATTGTACAAAAAGGGATTTCAATAATAATTAGTGATTTACAACTGTTACATTTGGAAATAGATATACTGCTAAATTTAATGTTGATATCATCCCGTTGAATGAAAGGTTATTGCATATGAGAGGTTATTTATGCTTAGAAATCTACCAAACGATATCTAAGATCCTTTAATAATAATTATATACCGGCGCTTGGTGGGATGTATGCATGTGAATTTAATGAAAGCTGAAGGAGTTTTTAGTATGTCTTGGAATGTCATATTTGTGATCATTTTTAATACCTCTGGCAGCATTTATTATTATTTTTTAATTTGAAAGCAGATTTAAATAGATTTAACAATATTGCTTTTAAAATCTTCTGTCGTTCATGCTTGCATCTTTTAGGAAGTAATAAATAAATAAATGTTGTTGCAATGGCATATGTATTGAACTTTTAGTTGAAAGAAGTTTGGTGTTGAGGTTTAAAGATAATGATCCTTTCCAAAGTTTATCTTAGTTTAGCATATATTAACTTCTTTATAAAATATTCTCTTATTTCCTGATCCAGTTCCTACTCTCTCATTTAATGAACCCAACAGGTGCTCTGTAAAACTGCTGAAATTAACATTTTTTCACGCTCCGAGTAAAGAGATAAAAATCCGTAATGAAAAGCAAATTCTTTTAAAGATGCCTGTATTTCCCTTCCCTAGGCCAACACATGTCAAATAAATCCCTATCAAAGTATAAAATCACTGGGGAAAAATGTCGGTATCTTTCTTTTTTCTCTTGTATCACGATGTGAATGGACGATAGATTCAACATGGATTCTTGTACATAATATGCCTCCTGTGATAGAATAAAGCGAAATTTCAAAATTTTCAAATGACTCTTCCTTTTCGGCCACATACTGCTTAAAAAATGGGCCTAAGTGAAGATAAGTGTGCACTAGCTGTTTGTCGCCAATATTGCAACCCATCGGATCCCTCTTATAGCAACCGTACTCTGTTTTGTTTACTACTTTTTGCAATGGTTGAGTTGTACATAAACTACAACTATATTATGAAAAATGTTAAATTAAAAATATTAAAAAAAATATCGATTAAAGATTTTAATTTTGTTCTTTATTATAATTAAAATTTATTAAATAAAGTTAAGCTTATAATTAAGTTATTTTCTTCTTTCTTTTTTTAATGTGAATACGAACAGAAAATACTTATTCTTTTGCAATTTTTAATTGTCAATATGCGCTTTAAAAAAAATCGTCTGCATTCTCACTTTAAAAGACAGCTGTAATGGAATTCTTCGCAGTTCTCGTAATTCTTTTGGTGTTATAACGGTTGGTTCCCTTCATAATTTGTTATATCGAGAGTATTTCGAACATGTAGAAAGGATGAAGGGTGAATTAAATATGCATATATATATATATATATATATATATATATATCGAGCTGATGAAGTTGGGAAAAATATGTTTGTTTGAAATTTTGTATGGAGAATGTTCCGATTGCTTATTTCTCCGGGTTTTTTTCTCTTTTGGTTATGTACTGTTTATGTTATCCACACAGGTCTTTATGTTCAATGTGCTAGCGAAGCTACTAGGTTCCCGCTCCCACTGCTAGCGAAGCCGTAGGATGTTTTTTTTAAGTTAAAAAATTCTGCCCGGTGCCTTCTACAGATGCACTTCTAGATGCCGAAGGCATCTGTAGAAGGCACCGGGCAGAATTCCCTCTGAAATCCGTTGGTACAACATTCTTTCTTTTCAATTGATTATGTAGAGTTCATGTTATCCACACAGTCCTTATATTCAATGTGCTAGCGAAGCTACTAGGTTCCCGCTCCCGCTGCTAGCGAAGCCGTAGGATGTTTTTTAAGTTACAAAATTCTGCCCGGTGCCTTCTACAGATGCCGAACATACAGGCATACAGGCATGAAAAAAAAATACTTATCAGTAAAAAGTTCTAATTAGATGGCGGGAAATGGTAACCGTAACTGTTCCGCGGAAGTATTTGTTTATTTTGTCCGCCATCTTTATTGGCGACTTGGCATTGTCGGCGCAGCTGGGTGCACACTAAAATTCACTTTTACCAAAAAATGTTTGTATATATAATGTTTTATTCTTGTTTTTCAATATATATGTAAGCATTATTTTATGTGAAGCAGAATTCAGTTTCGAAGACAGGGCTCGATTCCGTGAAGTCGTTTTATTTCATCTTGGAGAAGCAGGCATTATGTGCAAGTGACGAACACATACACAACACAGAACGACGCAGAAAGAAATGAGGTAAAATGAACATTTATCTCTTGAACATTTTATCCCTGGTCTTCGATAACCTGAGGTATTGATAGGCATATATGGATATTATATATGGATATAATATCCATAGTGCTTATATACAATGAGATTGCGATAGGTATTTTCGCTACACGCGCCGACAAGGCAAGGGAAACACTGGGATCTTTTAAAAAATAATTTGCCACATCAGCGGTATTTTGTCCTTTCACTCGGAGTGTGGGAAAATTAGAGTTTTATCCAAGTCAGCAATTTTACAAAACTTCTCTTGAATTAATTAAGTACAGAAAATTGAATTAGATTAGGAAATAAGAGAATATTTTAGAATGAAGTTACTATGGGCTAAATTAAGATAAAACCTTTGAAATTAATTAAATTGAAATTAGATTTTAAAATATATATATATATATATATATATATATATATCATATTGATAAACTAGAATGCTAAAAAGTATTACAAAATATAATAGAATTCTGAAAGAAAACTAAATGAAAAATTTTAAATGAGTAATTAATGATTTCTATGAGGAACTACGACCGATGTGAATTATTTTTTCTGTAGAAAAATCAAGTATTTAATAAATTGCTTCAAGATTTGTGTAAAGATGATTCGAAGTATTTATTTAACAAACGTTAACAAATTAGCAAGAAAAATAGCTATCAGTGATTTTTAAAAAAATTATCTGGTTAAATTCAAATTTTTTTTTAAATAATAAAAAAAATGCTTCAGACTCTTAAAGGTTTTGTATATTATAATATTTTACACAAAAGTATTTTTTACTTTAAACACTCAACTGTTTTTTGCTATCTAATAAGATGACACCTTCTATTTTGGGAATATTTTCTAATTTTTATTCAAATGGAAATCCATTGAATACTTGACTTATGTATTCGAAGTAATTTTAATATTGAATTATAATCGCTATGAATGGTTTAGTTTTTGCTTACAACTATCAAAATTCGATAAATAAATATAATAAATCGATGCACGTATTGCACTCGGGCAGAACAGTTAAGCGGTAAATAATTATATGCATGAAAATATTCCATTATAATTAACGATAGATATATCAAATATATATTAACATAATGATGGAATTTTATTTTCTTTTTCCCAAACCGTTGATAATATTTCTATTAAAACAAAATTAAATTAACATGAATCTTTTATTGTAAAATTGTACTCGGAAAGTAATAAGATGCAGTGTAGTAATTGGGAATATATTCATGCATAAACTGTTACATTAATTCCTACATTTTGCAAAACCAAAAATTATTCTTTCTTATTGTATTTATAAATTCATCTCAATCCTTAATAAGGGCCGCGGTGTCCTGGTGGTAAGGTCTCGGCTTCGGAACCGGAGGGTTTCAGGATCGTGACACGATTCCACCGAAGAACCGTCGTGTAAGGGGGTCTGTTGCAAGTTAAATCCGTCATGACTAAACGTCCTCCCGCTGGTGTGGTGTGGTGTGGAAAGGGGGGTGAAAGTTCAGGTGTCGTCCTTGTCATCTGACCGTGGTTCAAAATTATGAGGTCCATCCCAAAATATCCCTAGTGTTGCTTCAAACCGCACGTTAATATAACCAAACCAAACCAAACCAAAACAAAACAATCCTTAGTGTGATAAATGAAATGCGTTTTTAACCAAATTACATGAAATAAGAAATTATACTAAGAACTTCTAAGGTATTATTTTAAATAATGAAAATAATATATATTTATACTATTTCTATTATGATAAATTAAATGGATGTTTACTAACGCTATTGATATAATAACCCTTGTATTCCAGTAAAACATTCTGTGAAATAAACAGATCTATTTCAAAAAATCTCTTAGAATTACACAGAATGCTTTTACTTCAAATAGGAACATTGTTTCAGACCTGAAAATTTCTATCTATACATTCCATTTGCCTCCGGGAGAGTGAAACTTATTTTCTGGTTAATCTTCTGAAAACAATTTTGAAATATTGCTGTTGATCCGATTTTCAAAAACAGGATTTAGGAACTCGATTTGATAGTTTTAAATTTTAGAAATAAAATGATAGTAAAACCATTTCCACGAGGGACCAATCCCAAAAATCGATCTGAAATATATCTTGTTTTTATATTTTTCAAAAACGTATTTATTTATGTATTTCAGTAAAATGTACTTCAAGATAGGTTTTTAGAATTTATGCATTTTAAAATAAAATTGCTTAGTAGAAATTGTTTTCAGTTTAGGTAGATTTCAGATTTGAGATAGTAGTTTCAGTTAAAATTTATTGCAGGCTTCTTCAGCTGTTTACCATTACTGCATATGTATCCCTAGGATTATTTAGTTTTTGTAAAAACTATACTCATAGTATGGCAAAATTACTGTTTACTTTTATATATTAAGACAAAATAAATATGAAAATATAAAACCATGTTTTCAAACAGTTTTCTGTAAAATTTGTGAAAGAAAATTATTAAATAATTCTTGTCTTAATGTTGCATAATAAATTACTTATAGATTATTTTATAGATTAAGCGAATATTTTCAAATACTCATTTAAGATCGAGTGAATAACTGTATACGAAATATATATTAACTAAGATTGATTCCTTTGGATGAAAGTTGCAAAAATTGAATAAAGTAGTTTTGATTTAATTGCTATTTATATCCAGGGAAATTAAGTTTGATTTCAAATTGAAATAACTAATATTTTAAAAATTATAAGTATACTAACCATCTATGACAGCCATCTATTTTCCCATTATATTAACCCTTTAACTACTGATGTGGTTCAATCTGTGGTGCAAAATCTATTCTGGTAGGCCGGTTTCTGTTTCAAACGTGGTGTAGGATGCGAAATGAATTACCACCTGAGATATCCATGCTTTACATCCTGCACCTCTCACAAAGTTAATATAAAATCAGTCATGCCAACCAACTTTAATGAGTTACAATTTATTGCATAGAAATAACATTTTATATTAAAATATACTTTCGCAATAAGTATATACAATTCCGGCTGGTTAGTTATGTTTGAAAATCGACGAAATCAATTGGTGAAATTTATGCAATTAAGTTGTGATTTTCTCAAAAATACATTTTCCAATTCCTCCCAAATATGTAGGGGGTGGAAGGCAGGCAAAAGTTAATGACGCAGCTAGATCAAAAAAGAGAAAAGCATATTTAGAAATAGAAATTGGCAAAATCAGCACAGAAGTTGGAGTTGAAGACTGTGTAATTATTTCCCCCAAAATAGCATACAGTGAAATATTGTTTGAGATTTCTCTTAAAATTAAACAGCAATGGAGCACAGGCAATTACTGATGATATATTTAGTAGTAAGAAATTTCATATCAAATAAAAATTGCAAAAATCAAATTAATGGTTGGCAATAGAGAACTGGCTATTTAATTATCCAAGCTCTATTAAATATGAAGATTGTTGCACAATCTGAAAAATAACTTTTATTAAACTAAAATATTGAAATAGCAATATATAAAAAATTTTTTTAAAAATAACACGCATGCACATTTTCGCCATAAAAGTCAAGGAGCCGCGGTGGCCTGGTGGTAAGGTCTCGGCTTCAGAACCGGAGGGTCTCAGGTTCGTGACCCGATTCCACAGAAGAACCGTCGTGTAAGGGGGTCTGTTGCACGTTAAATCCGTCATGACCAAACGTCCTCCCACTGGTGTGTTGTGGAGAGGGGGTGCCAGCTCAGGTGTCGTCCTCGTCATCTGACTGCGGTTCAAAATTACGAGGTCCGTCCGCAAATAGCCCTAGTGTTGCTTCAAACGGGACGTTAATATGACCGAAACCAAAAGCCATAAGAGTCAAAAATGGCAGTACATATTTTGTTTTGACAGTAAAATAATCATATAATTTGGAAATAAAAAGAAATGTTTTACGTGATTGACTATAATTCAATTGACATTTTAATAAAGAAAATCAATTATTCACCTTTTATCAGTGAATATTATAGATTATTTATTATCACAATATTTCTATATTTATTACTATTATATTTATAATTACCACACATTATTACTGAAAATATTTATTGTCGAACAGATTTCGAAAAGAGATCGTGCAAATATTTGTTTATTTTGGGAAAGAATGTGTGTAAAAATAGCTTTTGATGGAGCAGGTTTTTAATCGTGGATATATCCCTTTGCTATCAATTACAATAAAATGGATGTTGCCAACATACATTTGGATTTATTAATGGTTACGTAATATTTTCTCAGCAAAATCGATTTGATGATGCATAGAATCTATTCCATGCGCATTCAACTATGTTAAACTGTTCCAATAATACCTTTTAGCAATAAGAAATGAATTATTTTGGACTACGCCTGTTTAGTGGAATGAATATCCCGACATTACAGTAAAATGGATTTGCTGAGACATAGAATCGATTCCATGCATGTTGAACTATGTTAAACTGTTGCAATAATATCTTCTAGCAATAAGCAATAAATTATTTGGGGCTAAGCATGTTTAAAGGAATGAATATCCTGTCATTACAACACAATGGACCTACTGAGAATGAACTTACTAATCAATTCCATGCACATTTAACTTTCAATAACTGTTTAACCCTTAACTGGGGAGGTGAAATTTTAGGACTTAACTGGGGAGGTGCGGTCTATGAGACCGCATTTCATTTACACTCAAATTAAATTTTCTAATGAATGTATTAGTATGAAAAACTACCAATATATTTTGCAAATATTTTTCTTAATATATAGATATGTTTTAGAAATTTTTCAAAATATATTATTAGTGAAAAAAGTAACTGTGTTGGAACATACATTTTTCTTCTCAAATTGCATGTTACAACAAATAATATTCTTGAAAAAACATATTTTTTTACTTTTTAAATTGTATTTATTTTTACGGTATATCAAGGTATATAGAAGACAATATAATATAAAATTCAACAATTATATGTAAAATAAAAAAAATGACAATGTGTAAAATTGGCCCTTTTTTTTATCGGCTTGTGTGACTTTCATAGTATGGTTTTCTAGGACATTTTAAACATACAGGTTGAGAACTAGTATAAAAATCCACCTATAAATTCTGTATATATATACATCTTTGTATATTAATATATTTTATAAATGTTTCAAAATACATTATCATTAGAAAAATTAATTTGTTTGCACATACATATCAGAATCCGTTGAATGCGATTTTTCATCGAAAACTCCTCTGTACAATTATCATTATGACTAAAATCACATCCTGCTTCATTTAAAAGTGTCTGAAGCCCTACTACAGTAAATCAGTAAATTAGATGATATTTTGGGGCCCAAGTTTTAGCGCCATCTGCTAAGCCTTGCTTATGACCGGGACACTAACAGGGAGGTGTGGTCTTAGAGACCGCGCTTAAAGAAATAACTGAATTATTTAAAAAAGCATCCACTGAAATCGGTTGAAAAGGTACACGTGTATTGAAGGTCACAAAACAGGAAGCTACAGGGTCAATCCAATCAATTGAGCTAAAAATAGAATAGGGGTGACCAAAAATCAATTGCTTGCGGTCTCACAGACCGCACGTCCCCAGTTAAGGGTTAAGTGATATCTTCTGGCTATAAAAACTGAATTATTTTGGGCTAGGCCCTTTTAAAGGAATTTGTTTTCCGTATTTTGTATCTATTTTACGTCTTGATCTGATATAAAGCTGTTACTCCTCTAACAGCTTTATACCAGATTTCCACTGATAAATACATCTATACTCCCTGTAGCACCTCTTTATTGTACAATATTGTATAGTATCACACATTATTCGCAATATTGTATAATATTATTAAATATTGAATAATATAATATCGCCCAATATTTTATAATATCGTACAACAGTTTGTGTGACTGGAATGTTATAGAAAGCTCTAGCGTAACACCACGAGAGCCACAATATTACATTCATTCATTCAAATGCGCATTATATTATGGACCTTACAGCAATGAAATTAATTTGATACTTTTTGATATTTAATAAATATAGTTTTTGTACAAATCTTTAAAGCTCAGGTATCATTTTCTTATCTGTGAATTTTTTATTTTTAATTTTTAGTTACTCTTATTCTTGAGATCGGTCTCTTTATTTCCTTTCTCTATGAAAAGTTCCTGTGAAAAATAAAATAAGATGCAAATGGAACAAATTTATATCCGATATAAACTAACTGATCACAATTAATTCAGTTTGCATATTTCTCTTTAAGGAAAGATTGGGGGAAAATTTATTGGTCATAAGTTCTTTATTAGTATCTAACTAACCATAATCATTAATTGAATAATATATATTATGTAACTTTTCAGATATATAAAAAATGTTGAATGCCAGTAATACTATAAGTTTAATTAGCCTACTTAATTTTTTCTACTACAAGAATAAGAAAAGCATTGTACCTAAGATATAATTAGTCTCGGCAGAAACATTGGAGAAAGATACATCGCGCTGGCTTCTCATTTAATCTCCACCAATCCCTCTTAATCTTCTGGTGGTATTTCCAAGACTGAAAGTCCCAAAGCAATTTACTTCGTTAAATCAACCGTATGTAATGGAACACCCAATTCAGATTTCATCAAAGTTCCCTAACTTGCTGGTTTTCTATAATGGGAGGAAAGTTTATCCTCTTCGTAGTAAATATCCTTGGAAAACTCTGATCTCAAAATACCTTAAATAAACAAAAGAAAATTAATATCTTTAGAGTTCGGTAATTATTTATTCATTTATTCAAGCAGAAATGCATCTTTATAATTTTATAACATTCTTTTTATTATCAAGAGTTTAAGAATAAAGATATATCGCGTTTATCTTTGGACACTAAATTTCCTTAGTGTAAATGAAGTTATCAGTGAAAAAGGGAAATCGAGCATTTATTATCCCTGCGTCATTTAAAAAAAAATAGAAGAATCGTGAAAGCGTTTAAAAGAAAGTTTGGTAACAATTTAAATTTTAAAATCATAATTTTTAAATTCTAATAAAAATATACTAAAAAATTTTTTACTGACATTTTAGAATAAATTTGATTTTATGATTAGAAGTTAACTTTATGAATAATTTTTAAGAAGTTACCGAGATTCTTAATTTTAGTTTTACCGAGATTCTTAATTTTAGTTTTATCGAGATTCTTAATTTTAGTTTTATCGAATTTCTTAATTTTTTTAAATTAAAAAAACTCGATTCCATTAACCATTAACTGGGTAGGAGTGGTATCTAAGACAGATAAGGATTCATTTTCGATAACCCTTATTCTATTTCTAGTTCAATCAAAGGAATTTACCCTGTAGCTTCCTTCGTGACCTCCACTACACACGCACTTTATCAACAGGTTTCCGCGGATGCTTTCCTTTAAATATTCCAGCTATTTTTTTGCGTGACGTCTGTGAGACCACACCTCCCTTTTAGTGTTCCAGTATTATACAGGGCTTAGCAGATAGCTCTAAAACTTCGTCCTCGAAATATTATCCAACCTACTGATCTTCGTAATGCAACAGAACTCCAGAGACTTATAAATCGAGCAGACATTGATTTTAATGACGAGGATAATTGTACAGATTTTTTCAATGAAAGTTCGCATTCGACTGATTCTGATATACTTGTCCAAATATAATTTATTTTTCAAGTTATAAAATATTTTGAAATATTTCTAAAATATATTAATACATCTAGTGAAACATCTACAGAATTCATAGGCTGATTTTTATACTAGTACTTAACCTGTATGTTTAAAATGCCCTCGAAAACCGTGTTACGAATGTTCACAAGTATCTGTGTGCAAATAATGCCGATGGAAAGAGGGTCAATTGTACCCACTGTCATTTTTTTATTATTATTTTTCATAAAATTCTTGAATTTTTTATCACACTGTTTTCTATATACCTTTGTATTCTGGAAAAATAAGCATGATTTAAAAAGTAACATATTTTTTTCAAGTATATTATTTGTTGTAACATGTAATTTGAAAAGAAAATATATGTTAAAATGTAATTACTTTTTTCAATGATAAAATATTTTGAAAAATTTCTAAAACATATTTATATATCAAGAAAAAATCTTCAGAATATATTGGTTGATTTTCATGTTAATACTCATTACAAAATATAATTTGAGTGTAAAGAAAATACGGTTTCATTGACCGCACCTTTCCAGATAAGAGTAAAAATTCTTCATAGTCTCACCCATGTTATATCTAGCATTAAATGCAAAACCTTCTAATGTTGTTGCAGCTTTGAAATCTGGAAAGAAATACAAGAAATGTGAATTTAAACAAAGATCAAATTATATTTTCAAAACTAGCTCTGCTACGAAATAGGGAAAATATCCCTTCCATAAACAGAAATTTTATGCAATATGAGTAATCATGTTTTTCATTTTAATAATCGTTTTTTATTTCATTTTGAAAATGGCAGGACAACAAAAAGTTTCGGTTTTAATATGTTTCTCTTCTTAAAATCAAGATAACTGCATTCAAATATTTGCTTTAGCTGCATGTGTCTAATTGTCAGCCACAAAAGTTATCTCCTGTTTCTTTATAACAAATATTTGTGTTAAAATGGGGAAATTCTATGAGATTTGAGCCTTTTGATTCATCCATCCACAAATTCAAAAGAAAGCAGTCAAAATTTCTAAGGATTGCGTTAGAAAATTGAAATTCCTTTAGATTATATTGACATAGCTTCATGATTTTCCTCTGAAATGTATTTCCACTCTTCAATATCAATTTTCTTTAGAGATCCTTCTAATAAAAGTGAGACAAAATTCTTTCGTACAATGATCGAAAAGGTTTTACAACTTAAATGCTATTCTAGATTTTCCATTTTCAATCAGGCAGATAATTTTGTTTGATGAATACCTTGGAAAAAGAAATGCATAGAAAAGATGGATTCCATTTTATCAGAAAATGAGAGTGAAACTATATTTTCATCTTCATCCAAGCTTCATGAACACAAATAAAAATAAAATTGAAATCTGGTATCGCAAATTTCAAGTTATGTGAGAACATTATTATTATTATTATTTTATTACACGTGATATCAATCTAAGAGAAAAACATCATGTTCTCAAACAACTCATATTTCGTAATCATCAGCATTTAGAAAAACAATGCTTTTTTAATAAATCAATATTCATCGAGTTCATTTTTTTTTCAATACCAGATTTTTTTTCTTTGTGAAAAATCATTTTAAACCTGTTTTAAATAATTACGCGATTATCAGATTACGCATGCGTCGATATTTAGAAGAACGATTATTTTTTTATCTCAATCATTCGAGTTTCAAACTTCAAAAGTTTTTCTCGAGACTAGGGTAATATTTTTGTCTGCGAAAATCAAGTTTAAACTGAATTTGAATGATCACCTGACCATTGTATTGCGCAATTGTCAATTTTTAAAAGGACCATGTTTTTCTTTTTTTTAATGTCAAAACCGTTCCAGTCTCAAATCTTTTTATGCCAGCCAGAAAAAAGGAACATTACAAACAACTATATTATTACAATAATATGTATATAATAATATAAACCTTTCGATACCCCTCCTCGCTGTTTCGTGTTGATTTCTGTTTTCTTCTTTGTTCTTCATTAGGCGATATTTTCTTAGAACCATGCCTTTTATTTTCTGCTTACGCATTTTCAGGCTTCAGAAATCGCAAACCAAAACATGTTCTCGCATGATAAAAAATATCAACATTTTTCTAACAGTTCAGGAAACCTGTCTTATATTTTAATTAACTATTTTTGCCTACTAATATTGTTCTTATATATTATTATTATTGCAAAAGATATTCATATATGACTGGAAAAGACATTTCTCCATAATTTATTCAATAATACATGAGTTAGTGAGCAGAAATCCTTATTTATGAAAACCTGATAACAAAAATTAAATGAAGTGAAAATGAAGCAAACAGGATTAAAGAAGAAAATTGTCTAAAAATATATATAAAAGAAAAGAAAGAAAAATTTAAAAAAAATCCATCCTGTGATCCACATTAATTTCATCCCCTGATAAGCAATTAATGCGTTGACCGCTATGTATATTTTTCTGTTTTACTTTTTTATTTCCACTCATAATATTGATTTTCGAATATAATTAAAACATTATACTTTTTAATGATGACTCAATAGCTAATTTTTATACAGTTAGTGAAAGTTAAGAGAACGGGATATAAATTTTTACACAGACTGAGAAGTGTTTATAAAATCCCGGTGTTTTTTAAACAGTTTGCAGACATTATATATATTTTTAATATTCTATAATGAATTTGGCATATAACCTTATAGCAGACGCTTATATGCAAAAGATAAAATAGCGAAAAATTTCGTTTTATATCGTTTTACCACTAGGCACAGGAAAAACATGAGTTTGGGTTTTTTGGCAGTTTCGTTTTTACTGCGCGATCGCTGTAATAAGTTAATTGCTTATTTCTTTTTTATCTTTGTTGTTTTAAAAATTATGTAGCTGCATTATACGTGCTACAAATAAAAATTGAAAAGCCTTTTAGTAGGAAATAACTGCAATTTCCATTAAAACACTATTATGAAAAAAATTTGTAGAGTGAAAAGAGCCACCCTCTTTAGAAAGCGAGCTAAATATAAAAATGTTTGAAAGAAAAAGTAAAAATAGGTTTTGAAAAATGAAACGATATGTACATCAAGTGTAAAAAAAGTTGCAATCTTTCCAAAATAACAAGTACGCTAGAATCGCAAGATAAGCTGCGAGTCTTGTTAGAAATTTAAATTCTTGGAACAATCTAAGCATTTGTGCGCTGAGGTAGATTTCGATTCAGTTATATTAACGTCCCTTTTTTAAAGCAACACAGGGGCTATTTTGGAACAGACCTTGTAATTTTGAGCCGCGGTCAGATGAAGAGGACGACACCTGTGCTGACATTTTCTTCCCCAAGCTTCCATACCACCCCAGAGGGAATATGTGCACTGACAGCTGTGCTGCAATGGAATGGATATAAAACTGAATTCCTGAATTTTATATACAAATTTTATTTATTGACTGCATATTGTTTTGACACTTCCTTATTACAAATGAATATATTTCACTAGATATGTTGTCAATTCTATTTATTTTACTTTTGCGTCATTAATATAATGCTATGATAGTTTGCAATTGTTTTTGTATTTCATGATTACATTGTTACATCCAATTTTAAATAAAGATTGTTTAAAATAATTTTACTTATTACACTTAACCAACTGCAACATAATTTTAATGAAAATAAATATTTTATGATAATATATCTGAGAGCTTTAAGCGACACTCTGGATAGTTAAACGACATAAAAATTCTATACACTTATGTCTAACATTTCTTTGATTTATGAAGATTTACATATGGTAACTTCAAAAAATTATAGACAATTTCAATTTCTACCTCCTGAAAGACCCGAGAACTGAAGCATAGCAATCTCTCAACATTGCTATTAATTTTTCTAAAGCATAAAATTCAAAGTTGCCCGATTCAATCAGATTAAGTCTAAAAAAAAAAAAAGTGGCGTCTTATTTTTAATGTTGATATGTCATTAATGTTTCTTTTATAAAAATGATTGATGGAATCTGAAAACTAAATGGTTATTTAGATTTCGTAATTTTTTCCAGCAATCTATTTATTGTCTTAGTTAAATGTACAACATTTCAATCATGGAGAATATCTTATTTGAAAACCGTTTGAGAGAAGTATAGACATTCAATTAGAAAAGGGATTTAAATGATGTGAATGATGGCATTTTTTTTTTTTTCTGAGTCTGCAAAAATTTTCAAAGTCTAAATTTTTATTCATTTTCTTTGGCCTATTAATCATCTTTAGAAAATTATCTTTGACATCTTTATAAAAAAGTCGACTATTCAACGAAAAAATCTGACAAGATCATGGAATTTAGATTTCATTGTTTTACACCATTAAACATCTTTGGCAAATAACGTCTTTTGATCATTTACCTTTCTCAAAGAAAGCAATGAAGTAGTCTAAAATCGTCAAGGAGATATTAAAAATTTCGTTAACTGCATCAATTTTAGTCGTAGAATAGAGAAAATTTCTCCTTTAAAATGTGATTTAAAAAAAATGTATGCTTTTGAAAAAAAAAAACAAAAACAAAAAAAAAAAAAAAACGAATAAATCCGAGACCTGAGGAAAAATTTAAATATCCAAATTCTTTGAAGATACCTTTATTGATCCAAAACGCATAATACCTAAACTCAAATATTTTCTGAGAATATAAACGACTTGGATAATTATCTATTAACTCAAATATTTTGTGAGAATATAAAAAGATTTAGATAATTATCTGTTAACTCAAATAATTTCTGAGAATATAAAATACTTGGATAATTATCTATTAACTCAAATAATTTCTGAGAATATAAAATACTTGGATAATTATCTATTAACTCAAATATTTTCTGAGAATATAAAATACTTGGGTAATTATCTATTAACTCAAATATTTTCTGAGAATATAAGAGACTTGGATAATTATCTATTAACTCAAATATTTTCTGAGAATATAAAAGACTTAGATAATTATCTATTCAGTCATGATTTGCGTGGGTACCTGTATATAAATATTAAAAAAAATAAGTATCCGATTTCTCATACGAAGGAATTCTATTTTCCATCGTCTATAGAAATTGTAATTCTTTATAGAAAATACTTTATTAAAGAGTGAAAAATCTTTCCAATTTATCTGGCGCAGAGTTATCTTAAGAAAGCAATATGAGAAAATTCGAAAAAACGGAACTAAAAGCATTACCTAAAAAAGAGAAAGGAAAAGTATTAAAAAATATACTTTATGTATACTCCTACGTAAATCTATATCGAAGTTATTTGGGCGGTCTTGAAGCTTTTACTATGTCTTTTTATTTCAAGAGAGCTCTTCCATCTGTTTCTCTATTCCAGAAAAGAAAATATCTTTTTCTAGTTTTCTTTTCCTTGAAATTATTTAGTTCGCTTTTTTTTATGAGTGTCGAGGAAATGTAAAAGCAAAAAGGAAATTCAAGGTTTTACTTATTTGTAGATTTGGGCTTGTTTGTTGGAGCGAATGTTTTCGAAATATTTTCATTTAAAAAAAACGCAGGAAGGATATAACTGTGCATTTCTATTGGATGTTAATTCGATTCAGTAACCATCAATTGTTTTTACAAATTGTATGGTTAATATGTGCAGCAGCTGGATATTCAATACTTATTATTTGATAATTAAGACAAAAAAAATGAGTCCAGTTGTGAAAAATTAATTTATTCGGCAGATTGATAAAATTTATTTACTCGGAAAAGAGCATTTCTTTTTACTTAATTATTTTATTATTTGATTCAATTTTTATTATTGCTTATCTTTTTATTTTTATAATTATTTAGAATTCTTCATTACTTAAGAAAGTACCTATTTAGGATTGCATATATTTTGCAATATAAAAAATATATATTCCATAATAATCTTGAATTTACATGTAATATCATTTATATCAATCACTAATACATTTTATTAGCTTTTAATATATAATAAACTGTATTTTCTTTTCTAGACATTAATAGAGATATATGTAACTGTTATAGTACATATCTACGATGTTCATATTATTTTTTTTTATTTTCATATTAGAAGAAACTCCATGATACCAAACAAAAAAAAAAGATTACATAGCTGCATAATCCAAAAATAAAATACGTTTTTTTTTTTTTAAATTGTAATTTTTGCAATACAAAAAATATTTATTCTTTTAAGAATAATCTTGAATTTAGATATAAGACTAGTTATATCAATAACTAATACATTTTAGTCACCTTAAATGTATAATAAACTTTTTATTTTTCTTTCCCTTAATAGAGATATAAGTAACTGTTATCTTAGTTATCCATCTTATGTTTTTATTTCATATTTGAAGAAACTTCATCATACGAAACGAAACAATAATTACAATAACTACTTGTAAAATTATATATATATATAATATTACTTTTTTTTAATAAAATACAATTATTCAAGTAATTTTTCACATGATATTCCATATGCATCAACTTCCTTATCATTGCAAGGATTCCATTAAAATATCCACGTAGTTCGAATAACAGTTATAGAAACCTTACATAAAAATTCCAAAATTGAAATTTATGAATAAAACTCCCTATCATCAAGCCGATTAGTTTAGTTATATTAACACCCTGTTTTAAAGCAACTCTAGGGTTATTTTTGCATGAATCCAGTCGAATGACTGGGACGACACCTGAGCTGGCACCCTCTTTTCAAACTCCCGTTCCGAAGCCGAAGCTTTACCACTAGGCCACCATGACCCTATCATTGAACCGAAAAGAGAGCGTAAATTCCCGTTTCTTTGTTTGAATAAGTATCAGTTCAGAGATGTAATAATTTCAAATTATTTAAATTTTAAAAATAATTATCACTGAGGCTCAGACTTCACTTTAACTTGAACTTTTCAGTTACGTCGGTTCTTCTACGCGGACGTAAATGTAACACACGATAAAACGAAAATTCTTTCTTAGCAAAAAATCTTTCCGAAATTATGAAAATTTCGAAAACTTTTACACAATATCTCTATACTGTTTATACTTCTTATTCGACTTATATCAGTACTTGAATATGATTCGCAAAAAAAGTCTTGAAACTCATTTTTAAAATGTAACTCGTTTATTAAAACTCATGAAAGAATAAAAAGCAATTATTTAAAGAATCACACAATTGCTTATTTTTTTATAAAAAAATGTTTATTTTATATTTATAAAGAATAATATATATATATATATATATATATATATATATATATATATATATATATATATTATAAAACATTTCTAAATTAGTTGCGATTCATTGTTATAAAAATATCGAAGAATTTTTTCATATATTGGTGGAATTTTAAAAAATTAATACTTTATCTTTCGATCTACGTAACAATCAAAATACCATATCTTTAATATAGATTTCAGTATTGCTGCATTTTAAAATCCAACAATGTATTTACAACAACATGATAAAATTTTCTGTAGTTTCATTGAAAATTTAAAACTGGATGAAGCAGAAATTACAACTTGATTACCTTAACATTATTTACAAAGTATTTCTTCAGTTGCAAGCCTTAGAAAAGGAATTAAACATTCTTCTGGAATTTTCTGTATCGCTTGTTAGACTACATTATTGAAGTAACGGCAAGACCTATAAAATGTTATTCCTGGGACAGTCATAACAATGAAAGTCATGAATTATTAATGTTATCTCCTGCATTTATGAGTCCTGCGCAAAATTGGAAGTAAATATGTTCTAGAAATAACTGTGTGGAAATAATTGGAATACAGTGCGAGTAACAGACATGAGTGGGTAATTATAACAAATGATATTTGTTCACTAACCGAGATATTTTATGCATTCCTGTACAGTATGGTCTCTACCGATATTGGATGGTAGATTATTAAATGAATGCAATTATTTTGTTTGTATCTTCTCTTTTGGAATTTTCCTATTATGTTTTTTTTCAACGTTTTGCTTGCGTTTACATGATTTGATTGAATTAATAAATAACCTGCAGTCATTCTATAACTAGTTTTAAATATAAAGCAGACATATTAACAACCTTTTTGAACTTAATATCAGTATTAAGTATGATTTTATATAGATGATATTTCAATAAAGTTTTACAACCAGTTTTAATAAACAAATAACTTTTGAGCATTCAACGAATTCGGAGGTTTTGTTTCGCAGATGTACACATTTTTATATTAATATCTCAGTCCCCTTTTTCTCTGTCTGCATGTGTATATGTATGGAAATTTGTTAAGCTAGATCGTTTAAAGAAGTTAAAATGATTTAAGACATATAGAGTTTCCATCGAATTCGGATTATTTAAGACATACAGAGTTTCCATCGAATTCGGAGATTATCTATCTCCCAACTACATATTCTTATATTGGTATCTCAGTTCTCTTTCTCTCTGTCTGCATGTTTATTTGTGGAGAAGTTTGTTATGATAGATAGATGAAAGAAGTTGAAATGATTTAAGACATATAGAGTTTAGTTTGAAGTTTTTATATAATCCTTTAAATGATGTAAGATTAATTTAAGATCTGCGGATGGTGTTTTAACCCTTTAAAGGGCCATTTTTTTCTAGTCATATTATGTTAAAATAATTTTAGGCTTGAAATTAGAATAAGAAAAGGGATTCATTTAGCTTATTAGATAAATTTAATTAGATTAATTAATTAATTTGTTTAATTAATAATTAAGTAACAAATCAAGACACATGATTTTGTCTGAGATAAAGAACTGAAGCATCTAAGTTTCTGACTTTCTAAAAAAATTGTCAGAACTTATGCCAACCTACATAATTTCATGCAAAGATTGAAAATTTTGGTGGGAAGCATACTTCCCACGGCCCTAGGAAGGGTTTAGCATGCCCAAATCATACTCTTTCTTAATATACTAGATTTATTTGCATGGAAATAAAAAGTAATGAAAATTCCTATCCCCTTTCGTCGTACTCTCCTCTAATTTCACAAATAGGCGGTGAAATTAGAGGAGAAAATGACGAGGAAGAGAATAAAGATTAAAGAGAATAAAAGATAATGCGATTGAGGGAAATTTTTCTCTTATGTGTCACATGTTTATATTAAAAACAGTCGAAGATAAACTTGGAAATTACTTTTCAATCACTAAAACTTATAAACTGCAGCTCTCAAAAAAACTTTTTACAGAAAAATAGTTTCGTTAAGATGATCCTAATTTGAATGTTCTTTGTTTCTTCAGTCGTGAAAATGCCACAAGGAAATGAAAATTTCAATGCTTCACTGTTTCACCTCAACTGAACTGGGTGAAACATTAACGAATTCTGTCTATACTCTTATCCTTGCGAAGAAATCATCCACCCCTATTCAAATGCAATGTAATTTATATTGTTCACTTTATAACATGTGCTATCTCATTCCAATAATAATTGAAGCAATGAATATGTAAAATAAAATTATTTTAGAATACAGTTATAAATGATACTATGCATAATTTATAACTGTTATGATATCAGCTCAGCTTCCATGATCACCATCATTTTCACTTTATCGTATATGCACAATTATAGAGGAAGTATAGTTATCGTCAAAAAATTGAAATGGAGGTTTCGACGAATCTACGTTTTCGATCTCCTTGAGTTCGAAAAACCCATTTTTTGAAAATGTCCGTCTGTCTGTGACAAAGATGACTCAAAAGCTGAAAACGGTTGAAATTTGATACAAAGTCTCTTCACCAATTTTGCTAATTTCTATCAAATTGTAAGCAAAATCTGTTCATAGGAACTCCGTCCGTCTATTCGAATATAAGTTAACACGGAGATTACAAGACGAAAATAACTAGATAGATAAAATTTGTTAAACAAATTCAATATCAATACAGTAGATAACCTGTCATATTTTGAGCCAAATCCAGCTACGGGTTGACTGTATGTCGGTCTGAACTTTTAAGAAGGTGTAAACGCAATAATTCTAAAGCGCAATGTCTTAAATGCATTAAATTTGATATGGGATTTCCTGACTACAAGTCTAGCTTTGTGCCAAATTCTTGTTTCAATCGATTATTAAAAAAACGTATCTAAAGCACAAATTCAATTTTTGGACACTCTATATGCTTTTTAGAAATTAATCGCCAAATAACTCGCCAAGGGTGACACGGTAGATTCAATAAAATGTTAAATTTCGCCAAGCCTAATGCTCCGCAACTATTGTACGCCAGTTCCATGTAAGGCATTCTCTGGCTTGACAAGTTTGTTAGAGACCACTCCGCTGGTTGATGATATCTGACACTTGCAAACAACAACGGACCCAATCTTGATAGAATGCATGTTAGTCAAGAAAAAAAATACATTACATATTAAATTGCGAAACATTAAAAATGCAATAAATACATTTAATGTGCAATACGTTTTTACAATAGAAGAAAACTAAAGATAAGATATATAGAAAAAATGTTCTTAATGGCATATTTAATGATTGAAATTTTTGAGAGTTTATCGACGTCGAGAGACATCCAACTGCTTGGCCATCTGACTCTGTGTCCCCACAATAATACTCAAGCTTCGATCACGTGATTTATAGAACTACTTCGGCGCCACACGGGCAAGTCGAACTTGGGGTATCATGGGATACATTTTTCAAATGTTTACCTCAATTCGTGTAATAAAAAACATTGAAATAAATGCTTTTATTATAAGAAATCCACTTGATAAGCAAAACACATAAAGGAGGTGTAAAGGAAAAAGGAATAAAAGTCCTGTATAAGGTAATTGGCGAAAAGACAGTAACACGTTGGCGCGAGTAATTAGGGGAGATTATTGGTACTGTATTTAGAACAATCTAAATTATCGTGGCACGTGGAACAAAATCATTCAAAAATGCATAATTTGCATCTACCTAAAAGAAAACAAGTGAATCTTGAATAATAATTCTGTTAAAACAGAGGGTATGGTCTCTCCTAAACACTTTAGCATACTCTCTAATAAATGACAGTGAACGTCATACATGACACTGGCGTACAGTAGTTACGATAAATTAACATTTGGCATGAATTAATCATTTTTACTGAATCTATCGTGTCATACTTAGCGAGTTATTTCGCGATTAATCCCTGAAAAATGAATGTTATATCCCCCAATCAAATTTATGTTTTAGACTTGTTTTTCGCAACAGATTGCAACAAAGATTTGTCACAAAACAACACTTGTAGTGACAAAATTTCATACCAAATTTGACATATTTGAGTCATTGCGTTTTGAAATAATTGCGTTTACAAGTTTCTGAAAATACAGACCGAGAGACAGTCAACCCAAGGATGGATTTGGCTAAATAGTTTATACATTTCTACACTATAGGTGTCAAATTTGTGCACCAAATCTTATCTAATTAGCTCTATTGGTTTCGTAATTATCTTGTTAACTTATATTCGGACAGACGAACAGATGGATTCTTCAGAACAGATTTAACACTATATTTGACAGAAATCAGCGAATTTGCTGTAAAGACCGTATACTAAATTTAAACCGTCCAACTCAAAACGGTTTCTGAGTTATTTTTGTCACAGACAGACGGACATTTTCTAAAATGGTTTTTTCCGAACTCAGCGAGATCTAACACTCGAAGATCTGTCAAAATATCGAGTTGGAATTTTTTATGATTACTATACTTCCTCTATACTACGCATACGAGAAAGTAATAAAAAGAAAGTCATTTACCAAAAAAATTTATACACTTAGTTCATTATGTGGAAAAATCCTTTTTCATCAACAGTGCCTCATAATAAATGATTATTAACGTTCTCAAGAAGAATTTGCACTGGAAAAGGAAATGGAAAAGATCAATGAAAAATATTTCCGCTATTTCTCTCTTTGAATAAATCTTTCGTTTCCTCCTCTGTCGTTTCAATAATCATCATCGTAGTCATCGATGAGAAACAAACTATTTAGTAAAACTGTTGATCACACAAGAAAAAAGAAATAAATGTTCATTCTTTAAACCATTAATCATGGTGATTGATGAAAAGAAAGCATTTGATTTAATTATCGAATTCCGGGAATTCTTTGCGTAGCTTCAATCATACACAATGATGATCTTTTTGTTCGTTAGGTTCTGTTTAATTTCATTGAATAGCACATTTGAATTGCTATTGATACATGAGAAATAATTTGCTTGTTCTTTTCCACTTTATTATTATTATTCTATTTTGTTTTATTAAATTCTATTTTCATGAATGGGAATTTTTTTATTATTTTTGGGATTGGAATATTTTTTATTTCATAATTGACACCATCCTTTCCCTACCATCTAATTAATTTAATTGAAAATTCATAAATTTTTTGAATTGTTTGTAAATTAAATAAAACTGTTTTCAATTCAGTTATTTTATTTTATTTAATTTTAGCTTATAAGTTTGCTTATAAGAATTCGATTCAAGCACAACAATTAAAGCCTCAATATAATCAAACATTGTTCTTAAAATAAGCAGTTTACAAACACGTCTTCTTACATATTATAAATAGAAAATAATTAGATTAAAAATAGTTTGTGTATTCTATCAATGCAAGTACTAGATCAGATTTAAACTTTCATTTTCTGGTGCATTCTACTTCCTTCCTAATTATATTATATTTATAATTAAATCTTAATAATAATTCATTTGTATTGAATAAAAATCATTTAATTTACAAACATTTAATTAAAAACATAATTTAGTGTTTGATATACATAAAAATACCATACCATACCTGACCAGATCAAATCTCTCAATTTCCAGTGGATTGTACTTATTAGCTAATACTACATTCAAAATTAAATTTTAATGATAAATTATTTGGATTTAATAAAAAATTCAGTTTACAAACAAAGTTCTGTAGATATTAAAATTATAAGAAAGTACATACAGCTATATTTTTACAAATTATGAATCTTTATTTTTATCAGGTTACAGTAGGAGCAAATCACAGCATTAATTTGAACTTTCTTCAATCAACAAGAAATTTAAGTCAAAGAGTGGTGACAAAAAATTGCCTATCGGCTTAGAATCCAATATTCATTAATTTGTAAGTACTTTTTAAAACTTAATTTCTATATTTCCTTTTATAAATCGATTTTTTTTTGAAATTACACAAGAATAAACTAAATATACATTAAACACTCTAGGACTGAAAAAAATTACGATAGCATCGATGTTGAACTCTAATTTAAAGGAAGACTCGACATCGTGATAAATATTTATATCATATCGCGATTCTAAATTTTAGGAATCTTTCTTCTCAACAGAGGACGAAGTTCTGTACCGATTTACACTCGGACAGTTATAAGACGGCAAGTAGGCAGCGCATGCGCATAAAGGGACTGATTTATGTTTGCCACAATTTCATATAATAGAGTCAGGCATTCCATGCTTGGATATAAACTGTCATTTTGGCGTCCCTGAATTTTTCTTTTTCACTGCGTATCGTAATAAAATGATGGATATTAACATAAAAGAACATGATGAAATAAAAAAAAGGTCAACATACCTAAATTTGAAAAACTATAAAAAAAGAAATGGCAAATGAAATGAAAAAAAATTGCCCCCTCACATCATAAAGAATAAACAGCAAAAAATGTCGGAATTAATCTGCGATAAGCGATAAATTTTTTCACGCCAAAAAAACCGCCAAATTCAAAAACGCATGCGCAGTAAGAAAAAATACAATACAGCAGCTTATAGTTGTCACCTCTGTAATGTGGTGTCTACTTGTCGTCTTATAACTGACCGAGTGTAAACCGGCATTACACCAAGACCGCAGAAATTGACATTATGGCATACTTTCAATTTGCTCTCATGGCAAAATACGAACAATCAATCGAGAGTTCGTAATTCCAAACGCGATATTGCAGATAATATTTCATCGTAATTATGGCATCCATATGACATTTGTGGACTGAAATGGACAGAGAATAATCATCATTATCTAAAGTTTTATAATTGGGCTCCATTTCACGTGACATCAAACTTTTTATTTCTCTAAAATATAATTTGGACAGAAAAACGTCGTTCCAAAGGAGATAGATTCACCAATCATCATGGCAATTACTTTTCAATTGGCAAAAGAAAATGTCCAAGCCAAGAGACCCATCATTAATAATTTTCTATAAATGTGTTGTTTGGCTTCAAGAAACTCTTTCACTGGCCTTACTTTTTACAACAGTCCGATGATAATATATTCAGATATTTTAAATGGAATTTTGTATGAATTCATTGGCCTTTGTCCTTACTTCTGCAGAAGTAATCACAATTGAATTTTGGTTTTCTTTCTAAACGTCAACTGTAATTTAATTTTTTAGGTTTCACTTGGCGCAGGAGCCATGCTATTGCGCCAAAACCATTAATATTCTATCTATTTTATGCCGAACTATATGTAAAATAATATCAATGTAAAACTATCAACGAAGGGAATTCAATAAAAATATATTCTAAAATGTTAACACAATTTCGTCAATAGAATGACAGTGACGAATACGAATTCTTTGTCTTTGACTTACAAGGACCTGTTTCACCTGAATTTACTGACTTTTATTTAAGAGGTCGTGTATATTCTTCAACGTATATAACACATCTCCTGTGGGCGGAGTATATATTTACAGACGAATTCAAGAACTTTTCTCAATGTCATATGAGATATACTGGATCGAATGAGCTTAAACATAATTAAGAAGAATTCAACCTTTTAGGGACTTTTTAAATGTTTCAATTAATGTTCCAATTGATCATCCTTGGTAGTTTAATGAAAGGTAATGAAAGCACCATCATGTAATTGATGATGCTTTCATTACCTTCAATTTTATGATTCCGTCCTTTTAATAACCTTTTAAATAATTCATATTATCTATGAGAAATACTACGAAAGAATGCGTAAACTGTTTTTGAGTTATTTAAAAATTATCAATCAGTGAATTTGCTTGTTAATATCTCCCAACTTTTAGAAAAAGTTGAAATATTTTGAGTGCAAAGAAATGTTATTTCTTGATTTTTTTTTTTTTTTTTTTTTTTTTTTTTTTTTTTTTCCTATTCGGAAGCGGTGTAAAAATTGCATTTTTGTTTTTATTTTGAACCTTAAAAAAAAACAAAGTGTTCTTTTACATTTGCGTGTATTATCTGATGAATTAATGATGCCTTACTATAATTGTTAAAAATGAAATATAATAAAATTATATATAGTATGAATTTGTATATATATATATATATATATATATATATATATATATACATAAGAAAAAAATAATTTTGTTGATGCGTGGTCGAAAAGAAAATGAAATTTACTTTATTTCACGAGGAAGGCATATTACGTACAAGTGAAAAGGGAAAAGACCTTGCGTCAGTCTACATCGCGATGCAAACTCAAAAGAGAAAGAATTTTGTCTCTTCAGAGATTTTTCCTATAGGATTCTTATAGGGATTTCTCTGCCACTTGTCGACTTAGTAATCTTAGATATTTTCTTAAAAATATGTGCAAGTGTTAGGGATTTTTATTTCTTCATTCCCGGTGCAGGAACCACTGATCAATTTCGTTAATCATGTGTTAGAAATTATTAAATAAAAAATATGAGAATTGTATTAGGAAATCAGGAAATTAATGAACGTGTTACAACATGTATGTTTTGAATTATGTTAAAATGATATTTTAAAAGTATGCTGTCTCAGATTTTTACCGTAATAAAAACATTTCATTAGAAGTTTGGATAGTTTCGCACATTCTTTTTTTAAACTTTCTGCATCGCTGTAAAAAGCATTCACTCAAGTTACCTCTTATGATTGGGTCAAATATCTTTAAAATCGAATCAAATCTTTTTTCTTGATAATAAGAAAATTAAATATAATTGCTGTTTAAAAGTATATTGACTTAATCATTCAGTAAGCAACGCAAAATTATATATAATCAATCATAAGTCTTAAAGATGTCCTTACAAGTATGACTTAATGACTCCTATTGTTATCTGAAAGGTTTCCTTTAACAAACTAATAAATGTCTTTCTTATCGCAATGAAACAAACTAGAATTAATTACTTTACTATAAGAACCTATTTCTTTGTCACTCCTGGAAAGAATTGAGCCTTGTTTCTTTCTTGAAAATCAGGCCATACATGAAGTGGGAGGCAACAAATCCTTCCTATGTTGAATGAAGTTGTTGCAGTCTAGAAAATTACATAGAAAAATTTAGAATCACTTAGAAAAGAGACACATTAGGGGTAAAGAGGATTTTGAACCTTGGAATGAAACATCGATTATTTTCTCCAGTGATCAACAGTCGATATTTGACAGTGATTAGTAACTTAAAACTTGTAAACTTATTTAAATTCCAATTTTATCAAATTAGAGATCCAATAATATCTCCTATAGTATTCATGCTGTGGTGAAAACTTATAAGCCAGTTAACAACTACGCTACCCGAGCAATTGCTTTTGCATCATGGCCATGTTACTGGACTGCGAACCACAAGGTTCCAATTTCTATCCTCGCTCATCACATATCGCCACATTGGTGACCTCGGACGATAAAACTTCAACCTCCATACAGCTGTTGTGGCACCATCTACCCGCAAACAAAGTCGTCAGACTCACGTGACGCAGCAACAGCATCAGCACCCACTCACTCATACACGCTTGTCATAATGCTTGGCGCTACTCAAATAGGTACAGGTGCATTAGAATCAGCAGATAAATACATCACCACTCAACTGCCATATCGTTCGTCTCACCTCCGACTCACTGGAGGGAGAGTCTAAGGTGAAAGCTTATAAGCCAGTTAACACCTACGCCACCCGAGTCATTGCTTTTGTATCATGGTCATGTTACTGGACTGCGAACCACAAGGTCCCAGGTTCTATCCTCGCGCATCTCAATTCGCCACAATGCATACTGTAGAAGACATTATTCTGAAACATGTTTTGCTATAGTTTCTAGGAATGAAAATGGCAATTAGATATATTAATATACAGTTTTGAGATAGATTAAGAGAGATTTTTTGAATGAAACTTGTAATTTTGTACAATGATCAGATGACGAAGACGGCATTAAAGCTGATGCACTCTTCCCCATTCTTTTCATGCCTATCAGTGAAAATAAAATGCATATTTAATTTTTCGGGAGAAAGATGAGTGTATCATATACACACGCATAAGCTTTAATATATATATAATAGAGTAATATATAAATACTGTTATAATTTTCTTTTTACATTTTTGTCTACTTGTACGTGCTAAGAAAAAAGTTCTAAGAAAATATTTAATTTCATATTTTCATTTAAATATTTCAACCACATTTTATTTCAGATGGTATAAATCAATGTCATAAATTAAACCACATTTTATTCATTTTTATTTCTCATATATTGTAGTTAGTGGCTTTTCAATTTGTATTATGATAAATCTGTATTTTGTTTTGTAATAAACATTAGAAAAATCATTATGAATTTCTTTTTACAGTTTAATGTGGCACTCCGCAAATTTTCAATAAAAATATGCCAAAATTCAAAATCATTGCAATTAATTAAGACATTATGCTGTTTCCCTGCTCTGGAATATAAAGTTTTATCATAGAAAAGTTCATAAAGTATTTCTGAGATCTCATTAATATATGATTTAACAGGTACTATTAACTGCTATGAAGTTAATGTAAGAATGAGTATGAAGAAAATTATAAAATATACTGTCATGCCATAATATTTTCTTTCTTCATTTTCTGACATAAACATTTTTTCTTTATGTCTTAATAAAACTTAGAGCATCTGCCATCATTTTGTTTTTATTATGGAATTGCTTTTCTTTAATATAAAATGTATATTCTTTTCTGGTCATCATAAGTAACTATGAGAAAACACTTATGTTTCTATGGTTACCAGATTTTTGCTTTGATTAGATAACATGTTTGGAAGTATTTTATCAACACACTCATTGTGCGATGTCTATGGCACCAAAAGCTTTCAACAACTAAATCCAAGAGCAATCAGGGCGTTCTAAATCTATTACACAGTTCAGTGATTTTAATTATCTCTGATCTAACATCTAAAATCGATTTTCTAATTCTCAATAATCTAGTAAATCATTAAACACAAAATGGCATTTATTGACGAACATGAGCGCAAAGATATTCATAGTTACATTTCTAACATTAAACATTATAAATCTGAAATAGTTAATCATAAAAAGAAATCGAATCAGAGCTCTAGAAAAACTGCGCATGCGCTTGTTTTCATGGTAACCACAGCTGGAAAGCCGTCCTAAGACAGAACACTTTTGTAAATGAAGGTTCCTTCAAGGTAAAATATTATTAATTAAGCGTCAATCATCTGAGTTTATTTCTTTTATTTATTAACCGTAAGTTTTGGCCTTTAAGTCCAATTTTTTGGGGACTCAAAAACTTTAAATGTAAATGTAGAGATTTAATTACTGCCTATTACCATTCCACTGTTATACCGAACGCAACTAGATTTATATTTAGTTTTATTGTAATAGATGAAATCATGGATTCTACTAATCCAAAGTGCTAAGTCACATGACCGTAAGTTTGAGTAAAAAACGAGCTGTTGGCATTCGCTCGAAAAAGAAGAGATGAAAGTTCTTCGTCTCCGGTATCGATGAGTGTTTAATAATCTTACGCTACGGCGACAGTAAGTTTTGCTATGTACAGACCTTTTGCTAGGCTTAGCCCTTTGGTGCCATCTATTTTAACATCTAACTTTAATGTAATTAACCTTTCATGTCTTAATTGTCAATGTTCTGTTAATTTTGTTTACTCTAAATATCTGCTTTTCTTCAAACGTTACTTCTTTTCTTAATAAGTACCCTAGACACTGATCCAAATGAGATTGAATGGGTATTTTGTTCCACCCACTCCTACATAAATACTCTTAAGCAGACATAAGGTATCCAAGGCGAAATTTATACATCACTGTATAAACTTTTGCTTTAATTGCAAGATCAGAAAAAAACTCTTTTTACTTTCTGTTTGTTCTTGTTTCTTATGGCACAGCGATTTTAAACCGGTGGGGGAGCGTCTCTTATTTTTATAGTAGCGCCATCTAGGGCCAAGAGAATGACTTAACTACACACATGTCACAACGTTTTTTATGGGGCGGACTTCGTTCACGCATTTCATTCACTCATCCACAGATCATAATTTAGATCTGAATCAGAGAAAGATCATCCCTGATCCAGTACCCCCAGTGGTATTACTCTCCACATGGAGGACTTTGTGATTGCACAGATTTTTACGCGCGTCAGCCACCAAGCACGCGGGGAATCTTCGGCCAGCGGGGTTCAAACTCGCAACCTAAGGGACGCGAATCCAGCGCTCTACCAACGAGGCTATCCCGGCACTGTTACTTTTTTGTATACATTAATTTTCAAGGTATTGCAATAATCAAAAATATTCGAACTCAAGTCTTTACGAATTTCCTCAGTGTTTCTCTTATCTGTGTGTGTCAAAAGAATACATTTCTGGCATTATGTCTGCTTGTCTCGGAACACGATATTACATAAAAGTACTTTATGCTAGATTGCTGAAATCTGGCATATAGACATAAACTGAAATTGTAAATATGTATCAAATTTCGAATGGAATCCGTTTAGAAGGCACATCTCTGTCTTGCTATTCGAGTACAAATGAACGTGATAATTATAAAGCGGAAAGAGCAGATAAATAAAATTTCTTAACTGATTTAACATCTAAAAAAAGAGATAAATAGCACATTTAGGACCAAATCCGAGTTGTTTGCTGTTTCTCGGTTTGTACTTTCACAAGCTAGTAAACATGATAGTTCAAAAACGCAATGACTAGAATATATGAAGTTCCATATGTGATTTGTGCGCAAATATAGCTGCGTCAAATTTTGCTTTCAGTTGGTTGGTTGTGTGTGTGTGGTGGTGGTGGGGGGAAGCAACCAAATTACATATTTGGGTTTTCTAAAATTTATGCACATACCGTAAAGATCGCATACTTGAAGGCCATTTTGTAACTTTTATTCTCCATGCCGGTGTCCCGGCATAGGGGTAGCTCGCCATCCCCGTGATCTCGGCATCCTGGGTTCGAGTCCCAGTTCGGAGATGGTTGTTCTTCTTTTGTGTTCTATGTGTGAGGTGTGTGTATGCGCCCCCCCCACCTGTGAAAAGGTATTGTGCAAGCGAAGGTGACGCATGAAGTAGCTAATTTCTGTACTTTTGGCCCTAGTTGGCTCTACTGAAAAAACAAGACACGCTCACTCGGCTTAAATCGCTGACAGATAACTGTCAATGGGCTTGTAAAGTGCCATAAGTCACAATACACAACAACCACATTATTTTCCATTCTATTGTATCTATTTCCGATTAATAATACACAAGTATTTTTATTATAAAGTATCTGAGAATTTTTCGGAAGACCACTCCCGCTGGTAAATTTGAAACGATTTTTTAATGTATTTTTTTATTTACAAACCAGATCCATTTGATACAAAAAAAATGCCGTGTCATTCTGATCACTAAAGTTGACAGCAAGGAATCAAATTTTCAAAACTGTCTTCCACTCTAAATTTATTTTCTTAAACAACACTTTTCTTATTTTGAAATCGATATCATATAACAAGGCAGGAGCATTTCGTATCTATGCAAATCGTTCCAGGGATGTGATTTCTTTGGACGTTTTGATTAGATATGACAAACATTTTGAGATGTTTATGCCAAGATTACGACTGAAATAGATTCATATAAGTCAATAACATCAATACATTCTTACATTTTAAAGAATATAAACTATTCATGAGACATTAGAAGGGGAAAGAGATATATTCTTGTCAGTTTTTTAAATGTTTTTAATATCAGAATTCTATACAATGCAAATTCCATAATATGTTATTAAAATTTTAACAAACTCTGCTACACGAAAATAATATTGTGTTGAAAGTAATATTCAGAAAAATATGTTTTAGAATTCTTCAATTCATTCAGAAAACTTAACATATGCAATAAAAATTAATTAATTAAAAGATATTTATGTATAATTTATCATCTTCAATAGTTTTTTAAATTTCAACATATATTTATAAATGTTATATTAATTTTAAAATATATTTATATGTAATTCATTAATTTTAATATTTTTTAATAATTTAAATGCGTAAGTTCAATTTGTTCTACTGTCGAAAAAATTAAAAATAATTTTTCATATATATATATATATATATATATATATATATATATATATATATATATATATATATATATATATATATAATTTGAGAAAAGGTTAAAAAATAAAATTCTTCATATGTTTATCTATCCATCTCTACTTAATAACTTTTTCATTTACATTCAATATTCTCTACCAGAAACAAATACCTATATAAAAGAGATGCAATAAAATTTCCCCTATGTCTGAATTGTCATTTCTGTTGATATAGTGCAAAGAAATATATATGAATTTTGTATTTATTCAAATACTTAAAACGTTGCATTTTAATATCGGAATTTGTTATCATTCTTAATAGTGCATGTTTCAATCTGCTATATAACTGTTTGAAACATCTATACATGAATGATAAATGCAATATACATGAATAAGAAATTTTGTATTTATTCAAATACTTAAAACGTTTCATTTTAATATCAGAATTTGTTATCATTCTTAATAGTGCATGTTTCAATCTGCTATATAACTGTTTGAAACATCTATACATGAATGACAAATGCAATATACATGAATACAATATACATGAATAAGAAATTTTATATTTGGTCAAATACTTAAAATGTTGCATTTCAATATCAGAGTTTGTTATCCTTAATAAAAGTATATGTTTCAATTTGCTGAATTCTGTATAAATTTTTTTTAACATCTTGCACCTCTTCTATTCTTTTTGTCTATGGGCTTTCTTAATAGAGTCAAGTCAAATGCAATGACCACATTATTTTACATCATGATGCGTTGTGGTATCTCTTGACTTCCATTAAGCACATCTGTCTTACTATCAGATTTAATTATACTTTCTGATAATATGTTTCAATCTGCACAATTATTTATTAATTATAGTAAGCTCAGTAACTCTATATTCAGTCTCTAATAATTATCAATTCCGTAGGGGCGCCAAACAATTTATAAATAAGTAAAATATTTGTTATTGTATATAAATAACTAAAATATTTGTTTGTGCTTTGGTAGAAGTGGTTTCAACCTATATGTATTTGTTATTAGGTTTTAATGCTTTTTTAATATGCGTGGATCATTCATTCTTCTTTATGTTCATTTTTTTCAGTTCATATTTAAGGAAATTGAAATTTCTTTTTTATAAATGAAATCTAGTAAATATTATTTTTCTTTATAATATTCGTTGTTTGCCTTGCAGCAAAACCGAATTTTGAATTTTCCTCAATTTTATTATTTTTAAAATTTTCTATTCTATATTTTCAGAAATTGAAGAAATTATCTTAATACGGTTTACACATCATCAAAGGAATGTCTTTTAATTTTTTTTAAAAAATCAGAATGCGTCTGAGAAGAGTATTTAGTTAACAAAAAATAGAGAAAAAGCGGATTAGATTCTTAGCATTGTTTTCAGTTACTGGACATTAATTTCATTTATTTATTTTTTGTAGGGATAAGAGCCAGAAAATAAATTTATATTTTATATTTTCCATTCAAGCATTGTTTCAATTTTTATATATAATTACGAAAAATATTTCAAAAGAATTATCAACTATTTATTTTCATTTTTTCCTAATTAAAATTCTTGAAACTATTTGATGAAAAACATAATACAGAGTAAAACCACGATGTTTTATAATTTTTTGGAGAGATTATTAAAAAATATATTTCTTTTCAATATTGAGAAAGACAGGTTGAAAATATCTTTTCCCGTTTTGTTATCTTTAAGAGATTCTTTCTTTCTACTGAGATTTCCGAAAAGTATTCACTCATATATTTTCTTCAGGCGGCAGAAAAGGGAAACACACTTTCGCATTTCGAGGAAATGTTTTATTATTAAAGACCTTGGAAATGAGATTTTAAATCGGCTCAATTCCCATCAGATCTTCTGATTCTAAATGATAGGAGATACTTCTCGATGGAGGATTGAATACCATAAACTTTTAAATAGTGAGAAAAAAAAAGTGTTTTTCCTAAAGCGAAGTGCTCTTAAAGATTTCAAGAAGCAACATTTTTTTCTTTCCTGTTATTGGTAAGTATTTATGGTCTTACTATTTCACTAGAGACTTCTTGGAAAATTAAAGGTTGTGAATTGTGTAATTCTTTAATGTCAAACTTCTGAAGAATAATATGCGCAAAATGAAGTTTGAAATATTTAAGCAAACAGAGTAAATATGGAAAATATGTTGTTTATTATCTCTTAGAGTAATTTATGTTTTGTTAGAATTATAATAAAACAGGGTAGTTACAATAAATCCCAACCACACAAAACTTGACATCCAAATTCATTTTTTATTAACACTGTTGCCATTCAGAAAACATAAATCTTCTTTTTCGTTACAAAATTCGTTTCAATACAAAGTTTAGTTGTTTCATTTAATATTATAAACTTCTTAGAACTTTGAAATTGTTTCAGTTTAGATATATTTATTTTTAATTACGTTTCGTGGTGGTGTTGTTGTTGTTGTCGTGTCTATGCATACAGTGCTAGTGCAAAAGATTAGAGTCCTCCAAAAGCCTTGGTGACAAGATCTGTAAGTTCTGGAGCCCGATGGCTATGGAGGATTTCGATTGGGGGTGCTCCAAGTTGAAAGAGGGAACCGATAATGGCCTGGCAGTCAAAAACATGATCTGGAGTTAGTTGCGAATGGGGACAGTACTTGCAGATGGGATAGGATTTTATATTGGTTCGTGAGATCTTCATGCCTTTGAAATGTCCAGTACGCAGCCTAGCTATTGTCGAGGAAAGATTTCTTTAGCAGTTTAGATTTGGGAGTATCGTTTCCTGGTAATTATATGAATATTTGTTAAAGTTTCGACAATTTACATTGACTCCTAGAGAAATGAATGCAGTTACATTGTACAAAATATTCAATTAAATTATTTTTTTATATATATAAGCTATTTTATAGTAGAACCATTATACATACATTGGATTGTCAAATTTAAGTTTTGCCAATTTATAGTCTCGTAAGATTAAATTAATTCAAAATTACATGGAAATAGCATTTCAGATTTTGCACTTAATACTAAATTAAAAACTAATTCAAAAATTATATTTAAAATTTTATTTAGCTTGATTTTGGAAACTTACGTATTTCTGTCAATATAGATAATTGTATCTCAAGATTCTTCTGTATATTTTCAAACTAGTTTAAAATTGATTTAAAAATTATGGATAGCTCCTAATTTTGATTTATCTTATGAAGTTTACTGTAGAAATAAGTTTATCTTTATTTTTTTTTTGTGTGTCGTAACAGTCTAATTGGACAAAATAATGTATCAAAGTATAAATTATTTTAAATTATAAAACCTTTTGAAAATGTGGAATGAAAAATTATTCATAAAATATTATCTTTTAACTAATATTCTTCTGAAATAACATTTTGAATTTAAATGCATATATATATATATATATAACTTTCAATGAATAAAAGATTAATACTTAGTGTTCGCAAATTATTATTAATTTTTAGATAAAACCATAATATTATTAATTTTCAAAAAATTGCATGATTTTGAGCAAAATCTCCAATATAACGGTTTGCGGCAATAATGTAATTTAATGACAATAAAATTTTGCTTTAAAATTGAAATGGAGTACATATTATTTTTTATGCCATATATTCAATTTCATAAGTAATTATTTTAAGATGAATTGCTACAAAAATAGCAAATTATCCAGTTAATGCATTATAATTAATAATTAATTAATTTAATTAGTTTTAATTTAAAAAAGCTATAGGTTAAAGATGTTTACAAATAAATTCGTAGATGTAAAAAAGATTGGAACATTTATTTATTTAAACTTTATTGACTAAAATTGAATTTATATCTTTTACACTTTATTAACAATGAATTTATATTTTATAAGACTAAAATGGCAAATTTATTACAAAATCCATTGTAACTAATTTTAATTTGAAAAATTATATCCATTAAGACAATGTCACTTGAAACAACTAGATTATCTTTTGAAAATAGTAACAATGATAATTTTCTGGTAAAAAGCATTATAATTTTTTAATGCAGTTGGAATTGATTTTTATTATAAAAAGACTTCAAAAGATAGCAGAATTGTTTGCATATTTAAAAAAATAACCACAGTATTAAAAATCTAATTATATATTGGTTCGGTTCTACTGGGGCACCTCGTAATTGAGGATTGGATGCTTCCGGCATGATGGTTGGTTTTTGCCACCCTTGTAGGTATACGAAAAGGTGGTGGTCGTTTCCTCCCAACGATGACGGGACGTCCTTCCCAAGAGAAGGGCTATATCGTGGCTGGTGATGCCCCTTAGGATTCAACCACGCAAAGTTTCCGTCAATGTTGAGGCATTCCGGTCATTCAAATTTTACTGGTGCCTTCGGGCGGATGGAAGTAATCAGTCTGTGATTATAGTCTGTGTATTTTCAATAGGTGGTTCCAGTTCTCCTTTTCTACCTCATTATTGGTTGTCTGGTACCAGTAATGCGGTAGAAAATGTGACCTTGAACCGCCTATTGAAAATACAGACTATAGATATTGGTATGTATATGAGTTAGAATAAGTATATTGGATTTATAAAAATAAAAAAGAAATATTATATTAATTATGTTTGTTTAAATATATGAAACTCAATAAAAGGCATATTTATAATTATAATAGATCTTTCACCAAATAAATGCAATTAATTCTTTAACGGCAATTTGGGGGGGAGGATTTTTCGTCCAGAACTGTAATTACATTAAAAAAAATTATTTCATTTCATTATAGAAAATATTACATGAGAGTTCTTAACTGATCTCATTTTTTTGTGGTAAAAGAAGATTGCTAAATAATCATTAATGATATTTTTATCTGCTTTCTGCACATTTTTGATATAAAACCAAACAGCATTCCTTTATCACTCCATACATATAAACGTTTGTAATATCAGAGAACCTAAGAAAGAAATTCTCTTGCAAGAAGAATGAGGATCTTCCACAAACAGATATAAGAGAAAAATTTCGGTGTAACAATAGCTTCCATTTGGTTACTTAAGAACAGCTGCACAGTTGACAAAACAGATTATCTACAGAGTAGAATATCTATATACAGATAGCACATTAACGTATGTGGCACAGAAGTCGCCCTTGCTACTTCTTGTCAACAGCAACAGGCAAATATATGCAAAATATCGTATAAATTTTAGATTGTTTCATTTAATATACTTACAGCTGCACTGAATTGAGTACTTCGCTAATTGATGGAGCGGAAAAATATTTTTAAATGTTTTGGAAAGTATTCGTCGTGTTGCCAAAATGGTCCATTTACTTAGAAAATGATACCAAGAAATAAGCTTCGAGCAAAAAGTTTAGTCGAGTGCAAAAATAGGTTTAACCGTCATCAGATGAGTAGTCGCTGACTTGCCTATGGAAATTGATGTTTGTATCTTCCAAAATAATTATCTAACAAAAGTCCTATTTGCATCATTTTATGGTTAAAATAATTAGGTAAGTGAAATTGATTTCTTTACATAGGTATATTTTTTATAACTAATGAACTGAATATGAATAGAAAAGCATTGCATAAATTTCTCTAAAAGAACTCAAATAGGAAAGCATTCCATAAATTTCTCTAAAAGAACTCAAATAGGAAAGCATTCCATAAATTTCTCTAAAAGAACTCAAATAGGAAAGCATTGCATAAATTTCTCTAAAAAAACTCAAATATCAGAGCATTGCATAAATTTCTCTAAAAGAACTCAAATAGGAAAGCATTGCATAAATTTCTCTAGACGAAATCAAATAGAGAAGCATTGCATAACTTTTTCTCTAAAAGAAATCAAATAGGAAAGCATTGAATAAATTTCTCTAAAAGAACTCAAATAGGAAAGCATTGCATAAATTTCTCTAAAAAAACTCAAATATCAGAGCATTGCATAAATTTCTCTAAAAGAACTCAAATAGGAAAGCATTGCATAAATTTCTCTAGACGAAATCAAATAGAGAAGCATTGCATAACTTTTTCTCTAAAAGAAATCAAATAGGAAAGCATTGAATAAATTTCTCTAAAAGAACTCAAATAGGAAAGCATTGAATAAATTTCTCTAGACGAAATCAAATAGAGAAGCATTGCATAAATTTCTGTAAAAGAACTCAAATAGGAAAGCATTGCATTCATTTCTCTAAACAATTTCAAATAGAAAAGCATTGCATTCATTTCTCTAAACAATTTCAAATAGAAAAGCATTGCATAAATTTCTCTTGTAGAATTCAAATAGAAAAGCCTTGCATAAATTTCTCTAAAAGAACTCAAAGAGAAAATTATTGCATTCATTTCTTTAATCGAAATCAAATAGAAAAGCATTGCATAAATTTCTCTTGATGAATTCAAATAGAAAAGCATTGCTTAAATTTCTCTAAAAGAACTAAAATTGGAAAGCATTGCATAAATTTCTATAGATGAACTAAAATAGTAAAGCATTGCAGGAATTTCTCTAAAAGAACTCAAATAGGAAAGCATTGCATAAATGTCTCTAGACGAAATCAAATAGAAAATTATTGCATTTATTTCTCTAATCGAATTCAAATTGAAGAGCATGGCATAAATTTCTCTAGATATTTAGCCTTTAGTATGATGTGATTATCTGAAGATTTTATTTATTATGATAGGAAATCATCCAAAACGTTATGCGTTTTGAAAATGTTTAGGGTGTCTATATTTCTAGAGATCTATATTATTCTTTCATCATTTGAAATTACAAATAAATTAAGATTAATTTAATCATTGAATGAAAATCCATGAAATGACTCTTTAAAACGACCTTATATTTTTTAAAAATTCAAAGCAAATCAAAAGAATACCAGAATAAAATGATTCGATATTGCCTCTCTCTCACGCATGGGAGAAATGATCACTTTTATAAATATTATTGCTAATATTAGATCCGAATAAAGCAAGAATATTTTTTTGGCATAATGCATAATTAGTCACTAATAAGTGATTATTAGTCATATAATAATCGCATAGCAAATATTCACAGAAATTGGCAAAACATAATACATTAACTAATTTTGATTTAAACATAATTTTTTGAATTATTCATAAGCAAAGTTCTTATTTTACAATTTTATCAGATTTAAAATCTCTATTCTTCAAAAGTTTCTAATTTAGTACCTTTGTAATAACTTATCTCTATCTTTGAGATAAAAAAAAAATCGATATTTTTCGTTCAGCTCATTATCTTTGAAAGCAACTTGTATATTTCATAAAATTACATTTTAGAACTTTCATTAGTTAGAAATCCATTACTTCTTAATTTATACGGAATAAATCATTATAACCAATGACAAATTAAAAAAAAATAACCACTCCAGTGAAAAAAGAGGAAATACTTTTTCTTAATGATGGGCATTAGTTACGACGTAAGTTTTCGTACATTTATTAATTTAGGAAGTGATTGTTAATGACATGGTTCTACTTCAGTTTGAGTATATTTTTGATTTTTTTTTTTTCATTTTACTTTTTATTTCCCCTTTTTATAAGTACAAAACTAAGCACTATTTTCAAAATTTTAAGAATTCTTAGTAGATTACTAATATATTCCATTTATAAATTAACTTCCTTGGGAACCAAAAGATGGTATTATGATAAATGATGTACAATTTATTACTAATGAATTTCGATATTCTGTTATAATGTCCAAATTTGCAGTAGAATGTTTTATTTATTAAAATTCTGGACGAGAAATAATTGAAATTAAGATTATATAGGTAAGAAAAACATAACATTTTCTGTCAACTTCCATAAGCATACAATTATCCCTCTCTGTAACGCTTTTAAGTATGGGCAATGATTTAACAAGCAAGGATCAATTAGCAGTAGTTAAATTGCATTCAAGATATTTTCGTAAATTCTGTATTATGTTAACTTCCGTTTTATATCTCGAGTCCTAATGACATTACGATTCAAGAATGTAAAAATAAAAAAAGAGGTAATTTCTGGACATGATTCTGTCTTTAGGGATTACGGAATTTTAAATCGAAAGAAAATCATGTTAAAAAAGTTTTTAAAGAGCCAATCAAAGTGTTTTCATAATGGAGGACATGTTCTAAATATTATCATTTGGCAAACAGCTAAAATTCTTTTTCGATTTTTCTTTACTGCAAATTTCAGCTTATTTCCTCGATCTTCCTATTTACAGTTGTCTGGAGTTTTTGCTTAGAGTAAAAAATGAATAGATATGATTTTTTTTTATCTTTTTTGTTTAGATTTACAGATATCTAATGAATTAATCTCGTTTCTTCCTAGAGAACAAACGAAATAAATGTGTGATATAAATCATCTGACTGTTTGTTTCAGGCGGTAATTGGGAATGAAGAACACATTTTTTAACGCCATTTTGCATTTTTCAATACAAGCTTTTCGCATCTTGTAGCCAATTTTTAGGCAATCTTTATATAAATACTTATCTTTATATACAGTAAAAATATATATTATATATAGTTATAAAATCTTTATATATAGTAAATGGAATATTAAAATAGATGTTCAAAGCCAGGCTTTAAGTATTTTCCATCATTTCCTTTCCACACTTCAAATATGACTTACTTTTAAGTGTGTTTTTTAAATTTTGAAAAATTTAAATACGTATTATTGTTGGAAATAATAATTCATACTAGTAGAGCGTCAGAGCTGATATATGCCTTACGCTGGATACGTTTATTTACAAATTCTAATTCAAAATAAAAAATTTGTTACATAGTTAAAATAAATTTTTTTTCATTTTTTCTTCCAACAGATTATCCATTCCTGCTGTTTAAAAGTTTTCCATACTAAAAAAAACACTCAACGACATGCACCAATTATTATTTCCGTGCCATTGTTTCCGAGCCATTACTTTCTTAAAAAGAAAGCTTTAGCAGAAAACCATATTTCTCTGAAATATTTCAAACTTACTCAATAACGATTATATTACATACAAGGATAGACAAATTCTATCTATGATTTATTTATAACGAAAGTCTGAAGACCTCTTACTTTTAAATACATAATTTGGCTACAGTATATATATATATATATATATATATATATATATAAAGCGGGGAGAGTGATAAAAGTGCAAATGTTTGGAAAACTCTAAAAGAAAAATTTACAGAATAGCGAAATAAATTGCGGAATAAAGAAATAGTTCAATTTTACTCGATATATGGCGTTGTCGGTTGTTAAAACGTTTTTATTTTGTCATTATGTCAAACTGGCTGCCATTTTAATTTTAAAAACATTTTGCCCATCAAAAATATTGTCTTTAAAATATAGCAATGAATATGTCAGTGGTAGGACGTGTTTTGTTTATATAATTTAGCTTGAAATAATCGTTTGAAATTGATATTTTGAAACATTCATTTATATTATATATATTTTTTTAATTATTCAATTAGTGAAATTCCATTAGTCAAAAAATAGAAGTTTTTTGAAATAGGATATATATTACAATTTTTTTCAGTAAATGTCATATGCTTTATAAATTATTCTATTTCTTAATATGACAGCAATTTGTAATCAAAAAAGTATATATATAAAAAATATTTAATAAAATAGCTTTCATTGCAAATTTACATAATAAAAAAAATGTGTTTATTATTTTCAAAATGCCTGAATCTCGTGACAAATAAACGTGAAAAAATGCAATAAAACTATTTGATATTTTTTATTCCTTGACGAGCATGACGATACTCAACACACAGCCAATAGAAGCATATTTAGAGAATTCTATTTATCCTCCATGTGTTACATTTGTATGCTAATGACATGGAATAATGATATAAACCTTTATCACATTTCTCCGACTAATTACCAAAAAGTGCCCCAACAGCTTTAAAGAGAAATTAGTATGACATTACCGAATAAATAATTACTCTATAAATAATCACTTTTTCTTTCAAAGCAATCTTCTGTAATCGTAATCACACACCCATTTTATTAGCACTTTGAAAGCTCTTAAACCTTCGTTAATGAATAGCCATTGCATGAAAATTGTCATCGCCACTGTTAAAACAAACTTAGATTGTAGGTGCTTACTTTAAAACATCCTTGAGCTGAAACACAATTGAATTGTCAGAAGTCGAATTAACTGATTTTATGACCGTCCTCTTAAACAGTAAACGCCTCTGGTATTTTCATTACGACTCAGCAAAGCCCAGAAAAAAAAGGATGAAAAAAAGATTTAAGAAGAGCCTCTTTATCAAGTCGAAGTAATTAGAGAGTCATTACTGCCATTAAAGAGAAGTCGGGAAAAATATTTTTTGGTAATCTGGTAACCTTGGTAACCTAATTATCAGGAGAAACATCGTATAGCTGATGTAGTTTCGAATTACTTTTAGAAGGCACTCAAGTTATTGCATATATAATGTTTTCATTTCATTCCACTTGTTTTGAAAAATAATGATATGAAAAATAATTATACTTTTTTATGAGGTTTAGGGATTTTTTTTTCATAATTAATTCACGCATATGAGTAATGATTGCATACAATCTTATAATTTTAAACGCCTAATTCGTCTCTCTATATAAATTTATTTATTTTGTGTATCTCTGAAACGGCTCTAATGATTTGGATCAAATTTCATATTTCGATAAGGATTTGCTTTTTAAGTTTATCTGTATAAGTGACTTTACTGAGAAACTAAGATTTTTATATTAAAAAAACATTTTTTACAGCTAACTGTTCGGTAAATATCATAATCTAAATCTGTTAATAGACATTTAGCAGACGATTCCTTTGCAGACATTTTATAGCTGCTACCGTTTTTATTTTGTTAAAATATTATTAAAAAGTAAGAGCAAACGATTTTTTTCTTTGATAGATATATTTTGTTAATATTATTTCGTTTATTTTTTGTATAATAGCTGATGATCAATTGTCAATCTTATGGAATCTTGCAATGTTTGTAAGATACTCTGTTATGTTGAAAGAATAAACAAGCCGATGGAATTCTAAATTGCTTGGAGTATTATGTTAGTTTTAAGAATTTAAGATGCTCTGCAAGCTATAGTTTGAAGCTTAAGAAAACGGGTAGTTTTCTAGAAAGACTTGCAAAACCAACTTTTAGAAAAAGCATATTCAACTTCCGCTTCGAAATATGTGCAGCGCAGTCTAGTGATCAGAACAACTGAATGACGACTGTGTTGCGACTTCTCGGTTTGAGTCGCTCTTTTTGCTTTATTTTCTATTTATGTGTTTATATTTAATATTTTTGCTTTTATTATCCAAATACAGTGGCTCAAAAAATTGAGAGTACACCTTACTTTTACTTCATAAATCCGACTTTCAATATAAATAACACATTACCGGGAAGTGCAAACATGTTTTTATTTTTACACATAACCAATTGTTTAATTTAGAGTAAAAATAAAGAAAAATCAACGAAAAATTTCTAAATTGAAAAGTTTCAGCAGCATTTTAAATAAACATACGCAGAATTTTGCCTCAAAAAATTGAGAATACACCAATGAAATTTTTGCAATATCACGCATAGAAATAAAGTGTCACTATAAAATTGCATGTATTTTGGCTCTTATAATGGCCTCTAAATGTCATGCTACCGATTCGACCCATTTTTGGAGGTATCTGAAGATATTTTACCCCATTCTTTTTGCAACACTTGTTTTAAATGTGTTTTGTTTCTAATTTTGTGTTTTTGAACCACGTTTTCGAGTATGGTCCACGAATATTCAATGGCATTGATGTCGGGGTACTGTGGTGGTGTGTGTAACTGCTATTTACAATGAAAAAGACACCATATTTTGAAGTTACGTGTATTCTGTTTGGGGTCATTGTCTTACTGAAAAATGAAATTTCCATCTAAACCCAAATTTGTAGCACTTTTCTTTAGATTGCTGCGAAGTATATCCAAGGAAACCGTATCATTTATAATGCCATCTATAAAAAATAAATTTCCTACCCCGGGTGAAGCCATGCAACCTCAAATCAAGAAGGAGTCACCATCATGTTTAACTGTAGGAATTACATTTTTTGGATACAAAGCAGTATTAGGCTTTCTCCATACAGTAAGGTGGTTGTCGCTGCCAAAAATGTTGAGGTTTCTTTCATTAATAAATATAGATTTCTTCTAAAGGTTATTGGTCTTCAATTGATGAGTTTTTGCAAACTTTCAATGCTTTTTCTGAATTTGCAGGTTGATGAACGGTTTCTCTCTAACAATGCTACTTTTATATCCAGCTTGTCTAATGGCATTTCGCACAGTTTCAGCACTTACACTTCTGCCTATGATTTGGAAAGTTTCTGCAACAAGTTGGATGAACCATATGGTAGCAGCAATCTAAAGGAAAGTGTTAAAAATTTGGGTTTAAATGGAAATTCCAATTTCCAGCAGTACATCGACCCCAAACAGAATGCACGCAACGTCAAAATATGTCTTTTTCATTGGAAACAACAGTTACACAGACCACCACAGTACCCTGACATCAATGCCATTGAATATTCGTGGGCCATACTCGAAAAAGTGGTTCAAAAATACAAAATTAGAAACAAAACACATTTAAAACAAGTGGTGCAAGAAGAATGGGGTAAAATATCTTCAGATACCTCCAAAAATGGGTCGAATCGGTACCATGACGTTTAGAGACCATTATAAGAGCCAAAAGACATGCAATTTAATAGTGACACTTTGTTTCTATGCGTGATATTGCAAAAATTTCATTGGTGTATTCTCAATTTTTTGAGGCAAAATTCTGCGTATGTTTATTTAAAATGCTTCTTAAAATTTTCAATTTAGATATTTTTCGTTGATTTTTCTTTATTTTTACTCTAAATTAAACCATTTGTTATGTGTAAAAATAAAAAACAAGTTTGCACTTCCCGGTAATGTGTTATTTATATTGAAAGTCGCATTTATCAAGTAAACGTAAGGTGTACTCTCAATTTTTTGAGCTACTGTAAGTGGCTTCCCCCAAAAAATGCGATTTTAACAACAACAACAACAAAAAACAATTTTTATAGATAACTTAGATTTTTCTATCTACTCTTATACTGACAATGTCCTACAGCGCCATCTCAGATCCGATTTCACCATGATAAAACTGAGTGTAAGTTCAGAAAAGTAAGTAATGATAGATAAACTGTAAAGTGAACGCAGCAATATGGTAGATTGTTTCAAATAACATGTAAAACTAAGTGCATTCACGATTTTTTTTTTTTTATTTATATGACCAATTCATATGTAGGTAAGACAGAAAAATATTCATATGAAATCAGTATGTGATTCGTATCTAAATACTTTCTCTAAAAAAACCAAATTTTACAAAAAAAATAAGAAAAAACCTGCTCAACGAAGCTCGGTTTCCAGATATTTTTATTTAAAATGGCTTGTTTGAAAAATGGACTGGAATTCGAAATTTTTAATTATCATGGCAACTGGAATTCCGAATTTTTAATTAACATGGCAACTAGAATTCGAAAAAGTTTAATTTTAAGATAAATTGTTCATTTATATTTAGATGATTTAGATTTTTAAAATGTCTTGCTGCAATTCCTTTCGTAAGAATACTTGTTATAATTTTTTCAAAATTTGATTATCAATTAACCGATTATTTTAATTTAATATAGATTGGACAGAAATTTTGCCATCTGATATCGAATGTGAGAAAAAGTCAGTAAATCTATTCTTGTAAGATTTCAATATCCCATGTAATTAGAATAATGAACTATAAATTAAAATATAAAAAGAAGAAATATATATTTAAAACACTAATAGTATTTATAAAAACTATTTTCATTAAATTTATTTGATAGCTGAATGAAAAGTAATACAAGGTGACACATTGAAAAAGTAATTACTTCTATATGAAATTATTATTTTTCTTCCTTTTTTCTATACAAATATGTGGACATGAAAATAAATTAAAAATATTTTATATATTTAACATGTCATTTCTCCTTATAGGTGTCCTATATATTGTTATAACTTCATCACTAGTATGTTATTTTCTGCATGAGCAACAATGAATTCGGTGAGTTTCTTTAAGAGAAAAAGTAACCTCTTTTAGAAATAATTAAAATAATTATTATAAAACATTTGAAGCTAGCAACATAAACAAGTATTTTCCTTAAGAAGTTCATTAATTGTATGAACCTCCGATTTGAATCTATTTGGATGCTTTTAGCTTAAACAGTGTTCAGATGACGAACTCGTTACCGAACTCCCATTATCCTTTATGAGAATCGTATCTGCGGCAGAATGATTTCTTTAGAATAAAATTGAATAATGTGGATATTTCAATTTAAAGACATTTGGTATTTTGTTTACAGCAAATCGGTTTTGAAATCGGTTATTTTACGTATAATTAGTTTTTTTGAATATATTTACTCTTCTTCCCTTACATTTCAAAATATCTTCAAAGCAAATTTTTTGATAATTTTTTTTAATAATCAGCATTTGATTTGTGAAAAAGATCTACAATATTATTAATTATAAAAGTGTATTAATTGGCAATACTAATTATTCTTAAAATGTAAAGACAATTTGTTGATTTAACATAAAAACAGTTTGAATTTCATTGCAACTGTCAAATTTAATGTTGGATACTAGGTAAAAGGATAGTTAAAAAAAATCCAAAATTGAGGAAAAATTTGTATGATCTTTAAACTGGTATCAATAGAAAGGTATGTTTTTAAGACTTAGAAATAATGTAGAATTTATTTCTCATCAGAAATATTTCTCGATGCTATCAGAGAAAAGCATCAAAATTCAAATAAATTTTTAATTAATTAATTTTTTTCTTTCAATAAAATTGCTCCGAACTTCTTACATTTCTGAAATACAAACTATATATGTGCACAAATTCTGTAGTTTTAAGCCAAATTGTCTGGTTTGTATAAGGCCAAGCACACACACATAAGTCCGAAGTGGGCACGTTGTAAGATCTAGGCTTCGGAACTGGAGGGTTTCACGTTCGAGACCCGATTCCTCAGAAACTCCCTCGTGTAAGTGGGTCTGGTACCCACCAAATCCGGGTAAGACGTGTTCCCGCTAGTGGGGTGTGATGTGGAAGTTTAGAGAGGTGGTTCCATTCAGGTGTTGTCCTCGTCATCTGGCCGTGGTTCAAAACTATGATATATTAAAATAGCCCTAGTGTTGCTTTAAAACGGGACGTTAATATAACTAAGCGCCAACATTCACTTTTATTAGCTGAGATAGTGATAGAGATGACATACCAATATACTATTTATAAAATAATTCTTATATTGTCCGGATACTATTGCATATGATTGATTTTTATAATATATATATATATATATATATATATATATATATATAATGTATATGTGGTATTTTCGAAATGAATTATACAATAACGAATGCAAAGAATCATTCTCTTTAAAGATAATACTTTAATAATATTTTTAAAAAAAATGCGTAAGTACATTTTTTTAAAAATTTTTTTTTGTCAAATGTCTCTTTAAAAATCGTCCGATGAAAAAAATTCAGACCCATCCTTTTAATAGAGAAATATATGTAATTCATTCTGATTTCATGAAATTTTAGCCTAGGTTGTGATAATTTTTATCATAATAAATAACTTTTACTCTAATAATCTTTTGAATGCTACACTATTTATTACAATTACAAATTTTGCTATTATAAACTGTAATTCATCAAAGGAAAATTGGTTTCCTATCTTATTACTAAGTCTATTCATTTTCACTTTTCATATTATAGCATTACTTAAAAACCATTATCATAAGATAAATTTTTAATTATTCCAACATCACAGATCCTGAGATTGATTGAGTTTTATATCTGAGGCACAAAGCAATCGAAACTACTACCTACAAGATTTCGATCTGGAATCGATAATTTGAACATTCATCCTGTATCATCCGTTCAGTTAAATTTGGATTACAGTTATTGACATCGTTTTCCTGGATATAGTTGAATGTATACCCATTGTAGAAATATTAATAGATCTATCTATGCAGGAAAGGTAATTGCATTGATATTTCAGCGGATACATCTCATAAATCAACAGATTATTTATGCGTTGGTTTCGGTTATCTCCGTATTTCATCTTCAGTTGCCTATTGTTTAGGAATGTCTAAATTAATTTCCAATGTACGTTAAAATTAATTGGTACAAAACGTAATTTTAGCGATTCATAATCAGGCAAGAACTAATATATATCATGTAAATCTACTTTCTAAAAATTAACAAAACAATAAAAAGATATGTTGTATTTTTATTTCTAAATACAGACAATGCTAAAATACGAGGTGCATTAAATTAACTTGTGATGCATAATATGAGGATTAATTAAGCATAAATATGAGGAGAATTAAATCAGAATTAGCAAATATATGTGCTGATGAAATATTTAAATTGCCTAGATGTATGAAATTAAAAAGTTTATTAAATTCATATAATCTAGTTACAGTAAAATATACGAATATATGCATACAATATTTCACAACTTTTTCTCAGATAAATAGTTTAGAGCGACAAGAGAAAGATATTCGGGATTCATATTAAGTTTTCACGGAAAAAAAAAACTAAAATATTGCGTAAAATAAAAAATAATAAAGATTAATCTGTTTTTAACTGAAATTGCTTTCTATACGATTTCCTTTTCAAGCAACAAAAAATTTCAAAATTTTTACTTATAATTTTAGTAATGAACCAGAAAAGTTTTATCAGTCTACCAAACGGAGGGCAAGAGGTTGAAAATTGAGTTCGTGATGAGATTTGGTATAATAGTAGTATACATTTGGAATGTCAATACATGAAAATCTTAAAGCAGAATGGCCAGCCAGTTTCGAGAAAATGACCCTCAAATTTCCATCATTGCTTATATACTAATAATGTGTCGCCGTTGCCCAGCATGCAATTAGTATAGTTAATAAAACGGTGGCATAGCATAGATAGCTGGCATGGCATAGCAAACGCTGGCATAGAGTTCGGTCCTTAGCAGTTTTTTGCTTTTTCCTAAATTATTTCATATTAATTTAACAATTTACACACAATTTTAATCAATGTTTTCTTTTTTTTATGAAAAATAAATATTTTTTTCTCCTAATCCTTGGATTATAATTCAATATTTAGTAGAATAATAATTATAAATATGAATGCGTTTTTTTAATTATTAAAAATTGTTTACATTAAATTTACAATTTAAAGATGGTTTGAATTAATATGATTTTCATTTTTATATAGGAAAAAATATGTATTTTCTCTTAAAACACAAGTTATAACTTATTTACTATGATCATTACATAAGTTATAATTTAATAATTATTTATAAAACAAAAATAATTCGTTTCTTGAATTGTAATTATAAATTAATTTATAAATATTAAAATAATTATAAGTATAATTTTAATTCTAAATTACATTTTAAATAATTATTTTCATCTTAAAGTCATTAAAAGTTTTGAATGTGCGGATTTTAATACTGATAAATTATTTGTTAAAACTCAACGAAGCTATATTTATGTCAGTAATTAAAGAGAGCAGCTGAAATTAATAAAACTATATCAGTAAACATTCTCAATATTAATAATCGAAAAGAAAAAAGAAAAATCAGCAGGATGGTTCAGAATTTTCAGTAATTTTATACAATATGCCTTGTACTCTACCCTATTTTCTGAAAAAAAAATATTTTTTGAAGCAAAATGTATTCTTTTTTCTAATCTATTTCTTTTAATGTTTCTCTTGTGGATTATCCTAATTTATCAAATTTGCAAGATGCCAAAATATAACTATTTCAAACAACTATATCAAATATTATATATATAATAATTATATCAAAAATATAATATTCAAATGATGTTTTTTAAGATAATTACCATTCTTGTTCTCATGTGTAATAAAAAATAAATGGAATATTTTTATGACGTCCTAACAATTAATATTTATAATCGTTTAAGTAATTCCTAATTTTAAAACGAAAATCAATCAACATAAATGAGTTTTACACTTTGATGATTTAAAATTTTGTTTCATTCAATTAACAAAACTGAAAAATAAAAAGTGTACATCCAATTTTAACAACAAGAATTAAAAACATCCAAGCGGCAATTATTGTGAAAATAACTATTTCAAATAACTATATCAAATATTATATATATAATAATTATATCAAATATATAATATTCAAATGATGTTTTTTAAGATAATTACCATTCTTGTTCTCATATGTAGTAAAAAATAAATGGAATATTTTTATGACGTTTTAACAATTATTTAACATTTATAATCGTTTAAGTAATTCCTAATTTTAAAACGCAAATCAATCAACATAAATGAGTTTTACACTTTGATGATTTAAAATTTTATTTCATTCAATTAACAAAACTGAAAAATAAGTAGTGTACATCCAATTTAAGCCACAAGAATTAAAAATATCCAAGCTGCTAACTGAAAAGCGGCAATTATTGTGACAAATAACTTCCTCCATTGCTAGAAAACGGTTTGTACTCATTTAAATTATTGCTGTTACATTAAACACTTATTCCAGTTTTATGATCTGAGAGCAATGGAAACATAACACTAATCGACTAAACTCTTGCAATTAAAAGGAATTGGATCGTAACTTTATCTTGAAATCAAAATTGTATATAAAATGAGCCACAAATGTTGATACTAATTACTGTAAAATTATTTACTACATCTTTTACTTTATCCGAATGGTCAAAATCAATTAGTTAAAACTTTTACATTTACAGCTATGCTTTTGCCTGAAAAGCAATTAATTTCTGGAAACAAGCATTAAATTTAATGAGTTTTCATAAAAATGCATTTGTTTAAATGTAATTACGGTATTTAGTTTGGTAATTAGGGAAATGTCGTATTTAATTATTATTATTACTTAGCTTCATAGAAGTCTTGTGAAAAATAACGTTTGCCTTTGTTGTATGAAATTTTCGAGAAGTTCAAGTATGACTTTTATGTAATATCTTTATTTAATTATAGATATTAATATAATTATTAAAAATAAAATCTATTTTAAATATCACTTATAAATTTACTTTACTTTTATCTATTCTCAATGTAAGCATTGCTAAAATTTCTACTTGAAATGAATATTTACAGCTTTGCTCGTATTTCAGAAAATGATTGACTTAAGCAATAATAATATTTATTTGTTAACTTAGAAACTGTATATATTAGATGTAAATAGTTGATACATAATTGTTCCAATTACTCTAGAACGGCTCCAAATATCTGTTTGAACTTATAAACGTATGACCTTATTTTAAGTTTAAATATTTTTTTTTACAAAATTTTTGAAAAGTATTTGTTTAATTTATCTGGGTTCATAAGAAATGTTTTGGTTATTTTCTAGTTAATTTCTAGGTTATTTGCTAAATTTCTACAGAGAAAGAGAACTGGTAATAAAAGTTTTCAAAATCAATATGTTTTATGTAACTATGTCACAGTGTTCGTTAAAACTTTAAATAACAAATAGCATGCACGGAAATAATTAAAAATAAGTTTTTTCCACATATTTGTTCGATTTTCTAAAACATATAGTATTAGACTATTTCAAACTTTTGTTAGATATTGTTGAATGTAGGGGACATTTCCCTAACGAAGTATTCCTGCACTGTTCGTCAGCACATATCCTGTGCCTCTGTTTACAAAAAATAGAAGATTCAAAGCAAGAAACATCAGGAAACAGTTTTCTTGACTAGTGATCCATTTATTCACATCAAGTCACTCCTTATTTTTATACAATTTCCTATAAGTAATTCTATATCACGATTCAAGACAAAAAAATTTATTTTCTTCATAAACTACTAATTTCACAAGAAACTCTTTGGGTTTTCGCGTGATAGTTAAAATAAATTTGCTCTGCATTTCCTCGTGAATTACTGATTGCTCACACACCACGTGAACGTAGACTTTTCTTGACTGCCAAGCAAGCAAGAAATCGTTTCTACATAACTTTAAAGACAGCGGGGATGTGCTGCCATCTGGGGTTAGGAAAGGTAGCTAATCCTGACAAATTTATTTAAAAAAAAGAAGACAATGAATTTTGCTTAGACATTCATAAACCAATATTATAATTATTTGGTTTACTTTGCGGTTAAAGTTTGAATAGTGTTATTATATAGTAATTTCAATTTTAAATAATAAAAAATGAATTATATAGAGTTAAGCAGTAGTAGGCATTGTTTTAAATGATTTCGCCCGATTTGTGTTTAATTGAAATATTTCCTCCAAACTACGACAAATGCTATCAAATTTTAAATATTTTCAACTCGAATTAATTAAAAGATACAATTTCTATTAGGGAATAAAAATTGCTAATACATACTTTAAAAAAATATACGAAGAACTTTAAATTGATACCTTTTCTTAATTTAATTCTGCCCTTTTTCTTAATTTAGATGAAAACTAAAAAAGTGACTAATCCTAACTTTAAAAATATTCAGCAAAATTGGGAATTACTTATATTTTTGAGAGCAAAAATATACAATATGCTACTCGACAGTTTATAAAGGCCTAGAGATAAAAATGCGTCGACTGAAGTGTAATTTTAAAGCTCGATGAATATTCAGTTACTTTCATATTGCCTTTTTTTCTCTTCAAAGCTTTTTCCACCAAGACGATTGCAAAGTGACATACATGATTTAGATGATAATTTTTTTTTCTTTTTTCAAAATCACAACCATTTCAAAAATAATTTATTAGAACTGAAAGATCGAAGAATGATCAAACTGTAACTAATCAATCAGATATTATTGTTATAAGGATTGTTTCTTTTGAGAAATTAATTCTTTATATTATCGAATAATCTAACTTCTCTAATAAATAATAAATATTGTCGCATGGATGAAGATATCGTAGATAAACCTTGTGTAAACTAAAGTAAAAAGTAACATTCTTTAATCGAGACTATTCAAGGAATTAAAGCTTACATGTACTGTTTTTACCACAAGACGAAATGATTCGAATATTTCATTAGTTTAGAAAGATACAGAAATTAGAAGAACATTTAGAACAAACGAGAAAGAACAGAAAGTAAATAAATAACAAAACAATTTTTAGGCAATTTGCCTGCAGTCAGATACGAACTTGCGAACTGTCGCTTTCGGTTGACAGCATTCTATCACTGAACCATTCAGTACGCGTTAAGTTAGGAAAAGTTTCCTTTTAAAATAAAAGAACAATTCAAAATATGTTTTTATTATTTTAAAATTTTCCTTATTAAAAGAATGTGGAATTTAAAAGAAAATCTCAACAACGGTAACACTGTTAAAAATAATCTAATATGAATTTAGATAAAAAAAAAAAATTATGGGAAATTTTAATTTTTCTATGGCGTTTAAAAATGTTTTTCTTTTATTAATATGACTACGCTTAATTTATGTCATCAGGAATTATGTTTTTTTACTATTTTGTTTTTCATTTCCTATTGTAAATTAAAAATTATTTCTTCTGCAAAATTATCTTTCGTTCATAAAAGCGAAGTTTTAATTTCAGAAGTTTAATGTTCCTCTATATTTAATTCTCAAATGCATATCATAATAAAGTATTGTAATTATTATTCATTCTGTTAAATTATTATTGCAAATTTGTTAGTGAATTATGTTTGTTGTAGTGATTTAACATATTAGTTCTTTACCAGAATTCCGTTCAACGTTTATTAATTGAATAGCTAATAAATAAATTATGGAAATATTGAAATATCACATTGCCTTTGACACCAATATTTATGCAAAATTCTTAGAACATTACTGTACCAGGAAGTGAGTAAAAGTTCGATTAAATAATTTTATTTTTATAAATAGGAAACAAATTTGTAAAAAAACTGTGAAAATTGTTCTTTTTTCTTTATCTTTCTTCTTTGCTAATCTGAAGTGTTATTATTTTTAAAGGCACTTCACAGAAATAACTTTTTTAGGATAGCATTTCAGTACGAAGTACTTTTTTATTGATTTGTCTGAAAAAAATTATGGAAATCTAATTAATTTAAATTATTTCCACTTTCTGGAACGAATTCAATACAGCCGCCTTTATTATATTTTAGTGATTAAAAAAAAAGAACTTTTTATCTTTTAATTCCGAACCAACTTCACTTCTATCGCATTTTTAACTTGAATTTTTACCTTAACGAACTATTTCAATAGGTTGTAATGATATGCTGCGTCAGCTGTTTCGTCGGAATTCTCTCTTTTTTTAATTTTAATTTTTTAAAAGTCTGACTAAACTATTAATTGGGCATTTCTTTCACTTTTAGATGATGCTTTTTTTGCTGCAAAAAAACATACCAGTCTTTTTTAGCTGCTTTATTTATAGGAATTTGAGAAATTAATTGAAGTTTATTCACTTTCTCCCGATTCCAAAACAGGATCTGAAACTGATTCAGCTGATTCGTTAAAATTCCATGAACCAAGAATTATTTATTTAAATTAAAGAAATTCCCTTGGATTTGAAAATTAGCTGCATATTCTATCAATGAAAAGATTGAAAATTACCTTTCGGACATTTTTGCTTTTATTCATTATTTTCATTTCGTTTTTTCCACCTGTGTCTGAAAATTTTCTGAATTAAGTCATAACAATCTCCCCAGACAAGAATACAAGCCTCATACTTTATAAATTTACTTAAGTAGTTGTCAAAAACATTTTGAAGTAGAAAAATATCATTAAAACTTTTTCTTAAAAATTATGGATACTGGGGCGGGGGGGTGGTGGACAAGCCTTACATTTGGTACATCAGAAACTAGATAATGTCAGAGTCAGAATTATATATTGATTTTTATCAGTATAATATGCTGATAAAATATTATTTTAAATTTAAGGGAGTATTGTTTCCTCTTTTATTATCTAGTGTACTCTTATAACAGAATTAATGCAAAAATAAAAATAAGTATAAGGACTAAGAAGGCTATTATTACATCATTTTATATACATTATATAATTTATTTTGAGTTTTTTTATTATTTGTCAGTTCAGTTTTAGTACATCTGTGTTTAGTATCTTAGTATATCTTATATATCATACTTAATTTTTACCTTTGATTTGTAGCTGTAGATCTTATAGTAAAAAAAAAAAAATCGATAATATCTTGAGAAATCGGTTGTATGACTTTTGCGTACAACCATTTGCGTACGGATCATAAAACTGTCAATCAGTTGTCTCGTTTACAATGCGGTTGTGTTACTGATAAGAGTCAGTTCTAGAAGAGGTTACAACATCTTAAACGTTATCTAAAAGTGTCATATTTGGCGAGAGTTATCCTGATGTTTGACACAATTTCGAATACTTAACGATACGTTCATTAATATAATTTCATGCGTTTTAATACTATAGGAGTAATTTCCACTTTGCTTTTTATGAAAGATGGATTGCTTTTCAATGTATTTATTTAAAAATTTAAGATAAAAACATTGAGGAATGATATTTCTGCTCATATAAATAGTGTACCCACTTCGAAATAATAATCATTTTTTCTAGATTTCAGATATAAATGCATTACTTTACATAAATATAACGTTTTGCATTAAACGAAAAAGTTTGCGTTTCATTAATTTTTGATTTATATCTTCTTCATTCGTTTATTTAATTCAATAATTTCGAACATTAAAATATGTTATTTAAATATAGGCACTTAAAAAAGTTGTTTCTTAAATTTAAAGTACAATTAAATGAAGTCAGGGGTATTGGAATAATTTGTAAAGAGGGAAAACTTGCAAAAGCAATTCTTGAAATTCCGTAAGTAGTAAGAAAAGCTTCCAATTACGGATGTTAAGTTTTCACGCTATATCAATTTTTAAAAAATCAGTTTCCAGAGTAGAAAGCCATTACAAATTTAAAATTTTCTGTTTGTCAACGTTGATATAATTTAAATATTGTTACATTTTTTAAAAAATCTGTACTCTGATAAAGATAAATTATTTGCTCAATGTATGACTTTGCATTTTGTATATGAAATATTGTAAGTATACGGTGCATAAAATAAGCAACTTACTAAATCAGAAGTATATTAATATTTTGCTAACTGATCATTTGTATCTGCGAAAATTTGTAGGAGATATTAGCTGAATTCAAATTTAATTTTCTTCTAGTTGCACTATTTATTAAACCATAATACAAATCTACTGTTAAAAAATAAAATAGAATTAAGAAAAATGATTTTTACATTAATATATGTAGTATATGTTCTTCATTAACTTTAATTTTATTGAAGATCGTTCTTATATTTGCAATAAATCATTAAAAATAGTTTTGAATGAAGTTCTGGTAATATACTCTTCAACAATATACATCTACACCTTAATTGAAATGTTTATTGATTAGCTATGCATTTTTTCCATATTTTAATCAATGCAATTATTTCTTATTTCAGAAGAATTCATGGCCGTTTTAAACCTTCCAGGGGCCTTGAGATAATGCAAATCTCAAAGCCCTTTTTCTCTCCAAATTTTTTAATTGATTTTAATTTAATTTTTATACAGCAATTTTAAGTAGTAAAGTTTGAAAACTGAAGTCGCAATATTATGTCCCTTTCTAAAAAGTCCATTTCAATATTGAACAAATAAAAAAAGTGCACAGTCAAAACGTAAAATTAATTTTAAGCAAAATATCGAAAACAAAAGACAACTTTCTATAACACTCTAAACAATATTGTAAAAGGAGGAAATATATTTTTTTAAACTGTAAAGCTCCAAATTTTTAAGAATTATAAAACAGCATAACGAATAACTTGTAAATGGTAATTAGGAACATTACTAGAATGAAGTTCCAAAATTAATTTAATCAATACTTGATTATGACTTGAATAAATTTGACTACAGGGCCCTTTGTCATTAAATGAAAATATAAAACTAAATACCTTTCTACAACTACTAAAAATTATCAGGAGCTGAGAGTATTTTTCTTTGTTGCTTTTTTTCAACTTACCACTCTTTGTTAAGATTTGTCATTTAATCAGACTTGTGATATTGAAACACTTCTTCATCCAATTAGAATATTATGTTAACTTACCTGCATATGCATTTTGCTATTAATATTTATCATAAGTATTCTTTATAAGCTTCTTATGCATTCTACTTTCAAAATTTACATCATCAATGGAAAAATAAGAGAATAGAGCGTTTCAAAGTTATCTAAATTTGTAACCAAGTCCCAAAAGATAAAAGAAATCACACTAAGAATATTTTAAAATAATATTCAATACATTGCGATATTATAAAAATCAAATAAATAGTAAATTCGGGAAACGTTTAAAAAATGCTTTCTTACGTATTATTATTCCATTTTCAGTTGTAATGTTCCATTAAAATATCCCGAATTTTATTTTTAATTCATAAAATAAAATAAGAACTGATTTAGGAACTTAAATAACAAAATACCTGATAACATACGCGCGCGCGCGCACACACACGCACACACAAAGGAGGAGGGAGGGGAGGGAATGGAAAAAAATGACTTTAAACACGGAAGCATATACTTTAAATTTCACAGGTATTTCCAAATTTTTCGTTTAAAATTATTCAAAAATTAAAGTGTGGAATATTTGGACTTTAATCTAGAAGTTTTAATTAACAAAATAAGATTTTCTTCCAAGAATAAAAGTGAATGTATATATATGCGTCTATTAATCTATTTAAAATATCGACCATTGGATGTAGAGATACTAAATTTAACACACGTATATTTGGGAGAAAGAAATATGCAATTCAGTGCTTTTAAAAATATTAATACAAAAAATAATGTTATCTCTAATGTAAATTATCTTAAAAAATTTTTAAACAACATTCATTTTATTGGTTTATCAGTACTTGCGAATTTTATTCTGTAAAAAGAATACAGATCTTAGATAGCATGTATGTTTTATAGTCAAGATCTTCCGTTTATATTTACGTATGAAAAGATAAAGTTTTCATATAAACGAGAATACTAGATTTTTAAATATAAGATAAAATGTATTTTTATAACTATATCAGTCTTCTTAAGTTATTTATTTCATGTGTATATGAATTATTTATTTGATTACCAGATTTATCAAAAGCTTTGAACAAATTTAATTTCAAATAGTAGCAAATTTATCAACTGTTAAATTATCTTATTGACTTGTGTGTTATTAATTAGCACATTTAAATAATCCACTTATCTTAAAACAATTGGAATCGCTTGTGATGGTAATAGTTAAGTTCAAGTGTTCCTGTTTCAGATTTTCTTTTAAACTTTATTGATTTTCATTTGAGAACTATATTTAGCATACTTTGACTGTGAATGAATAATGCAGAGAATTGATATGATTTGCAAGTAAAAACTATTTTTTACTGTAAATTTTTAGAAAGTTATCACGGAAAAAAATATTTTTCTTAATTTTTGATTAATTAAAATTCTAATTAAAAATTCAAAAAATCACTTTCCTACCATCCAAAGTATATATTTGCCAAATTTGATAGGCAGACGACCTGGTGTGTACAGAGCCGGTATATACACATAGAGACAAAAGTTTTTTCCTTGTGTTTAAGTACCAAAATTTAGTTAAAATATCAATGCATTTTCTCGCCAAATACTTTTGCCAACAGAAAACATACGTTTTAGCAAACCTAGACTAATCGCTCCCTACCCCCTTTTTTTCAAAGAACTACGCATGATTTATTGGCCTTTTATGATCCGTACGCAAATGGTTGTACGCATTTGTCCCACTGCCGTAGAAATCGTGGACGTATGTTAATCTACAGCACTGATAATTAAAAAAGTGAATCCTAGAGATTTTCAGTGCCAGTCCATTTCCTAAAAACCGCAGCTCAAATAACGCTGGAACTGAAATCCCAAGGAGCTAATGATAGTAATGTATTATATTAAATATTTTACAATAATTTAAATGATTTTCAGCGATTTATTTTTCAGTGCAATTTTCATTGTGTTCCATATAGTACTAATAGTTATAGTTCATTATAGTTCAGGAAATAGTTCAAATGCTTTGTATGTACATATGTATATACCGGGGGAATATAAAAAAAACTATCCCGATATATGAGACTATAATTATACCATTCACAGGAACGAAATAGCATTTTGGTCTAAGGTAATTTGAGATATCATCTAAAATAACAGCATGAAAGCTCTAACAGTTTCAGTTACAGTGAAAAAATTTCAAAATTTTCAAATGGCAACACAAACTTTTTTTATTGGAATATGTTCCCCTTACCAAAAGATCAATAAATAGCTTGGGAAATGCACATGTAATATGAAAATCACCAGCGGTAGACAGACTAAGGGGAAAAAAAAGAGAAAACATAGCACAGAAGCAACAGAAAATAAAATATTTCATTTCATAAATTTTCTACGTTGAAGCTTTGTAGCAGATGGTGACTAGAATCAAAGCATTTACCATGCCGAGAGGAATCTGTTGAACTTCCTAGTCTCTGGTAGGTACACCATAGTTGTTGTTGGCTTTTTCTTAGTCTGTTTAGCCCTAGTGATTTTCGTGTTACAAACTCCATTTCAACGCTGTTTATTATGTTTTGCTTCTTATTGAGCACACATTCCAACAAAAAAAAAGCTGGTGTTGCCGTTTGAAAATTTTGAACTTTTGTCTCTGTAAACTTAACTGCTAGAGTTTAATTGTTGTTTTTTATGATTTTTGAATGCATACTTCAAAATATATTGAACCTAAATTTTATTCCATTCCTGAGGACAGTATGATAGTTACGGTCGCATGCATCGGGATATTTTTTTTTATTATCAAACAATATATATATATAAGAGAGAGAGATAGAAGTTTTGTGATTCTAAATGAACATTAGATATTATAATTTGATCAAAAAGCTTATAATAATGCAGAAAATGTTGCACTGTGCAAACAGATATAAAATATTTAATCGCTGAAATAATTAACTGAATAATTAAAATAAATATTGAGAATTTTATTTAATTCAAAGTTAGAAAAAATATTGCGTTTCTTTAGTTTCATGATAACATCAAAGTGGAAAAGTGTTTAATTACATACAAAGTTTAAATGCAGCAATTTTCAAACCGGAAATGAGGATATCCATTAAAAATAACTTTACGTAAAGATTACCCTTACACAAATAATGTGGTGCACCAAAGAACAACATGTTTAAAAAGCTCCAAATGATTATTTTACTTGGAAAACATTAAAAAGCCATTGATTTCACATGAGTGTTTCATATTTTTTTTATCAGATTACTAACTTTAAATTGTAGATGTGTTGTAAAGAAATACTCTTCGCATTTTGGAGAACACGATTTATACAATCTAGTATATTTGAGGAGTTTGAAGCTTTGTTTATTTGCTGCCATTAAAATTTAATTTTATGAATTAGAAACGCTCTTAAAATTCTATTTTTAAGCAAAATTATTTTTTGCTGGAATCAATCTGAAATTATTAAATATTTTATGAATTTAATAATCCCTTTCTGTTTTCTTCATGTTTAAAATAAAGTTTCATCTGCTAAGCTGTAATTCTCATTTATCAATGTATTCCCATTGAATGTTTTTTATTATTTCCAATACCATTGTGTATTGGACTTCTATTAATCGCTTGTTGCTGTTCAATATTCAGTCAAAATATTTGAAGTCAATATTTTGGTTTTTGGTCAAATATTGGTCAAAAATATTGGTTGACAGGGGTTAATAAGATATTACTTCAATCTATAACATTTTCAATTGTTTTTCTTTAATAATTAAATAAATAGAATTTTCAAAAAAAAGCATAAATTGAACCAAAAGATGCAAATCTGATTTTTCTTATATAATAGTGCTTATTAATGTACAACTGTCATTGAAAAAAATTTTACGACGGCTACAGTTCGTAAAAAATACAGTGTTAACTACAGTAAAATGATTCTGCACTGTTATGTGAGGACATTTACGCCATCATTTAAGCGGACATTTAAGGTACCTAAAAAATGATCAAAATATTTCATTTTTTATTGGTTCATTTTTTTTTTTTTTGCTTGTACCTTTCTTTATATCACTCAAAAATATTAAAACTGTATCTATATTATTTCGAGCGTTATTAAGGATTTTATTTACAATGACAGGGATTTAAAAGGACCTGAACCTTTAAAAATGTATTTTAAAGACGCGGAGATTCCGCATTAGTGTCACAACCCAAATAAATAATGAATTACTTCACTCTGTTTAGCAGAGAACTGTGTCCTTCTGCAAAATATTTATAGTTCTTCTACTGTTGTTTGAGATTCCAAAATTAGCATTTTTGAATGCTAGCTAAGGCGTAGTGAGCAGAAAGATGGGAGGTTGTTACACATCCCATTTTTGCGAACAATCTTTCAGCCTATTACCAAGTGTAAAGATATTTATCTTTCCTCTTAACTTTTTTGACGCAATAAACTCTTCCTGGCGCATGCGCAAAAGTGCTGAGGGTTTTAGAATCCGAGAACGAACAGTAATGATATAATTCCAAAGTTAGGATTCTTATCTCAAAATCGATGTCATATCAAAACCGGTATATATTCATATCAAAAGGCAATTTATATGCAATACTATTAAGTACAGGAGCAACCAACCCCAAACAGTTTAATCGGAATTTACAATACTAAGTTGTTGCAAAGCAAAAAGCATTGAGTATATTAGGTCCATTTATTATTCTTACTATTTCTACAAAAAAACATTTCGACTGCGAATATTTAATTAAAAATATTGGACTATTGTAGAAACTTCTGCACCAAACTATAAATTACCAATTTACCATATACCGACAATCTCTTTAGAATAATCTTTCTACAAATAATCGGCCTTTTGACTACTGCGCAATTTATCACGTGAAATACCTCGTACAGCCAACAGTTTTACGTTTAGAAAAAACAAAATTTCCAATAATGCAAAAATGTACAATAGTGGTTTAACAGGGTAAGATTTAATTTGTGTTGGAAGCACTGTATGCAGCGGTATTGATAGTGCAAGTAATGGTAGTAAATTTTAACTAATAGTTAAAAGTTTTGAAATGTCAGGATCGTAACAGAATAGATATTCCACAACAAAAATATCACAAATTTCCTAGTTGTTCAAGTTATGGTATATAAAATTCTTCCAAAGTGAACTTATATGGAACAGTCAAGATTTTAGCCTCGACTATATTACTCCAAACTCAAATGAAAAACAGATTAAAAGCATGAATAAAAGTGTCACTCAGTTATGGTTACACTTTCATATGGAGAATACAAAGGTTTCAACTCATCTTCCGTAATGCCGTCGAAGGCGTTAAGATCATTTTAATGAAATCTTCGGGGCTGTTGATTTCTCAATGTATGTATGGCTGCACGGCTCAGAAAATATTGTTAAATTGAAACTAGATTCCAATTGATTATAAATTAATTATTTTTAGAACGCAGATGAAATGAAATTGTTATATGTATATTTGAATTCATATCGCTAAATGCATTTATTGATATTTTGTAATATTTACTAAAATGAAAGAAATGATCTTGAATAAGTGCTGTTTACCCAAGCGGTCTTGAGGGTTAATTCGATTTCTTTTTCATAGAAAAAAATCGAAAATGTAATTCCAAAAGTACCGAAAAGAGAACGCTATAATAACAATAAAATGTTTCTACAGATATGCAGAATTTAGTCACTGAATCTGTTTTGTATTATACAATGATTAAAGTAAAAAAGAAGGATCTTCAGCAAAGTTATCCTTTTATGCCATCGTTGTCATCCTGTACAGTTACACGCATTTATAAATGCTTGAACTTATGCGTTTGCAACAAGATAGGAAACGCGTAATAATATGTACATTTCGATGTAAATCATTTCAAAATGATTGTATCAATTTCCTTGGTTTAGAGAGATTTCCGAGGGTGGGATGAAAAGTTTCTGGCATGTCCTACAGGTGGTGCTCCCAGAATAATTTTGACTAAATCCTTTCAAAGTGCCATCGTTGTTTAGTTACTTGCATGTTTTAAAAGATTTGTGTTTGGTTGTTTTTGTATTGTACTGTTTTAGAAATGTCTTTTGTTTTTAGCCGAGTATGAAGAAAACCGAAGTGCGAGATGTGATAAAATATATTTTTTAATAAAAAGCTTATCTCCAACAGATATTAAAACCGAGCTAGATTCTACTCTGAGAGAATCTGCTCCTTCATTTGAAATTATTAAAACATGGGTTGTACAAGCACTCTGGAGGCGGAGCATTATGGAAGTCCAGAATAGGCCACTACAGATGAAATCGTTAGAAAAGTTCAAAAAAAAAAAAAAATATTATGAACGATCGTCGCTTAAAATTGACCGAAGTTGCTGAGACTGTTGGAATATCTAAAAAACGAACGTATCATATTTTAATGGATATTTTGGGTAAGAGGATGTTATCAGCAAGATGGATGTCGCATTTTCTGACATTCGATCAAAAACTGCAGAGCATGACGATATCGGAGCTGTACAATTCAAACCCAGCTAATTTTTGAGACGTTTCCTCACTGTGAATGAGGCATGAATCCATCACTACTATACTCCAGAGGCCAAATAGCAATGAAAACAGTGGACAGTGAAGGACGAAGCAGTACCAAAACTAGCAAAATGTGCGTCATCTGCTGGAAAGTTTATGGCAACAGGTTTTTGGGACATCGAGGGAATTTTATGATTGGATTATTTCGGAAAAGGACTGGATCATCAATGCTGCATATTATGCTAATCTTTTAGATAAATTGCAGTCCAAAATCAAAGAAAAAAGACCAGGTTTGACAAAGAAGAATGTCCTGTTTCATTAGGATAAAGCTCCCTTCCACAAGGCTGTTATTGTGATGGCAAGACTTCATGAACTGAAATTTGAAATTCTTCCTAGTGCACCCTATTCTCCTGATATGGTCTCCTCGGACTACAACCTCTTCCCCAACCTAATAAAGTTTCTGGCTGGAAGGAAATTCTGTTCTGATATCGAAGTCATCTCAGCTACTAATACCTACTTTGAGGCCTTAGAAGAAACTGTCACTAAGAGGAGATCCAAGCATTGTCGAACCATTGGTGCAAATGTATGCCTTTAGAAGAAGACTAGTGAAAAATAAAGCAATCATTAAATAGAATTTTTTTTTCTTTTTCACGCTAGCAACTTTTCTACCCACCCTCGAAAGTTTAAATATAGGGTAATAACAAGAAAAAATTCACTTGAAAGACTTTGATACATTATTTATTAAATCTCTAAAGTTCTGAGACATAAAGTGAAATATTTTGACATACAAACGAATTTTAAAATATAGAAGTAATTCTTGATTTCTTATCTGGTATTTTGTTTTTGAACTGAATATGTTCGAGTCCAATGAAAATACAAAATCAAATTACTATGAAAAAATAAAAAAATAAAATTTAAAAAATTTATTAAGTTCTTGAGGCTTCAAGGAAAGTGCCTAATCTTTCTATTTGATATTCCGTTCCTGTAAGTTTCTCGCGGTTCGTTTTCTAAGACATGAAATGGATATTTGACATATAAAGCTTCAGTCTCAATAATGTGGGTAAAATTACTTTTTTTTAATCGATACAACTCAAAATGCCTCTTGTCATCGTAACAATTCTACATGACTTCTCTCTGTGTCTTTACAGGAATTTTTAAAATGATTAAAATAATCATTTCTGTTAAAGATTCTGCCGTTAGATGGCGGTAGAAGTGATGTTCAAGAATATATATAAAAAAATTAAGTCACATAAGGAAAAATCAATGATTTTAATCGTAGAATAAACACTACGAAACAAAAGATGAATAGACTATATGGAATGTAGGCGATGTAAAAATATTTCTCTATATGATTTTATTATAAAATGAATTCTTATATGTACATTTTGTAATGGAATATACAACACAAAACAGGATAGGGTGTTTAATTTTGAGCTATCAAATGTGTCATTAATAATCTTTCATAAAAATGTTTATTAATAAATTTGGAAAATCTTATAATCTTTATAACAATCAATGAACTGTTTTAATAGCTACATAAAATTATTTAAACTTATATATACATTACATTAGAAATATAAATTAGAAAATTTTATTTGATAACTTTACAAAGACATGTTGAGCAATGCATTTTTCGTTGCTACAGATAAGGACAAAGTTTTCAGAAAGATATGACGGTTTACGAATAAAATTTAAAATATCAGCTTGCTATAATGTTTAAGACAAAACATTCGAATCGTCTTTGGTTTTTGGAAAGCATTGGAAGGAGCACAATAAAAATATTTGCAAGTTCCATACATACCTTATCGTTGTATGCCAATATATATTTGCCTCGTGCTTCAATTAAAGAAATGTTCTATATATTTTTATTATTCTCATGGAATTACAAAAAGGATTAAACTTAATGCTCTAATTTATCTAATGGATACTGATAATTCCCTGATGAAAAGTATCAATGAATGTTGTTTTATCCTGCTTTTCTGCTTCTCCCATGACCGATTTGGGGCTGCCTGACTGTTATGATACTTTAATATTTTCCAAGAGTGTTTCTAATTAACTGTATTTTCAGTATTCATTGTGACTGACCAATAAAACACTGGAAGTCATACAAATCTAAAATGTGTGTAATACTTAGTTGAGAGCATTTCAAATTGCCAAATTGTTTGACTCGACCGATTTATTGAATTATTTTCTCACAAATGGTTCCTTTTCCACACTTATAGGATACTAATCTGAAAGAAAAAAAAAAGTATATTTCGATTTAGATAGAAGTTTGATCCAATCTCTCTATTGTTGAATTTGTTCAGATCTCTTCAATTTTATCCAATTTTAATTATTACAAATAAAAGAGTCTTAATCAAGTTAAATATGTTAATGCACATTTTTTAATAAAATGGGCTACGACTGAAACATTGAAAATTTAGAATTGATTAACTGTTAATAGTTCATATAAGTAATTTTTCAAAAATGCAAAGGGAATTGCAAACTTTATAGCTAGTCACTGATTTTTTTTTTTTTTTTTTTGAAAAATTAAGGAATATGCAGTTTATACTTTCAGACTTGAAGAAATCTTTCATAATTTTAATATATTATTTGGAATACCAATTGTTTTATATAAAACTTGTGTGTATGACTCTATACCCGACATAAGTTGGCTTACATTTTATGAAAATTTTTAGGACGTTGTAAGGAAATAACATCCTAAAAATTAAAAAGAAAGTAAAAAGAAAAAGCTTTTCAGAGGCAATATGAAAGCAATATCCAAAATGTGCCAATTATTTTATTTTCAGTATTAAGGACAAAAAATGTATGTTCCTTGATTTTTATTAAAATTCAAACGAATGTTGGAAAAAAATATGCAAAATTGATGGTTTAACACATTATTAATTATACACCTTTACACTGTAGATCCGATAATTTCAAATACCACTTTTTAAAAAAAATAAAAATGAAACCATTAAACTATTTTTACAGATCGACACCTATCAAGCAGTAAAATATTTAGGTTTAAAACATTTTTTCTTTAAACAAGGTTAAATTAAATCAACTATAAGGCTTCAGAGATTAAGGACCATCGAGTCCTGGTGCTTCGCCAACATAATCATCACGTCGTCGATGATTTTTTGTGCACTGCAATTATATCTACAGTAGGGTTCATACTCTTCTTCAGTCTCAGATAAGCATTTAGGAAGGGTGGATTTCCTTCTTTTACGTGTTTTCAAATCTTGCAAGGGTTATATGTCTAATATCGAATAATTAGCTTATTAAAAAAATTCAGTGATTAAATGTTGTCATGTATGATTAGTATTGTCATTAAAATTCTCCAAATGTTGTTTGAAGACATTCAGAATGGTTTCTAATGGTTAAACGTTTTAGGTAGCATTTGAAGAATTTAAACAATTAGATATAAGTATAAAAATTAAACGGCAAAGCTTTAGAACATCATCTGTTTCCTGATTACATCAGTGTTAAAAGCATTTTAATTACCCACAAAGTATGAATGCAGTAGTGCTCAGTCAGGAAATGAGGATTAAAAATAACCCATTAAAAATAACTATGAGCATAGATTATAGAACTGTGAGCATAGATGACAGACGTTGTATGATATAACAAAAGACAATATGTTGTAAATGATTATTTTACTTGGGAAAACATTAAAACGCCATCGATTCCACATTAGAGTTGCTATATAGAAACGATAATATCTATTTCTAAAGAAATTTTCTATATATTTTTAATAATTTCGCAAATTTTAGACTATGCCTGGCAATTACAGAAAAAAGCATTAAATTTAATTATCCAATATCTCTTACGGATACAGATAATTCTCTGATGGATTATTGTCAATGAATACTGTCTGATTCTGCTTTTCACATAAAATGTTAGGGCTGACTATTATTAAAATTTTAGTCTTCTTAGAGTATTGCTAATTAACTACAATGTTTTCAATATTCATTATGTCTGACCAATAAAATACTGGAAGCCATACAAATTCAAACAGCGTATAATACTTAATTGAGAGCATTTCAAATTGCAAAATTTGTTCGACTGGACCGATTTAATGAATAGTTTTCTCACAAACGTTTCGTATTTCACAATGATAGGATACTTATCCGAAAGAAAGAGAATCGTGCCCTTCGATTAAGATAGAAGCCTATTCCGATATCTGTATTGTTTAATTTGGTCCGATCTCTTCAATTTTAACAAATTTAAATTGCTGCTAATAAACGGCTTTTAATCGAGTTATATGTATTGATGAATATTATTTACTACGACTGAAGTGTTAAAATTTTGAATTTATAAACTATTTATAGTGAGTATAAGTATTTTTACAAAAATATAAATAAAATTGCAAATTTTAACGTTAGTCTTCGATTTTATCATTGATCGTGTTATTCTAGAAAATTAAGGAACATGCAGTTCATACATTGGGATTTGAGGAAATATTTCATAATTTTATTACATTATTTGGAATGCCAATGCATTTTATATTAAATTTGTATGTATGACTCTATAGCTGGCATAAGTTGCCTTAAAAAAAAATGCTTTTCAAAGGCTATATAAAATCAGTATACAAATTTTATCAAATATTATATTCTCTGTATTAAGAACAAAAATGTCTGTTGCTTGATTTTTATGAAAATTGAGACTAAGGCTGGAAATTACAGGCATAACACGCCATTAATGATAAAGTTTACACTTTGCAGGTGATAATTTTATGTACCACTATTTTAAAAATTATTGAGTATTTTAAATAGGAGCTATGAATTTCTTTTGTACGGCTAATACCTCTCGAAAAGTTTATTTACTACAGTGGGGTTGATACCCCACTTTAAATCTTGAGATAGGATGTATTTCCTTTTTTATTTTGTTTTTTTTATGGGCGTGATAAGATATGATTAGAATCCCCGCTTCGTTTGCTAGGGCGTAAGAGAGTTCTGAGCTAGGTTTCAAATCTCCTAGGATTATAATTATAATTTCGGGTATTCAAAAATTTTATTTCCATTCAAGAAATTTCATTCTGTTGTTAAATATTGCCATATTTGTTTAGTCATTAAAAATATCTAAATGTTGCTTTAATATGCTGACAGCGACATCTAGTGGTAAAACGTTTTAGTTAAAAATTTGAAATTTTCAAACATTTAGATAAACACTAAATTACAAAGCTTTAGAGCATATTCTGTTTTATGATTACATCAGTGTGACAAACATTTTAATTACCCACAAAGTGTCAATGCAGCACTATTCATACGGGTAATGAGGATATCCATTAAAAATAAGTAAAGACATTACAAGTAATACGATATAACAAAAGACATGTTGTTAATAATTATTTTACTTGGAAAACATCTAAAAGTCGTCGATTTCACATTAGTCATTTAACATCTTATTTTCATCAGATTTTTATAAATTATAAATGCGTTGATAAACAAATCACTCTTTGTGTTTTTAAGATCACGATTTGTATAATCGTGTAATTTTGATGAGTTTGAAGCAATGTTTATCTGCTGCCTTTAACATTTATATTTACGAATTGCACATTTTCAAGAGAAAATTATTTTTGCTTATTATTATTTGCATAAAAGATATTCAACTTTTCTACTACGTTTATTAGTATATTCCTTTTTTCGCCATGCTAAAAGTAATATCCTCTCGTTTAATATGTAATTCTAGCTACCACTATGGAATGATGTAGAACTGTCGCATCTTGGTAACTAAATACCGTATTAAATTTATTTTAACTCAACCGTTTATTGATGTATAACTTTACAATATAAGTTAACAGATTTCATAAATATTTTATTAATTATATAAATAATGTCAAACAATTGTAATCAATATAAAATATTTAAATAATTAAAATTTTTGAAGCACTGTATAACATTTAATTCTATCAATACTGAGGATTCAGAAATGCCCGGATATAAAAATAAAATTCTATAAACAGAGCTGTCCTGTATTTATCAACTTCAAAACAAGTAGAGGGTTTCCTTCGTCATTTCAAACCTAACTTGGTCAAATTTGTATTCTAAGGGGTCAAAGCTTCGTTGCTGCTAAGAATTAGAAAACAAATGTTGACCACCGTTCTTATTTTAAGAAAACTTCCTGTGTTACAATTGATTTTTGTTTCTGTCCTGAATTTTAATCACAAGGCACATATCAATTTGATGTATTCCTCATTGTTGCAAATATTGCAGAAATGTGGATAAAATTATTTTAATCCAATAGAAATTAAAATGTCTCTTGTCGTTGTAAAAGTTCTATGCATTTTTCTCTCTTTGTCTTTTCAGATATTTCTAAAGAAATGCATAAATGATTTTGCTTTTTTTATAATTTGCCGTTAGATGGCGGTAGAACTGGTGTTCAAGTATATATACAGTAGCAACAATCAATTGAGAGTACACCTTTTATTTTTGCTTGATAAATCAGATTTTAATATAAATAACACATTACCGAGAAATGCTAACATGTTTTGTTTCTTTAACTCATAACAAATAGTTCAGATTAAAGTAAAAACAAACAACAATAAACGAAAATTTTTAAATTGAAAAGTTTAAGAAGCATTTTAAATAAACATACGCAAATTTTTGTCTCAAAAAATTGATAATAAACCAATGAAATTTTTGTAATATCTCGCATAGAAAGAAAATGTCAATATTTAGTTGCATTTCTTTTCGCTTTTTTAATGGCCTCTAAACTTCGTGGTAAAGATTCTACCAATTGTTATGGTATCTGAAGACATTTTACCCCGTTCTTCTTGTAAGGCTTGTTTTAAATGGGTTTCATTTCTAATTTTGTATTTTTGGACCATTATTTTGAGTATGGCTCACAGATATTCAATGACATTGATGTCAGCGGACTGTAGTAGTGTGTGTAACTGCTCTTTACAAGGAAAAAGACACTACATTTTGACGTTACGTGCATTCTGCTTGCGGTTGTTGTTCTGCTGGAAAAGGAAATTTCCATCTAAAGCCAAATTTTAGCACTTTCCTTTAGATTGTTGCAACAATATGGTTCATACAACTTATTGCAGACATTTCTCAAATCATAGGCAGAAGTGTAAGGGCTGAAATTGTGCGAAATGCCTTTAGACAAGCTGAATATAAAAGTCGAATTGTTGGAGAAACCGTTCATCAGCTTGTCAATTCAGAAAAAGTGTTTTACAGTTTGTAAAAACTCATTAACTGAAGACCGATAACTTTTGGAAGAAAGTTATACTTAGTGATAAAAGAAAACTCAACATTTATGGCAATGACAGCCATCACACCGTATGGAGGAAGCGTAATACTTCCTTGGATCCAAAAAATTTACGCCCTACAGATTTATACATGGCGGTGACTCCGCCATGATTAGGGGTTGTATGGCTTCATTCGGGGAAGGAAATTTAGTTCTTATAGATTGAATACTTCGCAGCAATCTAAAGAAAAGTGCTAAAAATTTGGGTATAGATGGAAATTTCATTTTCCAGCAGGGCAACGACTGCAAGCAGAACGCACGTAACTTCAAAATCCAGAATCTTTTTCATTGTATACAGCAGTTACACACACTCTGCTCTAGCCATGTGTTTTAATTTTCTAGGATTATATTCATAATGTTGTGTAATTAGCTTATTAAACCTTAACCGGGGTGGCGAAACTTTAGGACTGAACTGGGAAGGTGCGGTCTACGACCGCCTTCTCTTTGCACTCACATTAAATTTTCTAAAGAAAGTGTGAGTATGAAAATCTGCCAATATATTCTGCTGATAGTTTTCTTGATAAATAAATAAATGTTTTCAAAATATATTATTTTTGAAAAAAGTAATTGCTTGGAACATTCATTTTCTTTTCAAATTGCGTGTTACAACAGATAATATTTATGAAAAGACATATTACTTTTTATTTCTTAAATCATATTTATTTTTCCAGTATACAAATTATATAGAGAAAAATATAGTTGGAAATTCAAGAAAAATCGGAAAAAATTGATCTTTTTTTCTATCGGCATCATTTCTATGAGATTCTTTTGAAGGCATTTTAAGCATACCGTTTAAGTACTAGTATAAAAATCAATATATAAATTATGTAGATATTTCTCTTGGTGTATTGATATATTTTACAAATTTTTCATAATAAATTATTACTAGAAAAAATTAATTATATTTGAAAATACCTATCAGAATTAGTCGAATGCGAACTTTCATTGAAAAAAATCTTCTGTACAATTATCCTCATTACAAAAATCACTTTCTGCTTCATTTTAAAGTTTCTGGACTTCTGCTTCATAACGATGATTAGTAGGTTGGATGATGTTTCGAGGATCATGTTTTAGAGCCATCTGCTAAGCTTTTACAATAATGGTACACTAAAAGAGAGGTGCGGTATCATAGACGTCGCGCAAAGAAATAGCTGAAATATTTAAAATTATCCGCTGAAACTGGTTTAAAAAATCCAAGTGTAATGAAATAGGAAGCTGAGTAGTACCGATTCAGCTAAAAATAGAAAAGGAATGATCGAAAGTCCATCCTTAGTGGTCTGGTCTGACAGACCGCTATGGTTATTCCCCAGTAAAAGGTTAGGTAAAATTTCGTTCAATGATTGAAGGCCGTCACATCTATTTAGTTAATCATTAAAAATGTGTAAATGTTGTTTTGAGGTACTTACAGCAGTATCTAGTAATAAAATATTTGTTAGCATTCTGAACTTTTAAAATAATTAGAGATAATAATAAACACTAAATTACAAAGCTTTAGAACATGATCTGTTTGATGCTTTAAAATTCCATATCCTAAAAATACAACGTGACAGAAAATTATTTCTTCACGATTTTTAAAACCATAACATTCCTAGTAAATTCCATTACTGTTGAAATGGCATCAAATAATTCTCTATCAATGACCTCAAATGCTTTTGCAGATATGATTGGCAGTTATTCTAAAAGAAGTTCTACCAATCTGTTAAGCTCTGTTGAGTAACTTTATCATGTATTTCTATTCGGTTTAATCAGCTTATAGACCTATTATGATTGGCTCTGAGGTAATAACTCATATTATAGGCAGAATACCCCTTATTGTGTTATAGAATTCTAAGAATACTGATGAAATAACTGCCAATCATATATGTAAATCTCTTATGTTGCTTTAATGTGAAATATTCAGCAATATTCTTAATGTTTTAGTATTTTAATTTGAAATTACGTGTTACATTGCCTTATGACAGTACAAAATATAAATACGGTTAATGAAAAATGATGTCCTCATTTTCCTCCTTTCAAGACTACAAATTTTAGAAATCGTACTTAAATAAGATACGGAAGTCTTTTCAGATTGAGGAAGCTAGTAGCATAGGAAAAAACAGAATGTACCACTTCTGAATCAGGTGGGAATAAAAAAAGATTGCTTATTTGCACTTAAGTTGCAAAATGGAGCAATTTTTTAAGTTCAATTTTAAATTCGATAGAAGCAAGGAAGGTTTAGTCCATTAGTAATAAAATAAGGAAAGGCATGATTTCCATTGCCGTTGGCATAGTTAATTTGTTCTGTGTTTGTGGGATTTTCATGCCTTTTGAGTTTTTTTAAAGTTTTTTGATGAAATTGATTTTTAAAGTTCTATTTTCGAAGTTTTAAAATCTCTGTGTAGAATATCATTCCGGATAAAAAGTTTCATTTAAACAAAATAACATTTTGTACAAAACTACAGTTTAAAGCAAGATTCAAATTGACTTTCAACGAAGTTTTTAGTTAAAATTAACATTTTTTTTTTTCAGTTTTACAACCAAAAATCATTCTACAATTTGTGCACAAAATTTATGTTGAGATCTAATAATCATATATTAATATTCTTCGAAATGCATTAATGTTTCTCTAGTTGCCACTCATTTCTCCCAGCGGGTTATAAAAAGCCAAAAATCATATTTTGCCAGAAAAATAGAAAACCTAAAGCACAGAACTACTTTGAATATGAAAAATGAATGACTGCGTTACCGTGAGGGCGCTGCATCCTACCCCAGGTCATATACGACATTTACGTCTAAAAGCGCTACCAGTGCTGAATTTGTGCTGCTATGATGAAAGATGACCAACTTGAGGAATTGATATTGACCTATGTCTTTTCAATCTAGTGATAACTGACTTCCAATGTAAGGAATATAATTAGATTTCTGATTTTTACTCATAATCTTAAGGCTTATCAACAGTTCAGACACTGGTGAGGAGGTGAAGATTATTGCTGACGTCACTAGGATATTCTGATCTGCAAACATAGTGCTTCTCTGTGATCGTTAGCAGCTTTGGCGCGAGCTTAGCACTCATTTTTCTGAAACTCGCATTGCTTTCATTCTATAATAATCCATATCGTTTACTTTATGCGCGTTTGCTTGTTTCCTTAGCATGATTTCGTGAATCTACAACACTAGGATCCTCATATAACCAACTATATTCTTATACCTTGAATCCAGTTTTACCAGAACGTTCCTTACTGCTCATTAATGTGAGGTCATTTTTGAAACAGGTTGTGTCATTCAATAGCTTGAATAATATCTTTTTCGTTTTTCCTTGGCAATTCTTCAAAATAAGCGTCCTCACATAGTCATCTACATGCGTATACCAATTTATCAATGCGCATTTCCTACCGGAAAGTTCCTTACTTTTCAATAAATTAGAGCCAGTCAAGAGTGTGTACCACTTCTTTGCCTATTTATGTCTATTGCTTTCTTTCCGAAGATCTGCTGATCTTACTGATCCTTTCTATGAAGGAATTAACAAACTTTACACAAAAATTTAATGCAGTAGCGTTTTCTAATTTTACGGACTTTTTCCTTACTATTTGTCTCGACCAGCTGATTTATCAAGATTAAAAATTGTTAAAATTTGTAATAAAATATATTACGTAACTTGGTTTAATGATTTCTTCAAAAAGAAATTCTAAAATTCAAATTCGGATAAATATATAATTTATATAAAATTAGGCCTTACATCGTTCTGTCATGTTACTATGTTTTCCTTAATTTTCAATTACCTTTCTCAGAATTTGCAAAATTGGATATATTATGATAATTCTAGCCTGTAACAATGTAACTTTTCTAATTTAAAAAATTCTGAATTTAGCAATTTTTCTTCATGTTAATAGAAGTTTAATTAAAAATTCTGATCATTTATATTTTCTTTAAAGAAATAAGTATATATTCTGGGTGTCACTTGCTTTCCTGAAAACTGCTTTGCCAGTAATAATTCGTATTAATAATAGGATAATAATTTGTGCTGTAAAACGAAAATAAAAATTATCTGGATTTTTAACAATGATTTTTATTGTTCACTTTGATGTTTTTTCCAGAATTCCTATGTTTTAGTATCAACTTTCGTGATATTTTTAAAATTCGCTCAGAATTCTTACTAATCATTTTGGAAAGATTGCTTAAAAATACTTAAGCTTAGTTAAAGACTAAAAAAATAATGGTTATCATTGAAAAAATTATTTATTTTTTAATTTTAAGATAGTTTAAAATATTTTTGTGAAATATTTTCGGAATTTATATCGGATAAATTCTTAATTTTTACTTATATTTCTAATAATCATCTCGAAAGAAACCGCTTCTTGGTGCACATTCTCTACGCCCATTCCAAGTTTGGTAATTCCAGAACAAACAGTCTAGGCTGTAGAACGACTGCGCATGTGCACACAGAAGAACACATAAACAAATACGGACTCATCCCTCTTGTAAAAATTTCACTTACTCAATTTCACTTATGCAATTCTGTTATTTATATTATATTATATTATATTATATATATATATAATATTGTGTGTCCCACTCTCACAAGATTACATGCGAAGATCAAGCAAATTAATGAACGCCAAGTTCTTCTGCAAGTCTTCAGTTTACCGGAGATTAAGCCCTGTGACCGGGGCTATGTGAACCCAAATCATTAGCTATATTCATATGTTAAATGGGCTAATTAATGCTGTTAATAGAGGGCGCTGCATGTAACCTCTATACTGTATAATTTGAGGGTAACTATCGCATACTTGTTTTTCTCACATCCGTGACTGTTCTATTTAACATTGGTACAATTACCACAGCACGTTGCTTTGTGGTGATGTTCATGTAGAGTGTTGTATAAAGCATTTCATCGCTATTAGAAAAATAAACTCTTTATTTTACTAACAACCATCGGAACATCACTGCTTAGCGCACGTATACATAGAACGGGGATTTCCCCGGGCGAAGTATTAACATGGATATTATTAGGGAAAGTAGACAGATAGCGCTTTAGAATGACATGAATGAACGATGGCGATACGATCACCACATGAGTACCCCCCTGGTGAACAAGGAGAAATACAAATGTGATAATACAAGATAATTAATTATACTCGCATAAAAATAAAACATCACATAATTCAATAAGTATAATTTAGAATAATGGTTTCAAATGGAAAATAGAAATTGATGTAAATAGATGCAATAATATATGAAATACATAAAATTCAAGTTACAATATATATACATACACGACAATTTATATCTCAGTAATTAATCTCGTTGGAAAATGGACATGATGTCCACTACGAGTGGTATTTGGTTTTGTTGGCAATTGTTCATTTTTAGAAGAAGATGCAGGTACAGAAGGTAGCAAGTAATTATATCCTGTCAACACATATGCAGGTTTGACACGGTCTATGGAAACTGTAACATTTTTATTATTAATACGATCACTACAGCTTCTTAGAGGCGAAGGTAAATGTAAAATGCTATCGTAATCGTAAATATTATGTGATCTTCTTCCACGTTTTATGTGTATGATGTCTAATTTCAAAAATAAATAAGGTAACTAAGAATTGTTCAATGGATAAAAACACACGTCCATCTATACTTATTCTCCAAATTTTCAGCAGACTATTGATGATTAATAGAGGCAGCAAGGTGTAATTTACAAATGTAAATTCAAACATTGGAAATTAGTAATCATACCTTTTTAAATTTACTTGTTTACATTAAAAAAACACCATCGTCTACCTATAGAGCTAACCACCTGTTTTTAGAAATATTTATACAAAATATAATCTCATAAATATGTCTGGCAGAATACCAGGGTAAATTTAGAAACACCGTTCACAATTTAAAAGTACCATAACAACGGGCAAATAAATTAAATATACTCGATAGATCAGATTCTAGAAATAATAAAATAAGTTATTTTAATCGTAATAATGCACCCGTTTCATACTAATGTAAATATTAATAATTGAATTTCAGAGAATAACATAAAAACTATAAATGAACAGAGAAAGAAAATTGATTATCTTTCTCCCAGATTTAATTATCTGGAGAATATAAACGATTAAAATAATCTCTTTAAGTTTGATTATTCCCAAATTAATTATTTTTTCAATTTATATGGCTTATTTTTAGAAGGGAAAAACGCTTCATATTTCATTTACGAAATTGAAAAAGATTATTTCATTTTTCAAAACATTTTTTTAACTAATTGGTTATTTTTAAATTTTGATTACTCGTGCACCTCATGGGATGATGCCAGAGTAAAAGTCGTGATTCGCATTCTAGAATAGACAATAATGTAGAACAAGAAGGGAATTACAAGAATAAGTGGGCCGAACATCCATTTTATAGTTAATTTGCTTCATAGTTTTTTGTTTTTTTTTACTTTTGGCAATTAGGCTTAGATTTGCATTAGGGATTATGTCAAAACCTGAGGGGTTGTGACTGAAAAAACACAATTGAGATAATTCATGCTGACATGAGATGCAGGAAAATATTTAAAATAAATTATTATAATACATTCATTTTTTTATGTATGAAATATATTTATTTTTAGAAACGAGACAATATTATGCTGTGTCAGAGATGATTGTCGGGATTAGTTCAATTTCCTAACCCCAGATGGCAGTGCATTCCTGTTGTATTGAAAATAATGAAGAAAAGATTTCTTGTTTGCTTGGTAGTCAATAAAAGTGGACGTTCAAGTGGAGTGTGAGTGATCAGGAGCGTCAAGAAAATCAGAACACATTTATTTTAACGATCATGCATACACCCAGCGAGTTTCTTGTAAAATTAGTAATTTATGAAGAAAATAATTTTTATTGTCTTTAAGAAACATTCGTAACCGTGATATGGAATTGCTTTTCGGAAATTGTATAAAAATAAGGAGTGGCTCGATGTGAATAAATCGGTCACTAGTCAAGAAAACTATTTCTTGATTTTTCTTGCGTAGAATTTATTTTTTTTTGCGAACAGAAGCAGAGGGTTTGTGCTCTGGAACAGTGAAAAAATTATTCTCCAGGGAATCTCCCCTATATTAGACAATGCTATTCTATACAAGGTATTTTATAAACTGTGCCATTTTATTAAATATATTTATAGCATTAGTCAGTGCAATATTAATAAATGGTAAATTGCTTTTAATGAAATATAGGATGTGAATGATAAATATCTTTGAAATTTTTCAAGGAAAATAATTATTTTTCATTGAATTATTTACTTAAATATCCTTAGTTTATTTAATTAATAATCCCCCATCAATTAAAAAGTAAATTGACTAATTTTTTAAAGTAAATTTTCTTATTTATTAAATTATTTATTTATTTTTCATAATCGACCATTGTTTATTTTAACTGAATATTCATGATTGTATTATTATTAATTTTTCTTACCATATAATCACTCAACATAAGCCCAATAAGTTAAGATATGGTATTGAGAATCAGTAAATAGAGGAAATATATAATGAGTTGAATCGATTAGCTAATTTCTTCACCAGAATCGCTGAAAAAACTAATAGACTAATGTAAGACTTAGAAACTAATTTTCTTTGTGGTTTGGATGACTTCTAGAGATTTTTTTTTATTTTTATTTCAAGAGAATTATAAATGATGGCTGCTGTTTTTGGTTACTTCCTCAGGGAACCAATCTGTCCCACATACATTGGAACCAAGTCAAATTTCTATCAACTGGTTACCGAAAGAAATGTTGACCAACTGACCAGAATGCAATGCATTTCCTTTTCATCGTGAGTTCTGTAACAGTAGAATCCATTAAATACGCTAAATGCCTTATATTATAAATATGTTCATTATGTTTGGTTTAATTCAGTTATATTAAAAGTTAGTTTATTTAGTTATATTATTCAGTTATTAGTGTTTTAAAGCAACACTAAGGTTATTTTGGAATGGACCTCGTAATTTTGAACGGTCAGATGACGAGGACGGCACATGAGCTGCCTTAGCCTTCTAACAGCGTAATTTTTTTAATCACTTTTTAGATGCCATGTTTGCAGCTAAGTTCAAATATTTTCTAAACAAAGTGAACCCGTGAAATTGCGGGATAAGCATCAGGTAGGTTAGTCAATGAAATCTGATTTCCTTCCGCGGTTTTTTCATTCACATGGAAATTGCTATCTAAATGTTTGGGATAAATAATGAAATAAAATAAAAATAATATTATGTAAAATGATATATGAATACTATTTACAACCCTAAAGAACTGAAAGCGAAAATAAGAATGATTGTTTTTCTTATATTTCTGATAAGTTGGAATTTGTGAAACAAGATTTCATTTTTATTTATTTTCGGATGTTAAAAATCTCTGAAAAAACAAATAAGGAATATCAGCACAATTATGTATTTTTTATTCCATTATGAATAGTTTTGTTGTTTGAAATATTTCATTTATGTCTTATTTACAAGTGCAAGAGCTGCCTGAAGTTAATACAAGCTTACAATATGTTTCATGAACATTTCTTGATTCTCCAAGTAGAATTAGAATAATAACAAGGCATATCACTTGAAAAATATAATAGTTGCGTGTTCAAATCACGTCCGGGTCACCAATGTGCAAGTTCGAACTCGCAACTTTAAGGTTCATAGCCGAATAACAAAGCCACTAGACAAAAATGGACACTCCTTTCCGGAGGTTGTTATCTGGCTTATGAAGTTACCACCACAGTTCTCAAAATATTTGATACTCCACATCAATATAAATTTTCATGAAACCGAAGCTTCTTTTCTCTTCATTGTTATTGGGCTGCCAAAACCTAAATAAACATTAATCTTTTCTCTTGTCAGTCAAGAATTTGTAGATAAAAATACTTCTACAAAACCGTCTGTTTACTTTTGCCATTTCCAAACTGAAAATTTAATAGTGACATCGCGAATGCTTATTTACTAATAGTAATTTATTTTGTTTGCCAGCATTGTTAATTTCTCTTTTATAATATAATTATCTTTAATCATATTAATTTAATTACGAATAATTAATTATATTGATTTAATTATATTTAACTACTTTTAATTTCTTTCTTCCTTTTATATAAAATAGTATGCAATTATAATTTCAATACCTTATTTTTATCTTGATACAATTTTACTCTAGATTCTACTGCAATATTGCCAATATAATAGCTGTTGCGAAAAAAAAAAAAAAGAAACTTGATAGAAGCAATTTTAACCATAATCATAATAAACAAACAGAGAAACGTGTAATAAACAAATATTTGGATTCGATTTAGTCAAATATCTTATTTTATATCAGAAATAATATTGACAATATTGACTCTAAACTATGCAGCAGTTTATAAATCTAAACAATATATATATATATATATATATATATATATATAATATATGCTTTCTTGAGTTCTTCAATGTTTCTATATAAATATTGTTATTAAAGAAAAGAGCCCTTAGAAAAGTTATTCAGTAGGTGAAAAGAGTTGAAAAATCTACAAAACTATGCCATTCAAAAGAAGTATTCAAACAAAATATATCGTTACGTCTGAAAATGTGTTCTTACACCCCAAAGGAAATGAAAGCTTCATATCCAAACCAAGAATATTGGGAAAACACAGTTTTGGTTAAATTATTTTCTTTCTTTTTCAAAATGTAAGACATATATACTAACAAAATATTCAGTTTTCATATTTTAGCCTCATTTCAATTTCATATTAGCAACAATTTTTCAGTCTGTTTTGCATAATCGATGTAAAGAGAATTTCCTGAGCATGTCATTGTATTCTTCTTCTCCTCGGGGAGTTTTCTGAAGAATGTTTCTTGAATTCAGAACATCACAATAGTATGTATAGTCTCGTTATACAAGAAAAAAATATTATATTCTGATATAAAACTTAGCTTGTATTAAAAATAATTCGAAAAACATTTCTTGATGAAAAAATAATGGTAAATCAATTTACATGGGTTACATGTACACTTGAAAAAAGGAAAACATTAGGGTATCCCATAAGTTTCTTTCCTATTTATAATATGAAATGAATATACGATATTTACTATTTAAGATATTTGTTATATAAGAATCCTTTTGCTGTATTACCTTCTCCCATCTCTCAGGAAGCCTCATTATGACTTCTTTCCAAAATTGTTGTGTTTTGTGTAAGAAATAATCCTCTAGGTGCGCTTTTATTTCGCTGAATAATTTAAAGCCCTAATAGCGAAGAGAATTTTTTTAAGAACGGAAAGAAGTAATAATCAGATGGAGCGAGACCTGAAGAATGTGCAGGATGCTGTAAAACATCCCAATCAAACTGTAAGAGCTTCTCTCTTACGACCAATGCAATATTTGATCTCGCATTGTCATGATGAAACGTCATGTCAACGCTTCGTCGGTTCATTAATTCTGGCAGTATTTTTTTTCTATGGCAGCTTTCAATTGATTCAGTTGATGACAATTTTTCGGAGAATTTATTGTTTCACCCTGAGGAAGGACCTCGTAGAAAATTACGCCTTTCCATTCCCAGCAAATGGACAAAAGAACTTTCTTGTGAGAGGGGATGTAGTCCTGGCTTTGCGACAGTTGAAGGCTTATTGTCCTTACACCAAGTTCGTTTTCTATGCACATTTTCATATAAAATCCAAGTTTCGTCTCCAGTGACAAGCCTTTTTAAAAACGGAATGAGAAAGAAACGTTTGGGACTTCCTAATATTTTTTAAAAAATTTTTTATAAATCAGTGAGTTTCAGTGTTTTTAATTTTTTTTTTCATTTTTACAATATAATGTAAAATTATATAGTTTTTTTCCCTCAAGTCCATTTATTTTAAATATATTTATTGCGAAATTTTTAAAACTTGCAGCCATGCATAAAATAACTATTCCTGAATTTTCTTTTATTTTAGAACCATTATTTGGCTAATATGTTAAAATTTAAAATAATATATTTTTACCATTTTTTTAAGCAAAACACCAACTTTTATATCGCAGAATCTTCCTAACTGAAGACTTACCAATTTGCTTTCATAAAATATATTTTATGGATGTAAATTTTCAGTGTTGTTAGTGCGTCATTTATTAGTACTTGAAGTAGAATTACGCCCTTTTTTTACAACATCGAAGAAAAGAAACTGCTTAGGCTTTCTTCCCAAAATATTAAAAAAGATTTAATAGCTTGAGAGCTCTATTGCAGTTTGTTTTTTATTAAACATATTTTATGGTTTACGAACAGTTTTTTATGGAGATATAAATTTCGGAATCGTGAACACAGAACTTTTTAAATTAGGATAAAGCATCTTTGAAGCTTATTTAACTTTATGTGGGCTTTGAGGGAATTTTAATATTTTTTTATATATAATTGAACTTTTTGTATCATTCTTTTAAAAAATAAGACAGCAACTCTTAATTTTTTAAATATTATTTACTTTTACTTTCTTTTGCTCCTGGGATCAGCATTTTTTTTTTTTTTGAAACTGTATTATGTTAACATACTAAAAATATAGAAGATCGTTAAAACTTTATGCATCCATAGTTATAGATTCATAATTATACATCATAATTATAATTCCAAATTATGATGTGGAGGTGCACATCATAATTTGGAATTTTTCTCACACTTCAGAATTCCGAAACATTACTACTTTGCCGTTGCCGAATACAAAAGAATGAAATAGATAAGTTCCGTCAATCGCGTTTTGCAAGATACCTCGGAATTAGGATTTATATTTCCAGAAAGTTTAAGGATATTAACATTTGCTCTGACATTTCTTGTCAGGATGGAGGTTGGCTTTTCTTTGCCATGGAGAATTCTGTGAACTGATGAGGCCCATTTTTATTTGAATAGGACTATTGACACTCAGAATCCCATAATCTGGGCATCCGACCCCCCCCCCCATATTGTTAATGAAATCCAACTCCATTCTCACAAACTAACTGTCTTGTGTGGTTTTACTGCAGACTTCATCATTGGACCACTCTTTTACGAGATGTTACTCAATCAGGACCTCAAACCTGTACTGTCAACACGCAAAAATATCAGGATATGCTGACAAGTTTTGTAATTCAACGCCTGCAACAAAGGCAGCGCTTCGATAGGATAATCTTTATGCAGGTTGGAGCAGCACTATACATTTGCCTATCGATCAAAGAATTATTGAGGCATTACATTACAGAAGAAAGGATTATCAGTTGCTGTTTTCTTGTTGCATGGCCACCTCGCTCCCCGGATCTATCCCCATGAGATTTTTCATTTCTATGGGGTTATTTAGAATAGAAGGTTTATGTTGGTGGAGTATCGAACTTGTCCAGTTTAAAAACAACATATCACGGAATGTCATTAACATTATTAGTGATATGTTACGATCAGCCGTAGAGAATGTTGTTTACAGAATGGAATGTTTGGGCCAAGATAATGGTGGTTATATTGAAAATTTTCGATCTCTTCGCAGAGAAAATGAAACTACTGAGTAAAGAAGAATAAACAGAGAATGAAATAAAATTCAATATCAATTCCAAATTTGTTTTTCATTTGTTATTTTCAACCATTAGAGGGAGTCATTTTCTTGAATAAAACACATCTCTAGTGAAATGGCTGCTATTTCATTCATTTTTCGGTTTACTGTATTTTTTTAAAACATAGTCAGAAATTTTATTTTGCAATTAAATCTCCAATTTACGTAAAAAAGACCCAAATTTCTCACTTTTAGAGAGTTTTGGAACTATTTTTTTTTTCTCGAATTCCTTTTTCCATGTCGTCATTAGTCCCCAAACCAAATTTTGGGTCTATCCAACCCAAGGTTTCAGCTACAGAGTTCTCTGCACAGTGTCAGTTAACCTGACACTGTTATCCTGTATATTTAATCTTCGTACGAAATATATTAAAGCATTTGTGATGTGAAATGGTTAAGTCATAAGATATGCCATTCCCTTGATTGGCATTATTTTATTTAACAACAAAGAGCATGGATTTTTTTCTTTCCAAATTTTACAAAAAGACCAAAAGAAAAAAAAAAACCCTCAGAATTTTGACAAATTAAAAGCAAAAAGGGCGGATTCTTTTTTTTTATCTTGATGCGAATGTCATCCTCTAGCCGACCAATCAGAGCTAACCAGAACTGACGACAGTAGTTCTGTTTTCCCCTTTTATCTTTATGTTGTGATTAAATGTTTTTTAATATATCACATCCTTGTTTATCCGGTATATCTTTAAATCACTCATCTAAAACAGACATCGGGTAGATGTAAGCCCAGCATAATTCATTGAAATATCGCATAGCATAGAGTTACCCTACATATCTTTTACGAATTTGCACCACATGTTTCCAGTAGATTTTTAAATCACTCAGCCAAAACAGACATCGGGTAGATATAAGCCGATTATAATTACTTGAAATATTGTGTAGCATAGAGTTACGTTACATATCTTGTACGAATTTGCAACATAAGTTTCATTTGCTAAGAAATCGGCCATCGCAAAATTCAATGCAAAAATTCAGCTTTTCTACTGATTTTAAAAGTTGCCAAAATTAAGATAGACGGCGTTGCATATTGAGCTACGATTTCTTGCTTAAAAAAATGTAAGAGAAATAAAATTCTTTGGTCTGTGAATTATGATATAAGATGCATTTTCATATAAGATACCATTCTGAATTTTTAAAAGCACAAAATTTTTATAGTGTTTAAATTTTAAAGGGTGAATTGAAAAAGCAATTGCAAATAATTCTTTTCCTATGAAATAAATCTTTAGAAATTTATAACCATTCCATTCGCAGAATAAAAACAACAGTGATCTTTTCTCAGAATAGTAAATAGAATAAAACAATTCAAAAACTAAGATGATAAGTTTTATAAAGTTCACTCAAGATATTCAAATGAAAATAATTCAGCATTATATTAACATTAGCATTTTATTGTTTAAAAACAACGTTTTACTTCTAACTATCTATTATTTAATCTCACATATTTAACAAGAGATCCAAAAAATAATTTTTCCCTAGTAAAAACGAATAAAAAAGATTTTTTTCCATATCCGTCCAATTTTAAACATCCATTTCATATGGTAACATATCCGCCACTGATATTAATTTAAACTGAAATTCAGTTTCTTACACCTTGTAAAAGTTGAAAATTAGGATAGATGGCGCTGTTTATTTAGCTACGATTTCTCGCTTCCAGAATCCAACCTCAAAATTTAAAAAAAAAAAAAAAAAAAAAAAAAAAAAGGCAAGAGAAGAAAAATTTTTGATCTGTGAATAATGAATTAAAACGACTTTTAAGTAAGATCTAATTATGAATTTCTTGAAAGGCACAAAAATTAAAATAGTATTAATATTTAAAAAGTCAAAATGGCAATTGCAATGAAGCAATTCACTATGAAACAAATCATAACAAATTTATTGCCATTCCAATCCCAGAATCAAAACAATAGTCCTCATATCTCAAAATAGTAGGTGAAATAAAACAATTCGGAAACTAAGATGAGAATTATTTGAAAGCTCACTTAACATATACAACTGAAAATAATTCAGGCGCACTTGCAATTCTTTTACTCTACTGAAATTCAATGCAAAAATATTTAAACTTTACCATAACACTTTTATTCTGTTTCATTTTTCTAATCTTTTCGAGAATGTCTTGCTTTTCTTGTATTTTCCGATTTCTACTAAGCAAAATAAATACCAGCCAAAAATTAGCAATTGAAATTAATTCTGCATCATTAAGTCGTATTCAATATCTCAGATACATATGATAATTCAATTATACCACGATCCTGAGCAAATTCAATAATGGATTTCATGAGACGAAGACTGTAATTATAATAAAATCTCACATCCAAATGTCACAGGCAATGTAAACAGAAAGTTAAAGAATGGTATGTCGTATTCCTTAGGGAAGGGGAATTGAGGATTTATTCACAGGCGAAAAGGCTGCTTCAATTTTCCAACTGTTCTTCTACGACAAAGCAAACTTTGATCGATAGTGGCGCAAGTTATGTTGCTAGAGTGCTTTATTTTCTCACTTTTATAGCGAAGAACCGACTCTTCTTCTAAGGTTTCTAAAACGAATATGTTGCTGAAATTCTATCCTCGTGAGGAGGTGGAGGCTTAGCGTGAGGAAGTTTCAGAAAGTGGGAAGTACAAAGATTGAATTTCGCTAACGGAAACTGAATAAGGTTCTATTTTATCCTCCATTTTTCAGAATTTGGAATTGGTGGGGAAGATGCAGATGTGTTGTCGAGTTTCTATGCTACTTTCTAGACTACGTCCTACGCTTTAGTGAATAATTTAAAGTGACATGTAGGAGAGGCAAAATTTAAGAAAATGTCGAATATTTATCTTCATCTGAATTCGAAGTATTCAAAGAAAAATTATTATAATCGTCAAAAATTTCAACGAGATATTTCGAACAATTTTCTCATTTCCAATCATGCTGAGTGCGAAAAATACATTTTTAGATATATGTATGTTTCTTGTGTTGTTATCGATGAACAAAAATGATGAAATAATTCCAGAATGATGGAATTTAGTATATGGGTTTTACACAACAAATTTCGATTTCAACCCAATTTTATGAAACATCGAGTCTTGACGACTTTTAAATTGGGTGGGTTCAAAACAGCCCCCGATGCGGAACAACGCATATGTCCATAACTTCCCATCTCACACTTAAAGGGTATGATATGTTATCGAATTTGAGGTAACACAAATTCATATCGTTATTGTAGCCGCAAAGGAAGCGACAACTTGCTTACTTAGATGAGAATTTCGTATTCCCATACCTGAGGCGGCCACCAATAAATTATATCGAGTAAATAAAATAGGAATAAATTACATCGAATAAATAAACGTGTAATACAGCTAATCAATTAAAAGTCATTATCTGCATTCTATATTTTTATTAATTCTCTGTTTTGTATCTGACGTAATGTTATAAAAAAATTCAATTAAAATAATTTTCTAACTTTGTTCAAAAGAATTTTACATTTTCTAGCGAAATTAAGACAACACCACTTATTTACATGTTTGCGAAAAAGCTCGTGCAAAATATTCAAAAATCTATTAATAAATAAGTAGTAAGCATTAATAATGTGACTATACTAAACATTTACAAAGTAGTGTTGAAATAAAGCGAATTGCGAAAATATTAATAATTTCTATCTGCATAATTTTAACAGTACATTTTCATTTCGTTAAAATTATTAATTCGTTAAATAAAAGATTTACATTTCGTCAATTTACGTTTCGTTTTTTAATAAGAAAATGTATTTTACTCTTTTATTGATTTTATTTCTTTCTCTCACACAATAAATACAACTTAACGCGAATTTTTTTTTAATATTTTCTTTTTGAACATAATGGTAACTTACTCAATTTAAGTGAAGTATATAACATTTTACAAGAAAAATTCAAATTTCTCCAGAAATTTAGAATATAAAATATATTTGTCAAACAGCATTTCATTGCATCATATAGATTGAAACTTTAACACCTTGATTGCCGCGGGGGCCATTGACGGGTCAATTTTTTTTCTTACATTGCGAAATGGCAGTTACAATGACAGTTTAAATTTCTTCACTTTTTTATATATCAGCAATAGAAAATTTTAAAAAAAGAAAAAATCCATATCATGTTTTTTTCGTCTCATTATTTGTGTCCTTACAATGTATTTACTACAGTATAGCGCCATCTTACGGTATATCTGGAATTATTATTATAATTTGCGTGTTCCGTTTCCCCATGTCTTGAATATTATGTTGAACAATCTCAAAGCATTTATACTGAGTAGTTCGTTGTATAGAGAGTTTAGAATAGAGGTGTTTTAATTCAGGCCATCTTGTATTCTTAGAAATATTTTAGACTAGCCGCCTTTGGCGACCAGCCGGTTCGCCAATCTTAATGTTCGTTAAAATTTTAATAATTAAATATTTTATGCAATTTCTACTTTAATAGCTTCTTCATCAAAATATTTTAAAACTTCAAATTTTGATTATCATATAATTCATTCATAATATTATAAAGGCCTTCAGTCATAACCTAATATGTATCTCTCTCATTTTCTGTTAGCACCCGTAGAATTTACGCTTTAAATTAAAGTGGAAAGAATTTATCTTCAATTAATATAATAATATTTTTTACTGAAACAAAGCATTTTTTTATAATCTGATTACTAAAAATAGAGTCACTCAGCGTTTAAACTTTATGGGCACTAAAGAATATCTTTTTAAATTTTTGTAATATCTCAAAAGTTGGTCAACAAAATTTTCTTAGATTCATTAAGAGCAGATCGATTATTTAACAATGTTTAAATTTAAATGCATCAAACACTAAGAAAATAAAACGAATCGTTTAAAATAAACGGTTGAAAACGGTAGAATTTATGCTTTAAATTAAAGTGGAAAGAATTTATCTTCAATTAATATAATAATATTTTTTACTGAAACAAAACATTTTTTATAATCTGATTACTGAAAATAGAGTCACTCAGCGTTTAAACTTTATGGGCACTAAAGAATATCTTTTTTAATTTATGTAATATCTCAAGAGTTGGTCAACAAAATTTTCTTAGATTCATTATGAGCAGATCGATTCATTAACAATGTTTAAATTTAAATGCATCAAACACTAAGAAAATAAAACGAATCGTTTAAAATAAACGGTTGAAAACAGGTTTTAAAAAAACTACTTAAAAAACGATGTACTTAAAACTATAAGCATATACAAAAAATATATAAGTAACATAAATACAATTTACTTACAAAAGCATGCAACTAACCCAAAAATAATTTAAATCATCCATTGATAACGTTGTCATGGCAACAATCAGAACAGAATGCGCGTGCGTGAATTTTCTTCGCCGGTTACGTAACGCAAATACGTGATTTTTTCTACGCCAGTTGGGGTAACGCTAAGCGGATTAGAAATTTTTAATTTCCTTTATTCTGTTTTATTTTAATTCGAAAGTACTTCAGAATGAATCTGAAAGATTGATTCATTAACAATGTTTAATTTTAAATGCATCAAACATTAAGAAAATAAACAGAACCGATTGAAATAATCCACCGAAAAATTTTAACCCTAACCTCATTAGTGTTGGGAGAAAAAAAAACTGAAGCCTTTCTCGTTTGGCGCTGGCGATAATGGAAGATTTTTTTGGCGGAAAAGTTGGCGGTGGGGAAAATGGAAGATTTTTTTGGCGGGAAAGTTAGTTTTTAATTAATAATTAAAATTCTAATTAAAAATTCGAAAAAAGAAACCCCAGGTGCACATTCCCAACCTCCAAGGTATACATGTACCAAATTTGGTAGCTGTATGTCAAACGGTCTGGCCTGTACAGCGCCAACACACACACACACACATTGAGCTTTATTATAAGTATAGATATAGATAACAGTGAGTGTTAAAAGTTCATGAGTAAATAAGAAATAAAACTCGAAATAAATTATCGCTGCAGCAATAAACATAAAGAGAAAAGAAAAAAAAAATCACAAATATCGAAATTTGCTTAGAGATTACTTTTTTTTCTCATGTCCAGTCAGCATTATTATGTAATATTGTCTCATAATGTTTCTGCAGTTTTTTAAATATTAAATTACATATGCAAAATGATATTTATCCAGAATTAACTAACTTTCTAGTTGAATTTTCTTTCCCTTCGTTGTTGTGTTAATCCTGTCTATTTTTATTTAACGGATAAATTGTTTCAGAAATTCCCAAAAAAAACTTAAATTTCTGAAATAAATTAAATTTAAAAGAATTCTTAAATTTTTAAAAGAAATATAAATTTATCTGAACAATTTTGCTTATTTCATCTCTATGTATTGGATTATAAAATTTGATTATTATTATTATTATTTGAAACAGTAATTAAATAGACCTTTAAAATTTACTTTTTTTTTGTTTGGGTTGAAATTTTTTCACTAAATCATATCGATCACTTTGTTATAAAGTCATCACGTGGATTTGTTTTAGTGAGTTTTATAATAGACACGATATTATGAAACACACTAACTTTTCATATAATCTCTGTCTAAATAACTTAAAACCTTAGATAAACATTTAAAGCCTTTAGATGACAGTAAGTCTGCAGAATGCATTACCGTTATAAGCTCTCATTTATTTATTATTTTCTTTTATTTCTTTTACGTTTTGTGGACACTTGAAACAACATATAATTTATGCTACCACTGAGATCCTCCTTATTAAAAAGCAATTATGTGGTCTTAGCCGCTAAGCTTTTAACTAGAAAATAAAATTGTAATTTATTATCCAGGTGATAAGTTGGGAAATACTCAAGCAACGATAATGTAAACACTAATATATTATGTCAAATTATTGTAATTTCTTTCTGAACAAATTATTTAATCCTTGAAATCTCTTTAATTCCATATGATTGTTGCTTTCAAGGAAAAAAAAGGAAGTTAAAAATTACCTTTCTGTTTGAGCAGTTATGTTTCCAGGAATTTTCTGAAATTCACTGTCTTGATAGCTGGGCTTAGTAATAATTAGAAACGAGATCCCTTTATCTAAAAAAAGTTAAGACTTAGAAAACTACCATTTCCAGTGGGTATTTCAACGAATATTAAATGCTATTATCATGCTTAAGGAATTAAAAATTAAGGAATGCACATTCTTAATTTTCTTTTTCTTGTATAATACTTTATTTATGAATTGCTGAAAACAAGAACTTTTAGTATTTTATTTTGAAAACGACGATTTTCTGTCCATGTAATTATTTAATAATAAAAGTAAGTTATTAAAAAGAGAGATTCTAAAATTATAAAAGAGCGAGTTTATTGGAAAAAAATAATTAATAAAGAAATTAACAATTTTTGATTTTAAAACCTCTGTTTTCAAGCAGATTAAATTATAATGTTTTTAAATAACTTAATAGTGCAAATTTGGAGATACTGCACTGAATATATGTTTAATAAACAGAATATGAAGGATTTTTTTAAAATTGTAATTTATCTATAAAATGGAAGTTAAAGCAGCTTTGGCGATTTAATATTCAATATTTATATATTTATAAAAATAATTTATTGTTAAAGTGATAAGATAGGACTTTTGCTTCGCTATATCGTTTAGAAACTTTTTTCATTATGGAATAATTTAAATAAGGTGTTTATGAAATAATATATAATTCAAATCTATCATTTTATTTACTACTAGCGGCCTTCAGCGACCAGCCGGTTCGTCAGTTTTAATGCTCGCTAAAATTTTCAAAATAAAATTTAAAAAATGTAGCTTGATTTTCTTATAGTTTCTTTTGCAAAATATTTTTAAGCTTCGAATATAATTATCATATAATTTACTTATACCATTATGAAGACCTTAAGCCGTTCTGTTCATTGTACTATGTATGTGTCATTCTCTGATTTTTCCAGTAAAGTTTCAACTTTAAATTAAAGTGGAAATCATCAAAATGCAATTAATAAAAAAAAAAACATTTTTCTAATTGCAATCAAGCGTTTTTTTTAATGTGAGTACTGCAAACAGAGTTGTTCGGTATTGAAATCTTATGTGCTTAATTAGCTTATTTTTTTACTTAATTTAATCTTATTTTTAATCTTAATTAGCTTATTTTTTAATCAGAGCTTTTGTCAATGGGATGGCAACACGATGATAATATCTAATTTTTTTTTTCTGCTCATGCAGATAAAATTTCATTTTTATTTCGAGCGAAATAAATTGTTGAAAAATACGGCTAAAATATTGTTTTAAAATGTTCATTAAAAACAGTGATTTAAGTTATAGCTAAAAACATTGGCATCATTAAAATGTTAATTTTTTTAAACTTTAACTTGATGTGAAAAAAATATTTTTTGAGAGATACTATGTGCGAAGTTATCGTGCTCCCCCTCCCCCGAAATTTTGCTTAATTTTTAATTAATTAAAATTCTAATTAAAAATTCAAAAACAAATTGCTGTAAGGTGCACATTTCCGGCTTCCAAGGTGTACACGTGCCAAATTTTGTAACTGTAGCTCGAACGGTCTTGCCTGTACATCGCCAACACAAACGCGCGTGTGCACACACACATACATACACATTGGGCTTTATTGTAAGTATAGATATAGATTATTTAATTTAAGTTGCTTTATGTTTGGAAACATTGTGTTTTGTAATCGAGTATTCAGTCGTTTCTAAATAATGTTAGTGCTTTGAGTTTTTTCTTAATGTTCTTCTCTTAAATGTTAACAATAACGTGATAGCGTTTTTAAAATTTTCACAACCTTATTATCAAACAAACGATTAATTTAATGCTTGTTTAATTAGAATTTCGCAATTTGATTAAAGAAAATAACTAATTGCAGATTTGTATTATGGCAACAGACAAGCTCTTTTAAAATCATTTAATTTTATTACATTAAAAAATACTAACATATACTCACAAACGATACACTTTTACATTAGATACTAAATGATAAAAACTATTTTCTATTGTTATTACTTAGAAACTAAAAATTTGGATGCATTATTTTAAAGAAGTTTTTATTGATTTGTTTGCAGTTTGGAGCTTCTCACGTAAGTAGGGGTATTTTTAGAGCGCTTACGCATTAAAAAATAATGTAACATAAAACCGTTTAAATTTATAAATACGAAGGAAAAATATGAGCATTAATTTCTAACTCCTAAAAAGGGGTTATTTTATTAGAAGATAAAATCATTTAAACTTATAAATACGAAGGATAGATATGAATTTTAATTTCTAACTGCTAACAAGGGGTAATTGTTATTTTATTGAAAGATAATGACACTTTATTCTCTTTCTTCGGTAAATATCATAATCTAAATCTGTTAATAGACAATTAGCAGACGATTCCTTTTCAGACGTTTTATAACTGCTACTATTTTTATTTATGCTAAAAAGTTAAAAGCAAACGATTTTTTCTTTGATAAACATATTTTTTTTAATATTATTTCGTTTATTTTTTGTATAATAGCTGATGATCAATTGTCAATCTTCTGGAATCTGGCAATGTTTGTAAAATATGCTGTTAAGTTGAAAGAATAAATAAGCCGATGGAATTCTAAAATGATTGGAGTATTATTTTAGTTTTTAATAATTTAAGATGTTCTGCAAGCTATAGTTTGAAGCTTAAGAAAACGGGTAGTTTTCTAGAAAGCATGCAAAATCGCTTCTTGCTAACGCAGCTGGCTATATTTTTCACTTCTTCACCAAACGTGGCGTTGTTTTTAGTATGCATAAGCCATTCAGACAAATTATAAAATTGTTTTCAAAGTATTTTGGATATTTATACATGACAATCTTTTCTTTCAAATTAATACCATAGAGCTGATATATAAATCACTATTTCAACTCTATGATTGATACTGCTCGTCAAAATTAAGAATTACTTCTAAATTAAAACAAAAAGCGATTTTCATTTTGCTTATTGAACTAAATCAACCGGAAGGCAAATGCCAAGTTATAATTCTGACTTGTTTAAAAAAAATGAATTCTTTTTATTTTATCTAATTAAATTAATTTTGATATATATTTTCATTTTTGTGAGTACATAGTTTTCTAAAAATCTTTTTAAGATCAGAATGTAAAAGCATTTAGTCCTTGTTATGTAAATTTAATTTTTATTTATATTGTACAATTTATAAATTTATATATATATATATATATATATATATATATATATATATATATATATATATATATGATTGAAACATGGTTAACTGGATAACATTTCAATACAAGTATATACACTCAACATAAAGCTAACATTTTTATTAAAAGTTTCGTAGAAATAAATATATATTCAATTTCAGTCCCGTCTTTTATGGTTAAAAATGGCAGCTGTGATTGTTTAGCGTCTCGTTTATGTTTCAGATTAAAAATAGCTCTCATAAAATTCCCCATTTTTCCAAACTGTTAGATTTTCGAAATTTCGCTTGTTCTCTGACGTTTGCAGTTTTCTCTGGCGTTAAAACTGCTGAGACAGTGTAAACTTCGTATCCGAATGCTTAATTTTAATATAGAGGTTCCAATATTCTGAATTCTGCACGTTGGCAATTTATGAAAAGTTGAATCAGTATACAAATGAAATTAATTGTATCGCTCGATATGAGTTGAAGTAATCTCAGCTTGTACTTGAATAATTCGAAATTGCGTATAATTCAAAAAAAATAATAATAATAATTTTTCTAGTGGTATTTAAAGTCAATTTTTTTTCTGATATTCTAAATTATATAAAATTATACAGATTTATTTCATTTATTTAAAGTGGATAATTTATTTATCAAAATAAAGGATTGTGGTGCTCAAACCTATTTAATGTAGCATAGTATGCCAAAGTTATGAGTTAAGGATAAAGTGGTATCTTTTATTTTTTTAAATGAATTTGGGCGCTTGATCAGTAATTCAGGAGAGTAAAAACCAGATAGTTTGTTAGATAATATTCTGATTACTTCAGGAGTAAGAAAATAATCCATTTCTCTGAAGAATTTTCAGAAGTTAGTCCATATCTGTGAATGTGATGGGTTTTAATGCATCAGCCCACTTTTATAGCTTAATCGTTTTATTTCTTGATTAACAAGAATGACTTCGATGATTTTTACAAATGAGAATTCAATGATGCAAAAGAAATTTATATTACATGAGGAAGGATATGTGATGTTGCTCAGAATGAGTAGTGGCGTTTTCAAAAGATCATCACTTTTCGAGTTCCTTCTCAGCTGACGTCTCTGAACTATATCTGGCTGCTAGCTATCATCAAAGGAATGCAGAGCGCCCTCTAGTGGAATGAAATTATCACATGTCTGTGTATCGTAAAAATTGTTTAGAAGCTTATCTCAAATTTCAAGCAGCCAGATCAATTGGAACTTGATACTCTTTTCAAAACGGTACATTGAAAAATATTGGTTAAGAGCTCAGCTAAAGAATAGAATCAGCAACCTTCTTCTTCAACCGTCTCTAAACTATATCTGGTTGGCTAGCTATCATCAAAGGAAGGCAGATCGCCCTCTAGTGGAGAGAAATTATCACATGTCTGTGTATTATAAAAAGAATTAACAAGCTTATCTGAAATTTCAAGCAGCCAAATCAATTGCAACTTGATACTCTTTTGAAAACGGTGCATTGAAAAATACTGCTTAAGAGCTCAGCTAAAGAATGGAATCAGCAACCTTCTTCTTCGTGTTAATGTTTTCAGCATTGATGTAGTTCAGTAAACGACTAATGTTACCACTTTTATTGTAATGTATTAAGAAAAAATTATGGTGACTTTATGAAATTGCCATCTAACATAACATTCAAATTATTATTTTAAGAAGTATAATTCAGTTACTAAAATGCTATCCTAAATCTTACCATTTAAATTCAAAATATTATTTCAATGAATTCCAATCTATTGATATATATTCAATTAAACAAATCCAGATTTGTGTGTCACTCTATTTAATGAGTCCCACAAGACTCTCTCTCATAAACACGTATTCAATTCTGGCATATCTCTAATTATAACCATCGGGAAACAGCTACTTTGATGTAAAATTAATTATATTATAAATGCTTGACTGCCATTGAAAGTACTGAAAGGTTTTCACCAGTTGGGATTTCATACATTCATCTAAGGACATAGGATTGTAAGCATATTCAAACGAATTCCATCCGGGAATGCATGTTGATCTTTAGTAATTTAAAGCATTAAATGACATATTCTGATATTAGTAATTAATTAGATTTAGAAGCGATCAGACAAATTCCAACTGATTTTGGTTATTCAATAATAAATTATCATAAGAGGGATTGGAATTTTAGAAAGGAGAAATTAAGCTAAATGGTACCATTGCTTTGGAATTTCATTTAGTTTTTCGCATATAATTAATTTTTGAAGGATAAATATTAAGCATTAATTTAGTTGTAATAATTTATAAAGTAACTTAGAATAGAATAATCCCTTTAAAGCAGTTGATTATATACAAAAATACCAAACGTGCATTAACCTATTCGTTTTCTGAGCTTAAAATTAAGAATATAATTGTGCTAAATTCTGAAGAAGTCTTTTGAGATGTGAATTTTCGTGAAGAAATAGGAACATTTTCTGCTTTTAAAATGAATAATTTCAGAAAAAAGTTTATAAATTACTCATCTTGTCTATCCTGTTTACTAATAAATTTCTTTCTTACAATTGAAGTTGTTCCCTATTTTTTAGTTCGATAGTTTCCTTAGAAAAAGTTACGAATGTAACTCTTCTTGCTTATCTTGATTAGTATTACATTTCTTTTTAACAATTGAAATTATTTCCATTTTTCAATTAGATATAAAAAGTTACGAATTTACCTCTTCTTGTCTATCCTGATTAGTACTAAGTTTCTTTCTTGCAATTGAAGTTGTTTCCCAATTTCAATTAGATAGTTTCCTTAGAAAAAGTTTACGAAGTTTCTTCTGCTTGTTTATCCTGATTAGTAATAAATTTCTTTCTTACAACTGAAATTGTTTCCATCTCTACAATTAGATTGTTTCCTTAGAAAAAGTTACGAATTTACCTCTTCTTGTCTATCTTGATTAGTTATAAATTTCTTTCATATAATTGAAATTGTTTTCCACTTTTTAGCTGGATAGTTTCCTCAGAAAAAGTTATGAAGTAACATCTTCTTGTTTATCCTGAGTAGTAATAAATTTCTTTCTTACAACTGAAATTGCTTCTCCCTTTTCAGTTAGATAATTTTCTTAGAAAAAGTTACGAACTTACCTCTTCTTTTCTATCCTGATTAGTAATAAATTTCTTTCTAACAATTGAAATTTTTTCCCATTTTTCAGTTGCATAGTTTCCTTAAAAAAAGTTACGAAATAACTCTTCTTGTCCATCCTGAATAATAATTTTCTTTCTTGCAATTGAAATTACTTCTCCTTTTGCAGTTTAATTGCTTCCCTTAGAAAAAGTAAAGAAATTTTTCTTTTTCTATCCTGATAAGTTATAAATTTCTTTCTTACAACTGAAATTGTTTCTACTTCTCAGTTGGATATTTTCTTTAGAAGTCACCTCTTCTTGTCTATTCTGATTAATAATAAATTCCTTTCTTATATATAATATGGTAAAATAGAATAAAAGAATAAAGCAATGCACAGTTAGTTAGAGCTTCCCATTAATCAATTCTAAAATGTGGGAAATCAAAAATAATAATGAAGAATATAATAAGAGTAATATATATATCTTTAATATTTTAACCTTTTCCTTAAATAAAATAATACATTTTTAATAACATATTCCTGATGATTGATATTGTTAACCATAATATTTTAGTATATTTAATATTAAATGTCGCATTTGTTTTACGGAGATTTATGATTGCTAAAATTTAAAATTAGCAATGCTGTGTAACTTGATCTTTATAATTTTGTTAGAAAATAAATTTTTATTTCCTAAAGTTTTTTTTTTTTTTAATTTTTATTGTAACTTTTAATTTATACTCTTTCAAAGGTTTCACATATATATGTTTACTAAGCTACAAATTACCCCAATTTCCCCTCTTTGTCTTTATAAATATAATTATATCACATTCAAAAACAGCAATGATTACAAATCGGAGCATTTCAAAAAGTGTTCACCATTGCTTGTTTTTGAAGTTAAAAATTATTTGTAAATACAGCAAAAATTTCAAGAATTTTGTTAAAAATATGCCTTGTATTTAAATCTACTCAATATAGAAATAAAAAGTCGAATCTACGCATTTAATCCTCAAGTAAGGAGAAAAGTCAAGTTAAAATATTAGTAACAACAAATAAAACGATTTTAGATTAATTTCAACAATGGATATATTGGTATAAAAGAAGCTCGAAATATTTTTTTTTTAAATCAGTAAAAAAATTATATAGTAAAAAAGAAATTGATAGAATTCAAGAAATTCATCAATTCATTTTGTGAAACTAATTTTTAATAATCCGAAAAGTGGTGAAGTGTAATTATATACAAATGTAAGTATGAGGATTATTTTAGAACTTAGAAATAGCAAAAATTATAATTCCTAAAACTTAACGCGAAAGTTTTTTTCTCTTATATAACTAATAAACTTGTTCAAAAGGAAGGTGAAAACAATCAACCTGCACAATGTTTATCAGAATCATTCTAGGCGTGAAAAAGTTTACGAGAATATGAAATCAATTTTACTGAAAAATATTCACAGAAAAATATCATTCAAATATAGATAAATGTTTACACAAATTAAAATGAAAAAAAAAAAAACTTTAAATTTTCTGCAATTATATATTATCTGCTTGGTTCATAAAGCCACATTTTTTCAAAGATCAAGATTATATGTCGTCTACGCTTATTTTCTCCCACATTCTCAGCATAACGGTTGATGCTGACAGGTTAAACAATTTCTAAAAAAGAATACTTAAGAAACATTTTGGCAAGTGTTGAAACATTTAACGATAGAATTCTGATATATATATATGCTCTTCTTTTTCAGAAAAGACTCTTTTTTTCAATTTTTCTTTCATTTGTTGATGTAACCCAAACCAATGACGCAAAACCGTAAGCTTACTATATTTATCCAGTTTATGATTTTATTCGACAGAATTACATAACCGTTATGGTTGAATATGATAATCAAATGTCACATCATATCTAGCACTAATGGCGAAGATTTATTTTTATAATAAAGAACATTCATTAATACATATTAAAACTATATACAGAAACAAATAATAAATGAAAAATGCTAACATTTTATAGGAAGGATACAAGAATATTATAGTTTTCACTAACTTCTGCTTAAGCGAAATAGAATCGCCAGTCTGGCATAGTAATTGGTGATACAAATAGCTACAAACTATTAACTAACACTCTTACAAAATAAGCAAAAAGTGTTCCCTTTGTTATATATTGGAAACAGAATATACTCTTTTAGACATCTAAAATAATGATGTCTTTCAAATTTTAAAATTTATTTTAATGTTACGTAATTTTCGGTGCTCTAAACAGGACTTAAGGCAAAACCGTGCTGTGCTTAAAAATTATAAATTCTTCCATAAATAAATAATTGACATAAATGGGTATACTTCAGCCATATTGATTATTTTATAAAATATTTGATGCTCCTTGACTTAAAAAAACAGAAAAGAAAAGCACATCATTTTCTTTTTTCATTCTTGCATGCTAATTATAAAAAAATAAATTTATCTCAATAATAGTCAATATGCAGAATTTGATAAATATCCAGTTTTCAGATCATTCTTGAACTCAAAAGAGTCATTTTTAAAATCATGTCTCTCCGTCTACGCAGAAGGTAACTGGTAACACATCTATGTTAAATGTCATTCAATGCGTGATCTTTGCTTTAAAAATCTTGATTTTTGTCTACTTTTGGAATAAATATCTCAATGTACAGATGGAATATTTATCTGTTCTTCTCCTATCTGTTCCCGCATATGCTGCAAATGAATACGATGATTAAAATTTACGAAAAGCAAAGTTTTTTAAATTTTACATGCAGCCTTGAGACCAAAACTGTAGTTCTTTATATGTTTTATTTAAAGAAAAAAAATCAACAATGCTTGCCGGAATCGCTAAGTTAAATTATAAACGCTCTGTATCGCGTAAATATTGCAAAAGGAAGAGAACAGAACTTTCCCTCTGGTAGAATTTCATGATAGACTTAAATAGCTTTGATTATGTGAAGATTTAAAAAAAAAAAAAAAAAAAAAAAAAAAAAAAAAAAAAAAACTTTTTTTATATCAAATCCATAATCACGTAATAGAAATACCACAGAAGCAGTTAGTTGATAAATGTGATTGGTATATAATATACAAAAACATATAATCTAACTTATTTCTATCTCAAATCTCCGTTAACAATATAGATGTGTATGTGTATTTGGTGATCTACAGATATGTTCGTTCGGTCTAGAATTACCATATTTGTCCCGAATAATATTGGATGATGGGAAATTTTATTTCCGATACATTTTTTAAAACCCTTAATTCAATAGAAATTCTGCTAGGATTAGTTATTTTCAGTTTATTCTTTTAAAAAATATGTTTGCATAAAAAATTTTATACACTAATTTGTTTTTCAAAAAAAGCATCTTTTAATAATACTAGTTTAGTTGCTGAACAATGTTTACAATTTTACAATATATACTATTTAAATTATTCTATAACAAGTTTCATTCTTGCATTAAAATTCACATTATTTTCATGGTTTCATCAAATTTCTTAATTGCTTGATTTTCTACCACTCTTAAAATTTCAAAAAAAAAAAAAGAATTTCTTATCTATGCAGCTAATTTTGTAATTAGGAAGTGAAATCTGCTGCGAAATATAATATGCAGATAAAATATCGATTACACAAACTGCAACATTTATAATGGTATTATCATACCATTGTCATCAACAATGCATTGAAAATTTACAAGGTTATGAATCTTCATATGCACAAGTGTAAGGCTATTAGTATAAGATTAAAACATTTTGGGCCCTAAAATTATTTTTTGAATAGCGTCTTGAACATGACCACTAAAGATATAAAATATGAAAATCTGAGAAAATTACTATTGTTCAGCTCCAAGGAAAGGAAAGTATAATCTAATTTCACCCTAAAAAGAAAACATCTTAATTCACCGTCCAATGCTGACTAAAATGGCTCCTGAAATAGCGTTAACAGCAATAAAGGCCCCTACAACAATCGATAAAAAAAAGGAAATATCGATTGTTTTATAGTTACGGATATCACGGGATCCATACCCATGCGTTGGTGAGGAAAGAAATAGTATTTAAAATTTCATTTCTTTGCCGATATGTCGGAAATCTTTTTACCAGAGTCTACTCCGTGTTCTCAAAAAATCCCCATTTTCTTAGCTTTTTTGTTTTTATTTATTTTTTTCTTCTTTTTCTTGAATAAAACTATCATGTTTTAATCCTTTAAGGAACCAAATCAATTTTTTTGAATTGTTCTTGTTTAATTCAAAAGGAGATAATTCAAATTACCATTCTTATATTTAACGATCGATGATCAGTAGGTTAAAATTATACGCTTACATCGTATTTGAAATCTGATTAAATACAGAAATATTTCATTATTTGATTCATTCACTCCAAAAAAATTTTTTTTTCTTATTTTGGAAAGTTATAACTGAATAAAATGAGTAGCTAAATTATCTTTTTCATCTCATTTATGATATTGATAGTTAAAATGGGATAATATAAGCAATAAAATTAAATTTCCCACTTTAAATGATAAATTTATTACAAAATCATTGTCATTGAAGATTTAGCGACGTTATTGATTGATGTATAACATATCATTATTGCTTCTTTAATGATGAATTTATGATGCATTAAGTTCATTTACTAAACAATATGGATCTGGTTAGCTAAGTTCAAGAAATTTAGACGTATAATGACATTTCCATAGCCGTATAAAATATTAGAGAAGACTTGATTGCATCAGCCGCTTCTTTCTATGGGAAATAACTTCCGTATCCCGCAATTTACAGATAGAATGTCTAAAAGCGAATGATGATAATGAAATCGAAAATGAAATTTTTGTATCGAAGTTAATGATAGAAGAATGTAATATTTTTTATACGACAGAAAAGCACAAAAATAAAAGCTTTGATGAAGCAATAAATGAGAAATGAATATGAAATAATTTGTTGTTTGAATTCCCTTACAACAATAAAATGCACTGTCATATATTGAGAAACTGAATTACAAAATTATTTTGATAAGTTTATTGAAATTTCAGTAAAAAGAACATTGTCATAAACTATTTTATCATTGAAAAGCAGCATTTAAAAAAAAAGGCAAAAAAAGAAAAAAAAATGTAAAAATCATTTTGTTTTATATTAACTTCAAAATTAAAGAAAGAGGATTAACATTTGTCGCACCTCTTTTTCCCCTTGAGCAGAGAGCGCCCCCTTGCGGCGTTTTACAGAGCCAGCAGTTGAACGGGAGACTGCATCCTGAGGTCGACTGTTTCCTGTGCGCAACCGTTGCGCTAACGCGGAATGCTTTCGTTTGGAAATGGTGGAATCCCTCCACCATACTGTTTACTTTAACTTACTTGTCTATGTGTGTTTAAATTTTGTAGTGTAGCTGTGTTTGTGTAGATTAAAACTATTATATTTAAAACCGGAAAGTTCAATAGAAAATCGCAACACACGCACTATACATTTTCATTAATTTTTAATTACTTAAAATTTAAATCTTTTCCTTTTTTCAGGAAGTTTCCCAAAAGAAGCTATGTGCTAAATTTGGTAGTTTTCGGTCAAAGAATTTGCTCTATAGAGCGGTTTCAGTTAATTCCACTTTATATACACCTTAATTTAGAGAAAATATCACATCCTAACAAACTGCACTGTTAGAAATCCTTTTCTACCAAAGGAAAGGGACCAAACTGCTTTATTTATTGCATACACTATTTAAATAATTTTAAATAAAAAATTATCATTTGTTCATGAATATTTAAATAACTAATGGGTTTATTTGTTCTTTTTCTATCTAAAATTATTTATTAAAATGCGAATGCAGGCATATTACCTAAGAAAAACTAACTGGTTTACTATACTAGCAATAAGAAAATATTTCATCATTCCGATTAATTTATAAATTTGAATTATTGTCATTTATCATTCATCATAATATTGACAGGAATAACTTTACTACTGATAACTGAATAACTTTATAACTGATTTATTTTTTACCGAGACACTAAATAAAATCTCAAGGTTATGTCGCCTACAAATTTAAGAATAATCTTGAAACAATAAAATAATGCAAAATGAAGTAATGAAAGTGATTTACTTATTTTTAAAGAAAGTTTAAGGTTGTGTAAATGAAGATGGCATCTAAGGTTTTAAAATTTTTTATTGCAATATTTAAAATAACAAAATCAATGCATGATAGTATAAACATGTCATGCGGACATTACTGAAATTATTTCCAATATTCATATAGAAAACGGGTATTTGTCCATATTTATGGTCTTGACTATAAATAAACAAAAACTACAAACTATCGCTAACCATATTAAAATCTATGTAGTTTATGTTTAATGCAGCTTCACGATCTTGGCGTGATCTAAAAATCACCAAATATAACGGAAATGCAACCATTCTATCATTTTACGTAATGGGGTTGAGCGAATTTTGCGCCAGAAAGTCGCCAAGCAACCCCGGAAAGTGCTACCATATTAGCAAAATCTTGCCATGTCTTATAACTTAAAACGATCAAATCTTGCATACATATATAAATTTATTATACATATATTGGAAACAGCTCTAACAATTTGGCTTAAATTTTATATTTATATAAGGTTTTGCTTTTTAGATTTATAAGTGTCTTTCCTGAAAAAACATGATTTTACACACCCACACATGCAAAAAATTAATAAATAACTGACTATTAGAGCCTATTTCTGTTTGTTCTCAAGTTAATAATGCCATATAGCGCCATCTAGTAAATTTTTCTGGTACTTGAATTATTGCCGTAGGATGATAACCTAATAGTGTCTCAAAATGTTGTGAGATGGCGCTGGTAGGTAACATTGAAAAATATTCGTATGTAATCAGTATGCTTCGTATCTAAACATTTTCTCCAAAAAATCCGATTTTAATAAATAAATGAAAATTTCCAAGCAAAGCGTTGTCTTCTATATATTTATGTATAATGGAGTTCGCGATCTTGTCATAATCTGAAAATGATTTAGTAAACTATATGGGTATAAAAATAAACCAGTACTAAGAAATGTCATTATGCCATTTAAATGATCCACTCTTCATAGATTTACGTACTTTAATTATTTTATTTAATGAATATTCATTCTGGAAATGAATTAAAGAACTTAGGAAGAGAAAACTTTTTTTTAACCTGCAATAGTTTTTTTAGTTTCCTTTTGATGAATATAGCAAAATTATTCCATAAAAAATTCCTAAAAAAATAATATTCATTTGATTAATAAAGAAAATACAGCCTAAATGGTTGTAATGTTTTGACATTATCGGATTTGAGAATCATTTGAACTAAAGCCAAATGCCTCTAGAAACATCATTAACAAATATGCATCATCATTCGTTAAATTACGGGATGTAACATAAAGATAATGAAAGTAGTAAATTACATTACATATTTCTATTCAGGAGGAAAGCGGCTATATTGAATTATAACAAATTTAATTCTATGGCATCAGTACGTAATTAGAATATACATAATTAATGTTAATAATAAATGATAACATTTGAATCAGGAAATGTTTTTTCGCCAATTAAAATTTCCTTAACTAGTTTATCTGTAAAGTATCGGAATTATAACAACTACTGAGGTATTGCAATAGTAAATAAATAAAAATAATACTAAATAATAAATATAACAATAAAAATAAAAAAATGGTGAAAAATTAAAAAAAATGGTGACATAGATTATTTTAAAATTAAGTTAAATAAATGAAACATAATAGAATTTCACAGCTATTCATCTTTAGTTTTGATTAAAAGAAAGTGTTCCTGAATTGCATATTTGTTTTTTTTCTCTAAATATACCAATGTATTGAACATTTCAAATAGAATGAAAAAAAAGATGCCATGATGATAATCAAAATTGCATAATCGATGTTTAATTATAAAAATAATGTTATTATTTATTCTTTCCCTCTAAAGATCTTTATAAATTAATATTTATGATTGTGGAATTTTTTAAAAATTATTTTTACGAAATTTACGAAGAAAGCAAGAAACAAGCGCCATTCTTCATCAAGATATTTGAACCAATGTCATAAAAAAAATCTCAAATATTTGCTTTTTAGAAGCCGATGCGATTCAACTTAATTACATTTTCCGGTGAATCTGTGAACTCTTATATCAAATTACTTGAAAAATTTAGCATTGAATTACTTCATTTAAAAGCCAGCAAATTATTCATGGGAAAGTAAATTTCTTTAAATCGTTTCGCGCTCATTAAAGTTAAAAATTAAATGCAAAAAGTTGTAAATTAAATATTTTGAAAGTTAATTAAAAATTTTCAGAATTCAATTTCGTAGCCGGGCGATAAAAAATTACTTTGTAGATATATAAGGTATAGATTCAATTAAATAAATATTAATAATATGTAACTATTTAAAGAAATCAAGCGTAGGAGTAATGGATTTGATATTTATGATTTCTGATTCTTTTCACACCCCCTCCCCTCACATATATATATACTTTATTTTATACATAGTATAGCGAAATATAGTATTGGCCAAAAAATTCGTACTCGAGAATTTTATGAATCTTCATGTTTCCAACTTCCCTGAGTTTTGAAAAATATATTTTTGAAAAATGTCCGTTTGTCTGTCTGTCTGTGAAAAAGATGACTAAAAAAGGCTTCGAGCTGGACAGATGGAATTTGGTATACAATCTTTAAATCATATTTGTTTATTTCTATCAAATTTTGAGCAAAGTTTGGTATAGATATCTGCCAAATTTGACTGTTGAGCGGTCTTTATTTTCATAAATATGCAAACGCGATAATTTAAAAAAGCAATGACTTAAATATATCGAATTTGGTATGGGATTTTGTTATTACAAGTGTAGGTTTGTGTCAAATTTTTGTTTCAATTCGCTGAGAAAAAAAAATGTTTAAAACACAAATGTGATTTTTGGATACTATTAATGCATGCCAGGAATTATTCACAAAACAGTTATCCAAGGATGACACGAAAGATTCAGTAAAATTGCTAAATTCATGCCAAAAGTTAATGTTTTATGACTATTGTACGCCAATGCCATGGTAGGCGTTCTTTGATGAGCCAAGTGTATTAGAAAGTATGCCAGAAAGTTTTGGGAAAAGTTTGGGCTTTTTTGCAGATTCATGGGACCTTTAAATGAAAAAGTAAATTTGTTTTTCTTTTTCTTTCCCTTTTCGAATTATAAAATTCGATAAAAAAAACCCAACAAAAATGCAACATTAAATTAATTAAAATAATTTCAGGTGGTGCTAAGTATAATGAAGGAGCTGTCATTATCCATACGAGTAATAATTTAAGAAAAAATTGCAATTTTTGTGGAAAATTTTATAGAAATGATTTATATTTATCGTAATGATTTATAAAGAGTAAAACTTATAAAAAGTTTTTTTAAAAAAATCCTTTTCAGTACTTTTAAAAATTACTTTTATTTTAAATTTATTTTTAGTCTGCACTATGAGGAAAAAAATTGTTGATGTTTCAATAAAAAAACAGCAAAATCCAATTTTTAGTTTTAGATATCACAAATATATTTTTTTGAAATATAGCTCGAAAATTTTATGTACCAAACCTTACTTCGTGCACCATTTCTAATTCCCCTCAAAAAGAAGCGTCAGTTTCACGAACGCACGTGTAATTCGGCTATCTTCTGAAATAATATTCTTTTCTCTTTTAATACTTAGGACTCCACATTCTAGAATCATTTTATTTTTGAAATATCTTGACAATCTGAATGTCTCATTCGAATTGCCCCTCATTTATTTCCTAAAGTTACCGGAAGAGGGAAAGGAATTAGATCAATGTGGCATCAGGTGCAGTCGGATGTCACGTGCCATCGCTTTTATGTCATTTGTTGAGACTGATGAGGGATGAAATTTGCCCTGATGGGAAAAAGCCCCCTGGACGTTTTTTCGAAACAAAGTAAATTAATGAATATATATCTATCTATTTCTCTCTCTCTCTCTATATATATATATACACACACTGCACTGAGATTTTGTATAGTGAAAATATAGTATTCATTTTTCAATCTTTAGATATTTTTTCTTCAAAATAGGCAATTGTTTTGTAATAACGTAAAAATGAAGGAATTAAAAAGAAATGCCATCAGTTAGAGAAAAATACCATATAAGTAAATAGAACATTTAGTCTAAAAACCATTTGTGATACGGTTAAATTTGTAAAAAAATATATACTGTTGTATATATGCAAAATAGAGTTACATATGTATAAATATATACAGACTGTGTATGAGACAGATAATGTTATAAAGCTTCGTAATTTACTTTATTATTTTAAAAGTTCACAATGCTAACTGAAACGTTTTTCGTTGAATGACACTGTGAGCATCATTTAAATATTTTAAAAAACTCTACTAAACATATGTGACAGCATTTAGTCACTGAATGGATTTTCTTTAATAAGCTAATTACAAAACATAATGAATATAATTCTGGGAGATTTAAATTGAACATTATGAAGGCCTGGAAAATGAAGCGCGGTTTCTTGTTAAAATTTTTTCTAACACCCATATTTGACAGCATAAAGAAGGAAATGCACCCCTATTGCTTCAAGTGTATATACATGCTTTTCTTATACAAAAGCAG